>NW_021620862.1:1353783-1591173 GCF_004785775.1 Grammomys surdaster
GAGAGAGAGAGAGAGAGAGAGAGAGAGAGAGAGAGAGAGAGAGAGAGAGAGAGAGAACATTCCATGTGCAGTGCAGTGCAGTGCATTGAGCTGCAGTGACAGAGGAGTCCCCACAGAAGCAATATCTCCCATGACCCAGGTCACAGAACAGAGTTGGAGGTGAATCATCCAAGGCCAATGCCAACATCTCTCATGCTTTTAGTATGTGACCCTCTGGGAAGAGCAGCTCAGGAACACGACTTAATTTGCTCCTCTGGATAACTCCATGGTCATTTTTTATTATCCCATTTTACACATTGAGTAAGCTGAAGCTCAAAGCCTAGATAACCTATTCAAATTTTATCTTTTGTGAGATAGTGGGGCTGAGACTTGAACCAGAGTTGAGTGATTTCAAAGTCAGGACTTTTCATCAGATTAGTCATTTAATCTATATTTAGGGTAAAACCATAGCTCAAAGGACCAAAAGGAGACTCAGAGCAATGGTAATGATGGCACAGGGGTGACATTATAGAACCCAGATTACCCTCTATCAAACAGAGCTAGTGCTGCTGCACTGTGCATGGTCCTCCAGAAGCCACCGCAGAACACATTATAGATTTGACCCAAGGAGATAGCTAAAGGAAATAGGGAATTTCCAGAGTCTGGGAGATAGCTCAGTCAGTGAAGTGTTGGGTGTGCAAGCATAAAAACCCAACTTCAGTCCTCATACCTATGTGAAAAAGCAGGACACGGCCATTTGCATTTTTTAATCTATGCTGAAGAAGCAGAGACAGGCATATCCCTAGGGACTCAATGAACAATCATTCTAACTACTTGGTGAGTCTCAGGACAATGAGAGTAAAATGGAATAAAGGTGAGTGGTATTTGAGAAACAACACTCAAGGTTATCCTCTTTTCTGCACATGCACACATCCAGTTGTGAACCTGTACCTGGACACATGAAAATATGCATGGACACACATGAGTATGCACATGCACTTACAAAGGAATTAACAAGTCAGGATCTCGGAAGCCATGTGCCTTCTTCCTCTACCAGGTTTATACAAGTGCTTCCTCTGGCTACTGAATTTTCATAGCAATATCATGGCTTCCTGGTTCTTAACAGGGAGAAGGACACAGGAGGACATAGCTGACTGAAATAGCTAGCAAGACTCCTACTAGCAGGCCCAACATGGGCTTTTCCACTTGTATCCCTACTGTGTGGGTTCAAGGGCAAGTCCTCTAGCCTAGAGCTCCTTCATATTGTCCCACTCACAACCCCTTTTATCCAAGAAGTTTTTATGATAACCTTGAGTATATAGGCATATAAAATAAGTGTACTGTTGGGCCCCATTTTGGGCCTGATTTGGGCCTTGTGGGCAAACCTGAGCCTGGCTTGAGTTTCTGTGGCCTTGTGGGAGAGCCTAAGCCTGGCTTGAGTTTTGAGACCTATTTCAGTAATTTCCATACTGGGGTGACTCAGCAAGATCTGATTGGTCCTGCCTCTGCCCCACCATTGCTGATGTAAACCTTTGCCATTGTCCCTGTCAGTCACCCTATACCCTCCATCACCCTTCCCCACCTCCCAAGTCATCTCACCCCACCAAAAATCCTCCTCCCTATGCTCCAAGTTTATATAAGCGAGAAGCTGATGCAATAAAGCTGAGTTCCTGCTTCGACAAGACTCTTGGTCCAGTGTGCTTCTTTCGGGCCATTGACACTCGTCATCCCACTCAGCCCCAGAGAGAGACCTGGTGGGACCAGGACTTCTCTCCTATCGCCTGGACCTGCCGGCAAGGAACCAACAGTGTACAAATCAAACATTTACTCACAGTGACTCATAACAAAACTCTCCTTAAAACTGTCCTTAGACAAACATATAACTACTATTTATTAAAGGCAAAAGCAAGGCTGCATACTACTGAGATAGATTATTTTAGTTTTTATATTAGGAATTAAGTTCTGGCTGAATATCTGAAACCTACAAGGAACACAGCATCTTTGTTGGTTTTGTTGTTGTTGTTGTTTTTAGTACTGATCAATGTTTTTATTTTATGATCGTCAATAACAATATCTATCATAAATACATAACAAGAAATGGAAAAGGGATAATTTTGAGCCATGCAATACATTTTTGAAATTAAACATTCTAATGTGACATAGTCCAAAGATAAATATTGATACTTATATGCTGAGAAATAATGGTAGAGGTAGAAAAACAGTTTGTTTTCCATATGTTTCCATATAAGGGCAGAAAACAAAGTGAAAACACAGCAATTTGTAACAGAAATCTGAGCCTGGATGTTCCCGTCAATCCCCTGATATTAAGCATATTCAGCACAAAGTATTCGTGGTTAAGTGTTCAGAACCACAGATGCACTGTGGGCCATTGCTGCCAAAAAAACACCTCACATTCATAACACACATCTGATTTGAATTGATTTTTGGTCATTATACACTCGGATTCCTTTTACTGTTGCCAAATTTTTCATGATCCAACATTCAGTTAAGCAGCCTTACATGGGGGTCATGGTTCAGCTTGAGAAGCCTTGCTGTATGCTATGACACTTGCTGTCCTTGGAAATGAGACAATCCTGCCTATTGGGCTGGTTGGCTTGTTGGTAAGTTGGTAGTTTTGAGGCAACATCTCTCTATGTACCCCAGGACAGCTTGGAACTCATGATTCTCCTGTCTTAACCTCCAAACTGCTGAAGTCATAGGAATGGCCATCCCAGCTTTCCAGACCCATGCTCCTGGTTTGAAGTTTTGTCAGCTCCTTTGATCAACAGTTGGTGCACAGTTCATAAGGTCAATGTAAGCCAAGCCAGACCAAATTCCAGCTTGGAGAGAAGAGTTGAATGCAAAGTGCCCAGCCTCCCACTACCTGCTTGCTGATGAGCTATTGGCAATTCTGAGTCCCTGGAAGAGGAAAGGTCTGTTTTCTCTAAGAGTATAGTCCACTGATAAGTCAACCATGCTACAGTGGAATGCCACATACCTAAGAATGTTTAGGCAGTACAGATTGGCCTTGAAGGGAAGAAAGGAGGAAAAAAGATACAAAATTAGGTGGTAAGGAAAGACAGAGTGGATCTGGGAATAACTGGGGGATGGAGGATGATTATGGTCAAGCATGTATGAAATTCTCAGAGAACTAATACAATATTTTTAATGTGAAACTTGAAAATAAATAACCAGTATTAAAATCCATTATAACATTACATTCCACACAGGGCTAGAAGTAAAAGGAGATATAGTCTATAAAACAGTTACCTTGTCTAGAGTTTTTATGTTGTATATATATAGAGAGATAGATAATAAATAGAAAATCATATAAAATATAGTGTTATCATTGGGGTCATGAGTGTCTCTAAAAACCTGTGTGTTGAAGCCTCACTTTTTGGATGTGTGTTGAAGTTTAACATTTTATGTCTAATAAAAAATAGGATCATTAGTTTCATTTCTAAAACAAATCTTTCCATGATGTAGAGAAAGGAGAGATTTTTTTTTTTAAGAAAACCAACTGAGATTGTAAACTGAGCTCCCCTAGTCTAAAGCCAAACTTCCTGATCTAAGTTCCCTGCCCTTGGGTCTTCAGTCCCTCCCTTGATTAATGATAGGTCAGATTCAGCTACAACCTTGTCAAATTCAATCTGACTTCAACCTAATGAGATGTGTAGCCACAAATTTGCTCTGATCCTGCCTCCATCTATTATCAGGACAGTGACCTTTTAAACTTAAGTCAATCACTATTTGGCTCAAATACCTCCATGGCTCCTTATTTCAGTAAATCAAAATGAAAATCTCATCCAGTGTTCAGTCAGGCAGCCATCCCCACATTACCCTCTCTCCCCATGATATAGCCCATTCCCTGAATAAGCCTCTACCCTATAGTCTCCAGAATCCATGGAAAGTCTTCTGCGAGGCCACTGCCTTCATGCCTTCTCTAGACTTTGTTCTGCCATCTTCTCAATTACCATTCATCTGTTTGCCCCATGCTGTGCTGATGCCTGATTTCTGTATAGAAGCCAGGATGGCTTTCTTTCTTCTTTCCTTCCTTCTTTCCTTCTGTTCTTTCTTTATTTCAATTCAAGTATTTTGAATATTTCCCCTTTCATTGTTAGTAATTACTCAATAAATATTTGTTGAATAAACACATAAAGAAAGGAAAAATGTGTTCACTATATATTAAATTTATTAAATTGATTTTAAAAGTAATATGAGATATAACCTTAATTATTTCTAATTCTAGAGACTTTTGGTCATATGTCTGTCTATACATTGGAGTTAACTGTTGTTATTGCTATAATCAACAAAAGCTTAGAGGAGGAAGGGTTTATTTTGGCTCATGGTTTGAGGATACTGTCTATACTCTCTAAACAGCACGCCTCAAAAAACCATCAGAATGGCAGCTGGCCCCTCCTTCCTACCTCAGGCTATAGCTCTCTTAAGATGCTGCCACAAAAGCTGTCGAAATGGCAGTTCCTGTCAAAACATTGACAACTTAGCCTGCTTCCATCATGAGGAGCTATCCATGGTGGAGAATCTTCTTTCCTCCCTCAACTTATGGCCTTCATAAAATACCATCACAGGAGCTCCCCGCCCCCTGCCAGAGCTGTTCACAGTGGTGACACCTCCACTCCTGTCTCCCCAAGCAGCTCAGCAGTGATGGCACCTCAGCCAGGGCCACTTTAGCTACATAGAAAGAGGAGGGCATAGCATCAGGAGAAGTGGTGAAGGGTGACTCTAATAGAATTAGATACTATGAAATAATCAAAATCCTACCAAAGTGAGAAAAATTCATTTAAAAATGATTTTTGTTAAAATTTAAAATTAAAATGAATAATTTATAGCAATGCAGAAAATAAATTCCATGTCCATAAAATCCTCATGAATTATGTATTTCAGAGTATCCCATCCTAACCCATAGGCCCAATGCAAGGAAAGGGGGGTGATAAAAGCCACCAATCCCTGAACAGGAAAGCCCTAAACAGGACTCTGACCAGTCCCACAGCTCAGTAAACTCAGAATTGAAATCCCACTAATCCTCACTCAAAAAATCTCTACCCTGAGAAACTCTGCACTCTGAGAAATCCTATATAAGACCTGCCCTTTGTTCAATTCCCTGTTGATGCTCCAGGGAGCAGAGGTAGCCACTCCTGGATTCAGACCTCCTCTCCTTGGAATCTCCAATAAATCTCTTTTATTAGATTTGCAGATTGGTATGACTCTCATCAGAAACCAAAATGCAATGAAGAGAAGGAAAAAGGTGAAGAAGTGGAACAGGGTTGAGGCTCCTCCTCAGCTCCTCAGCTTAGCTTGGGATACTGTCCAATGGGAGCTGCTCTGAGAGGAAGCTTCCTCTCAGAGTTATGTGGTTCCTCGGCTCCCATTTCTCAGAATGCCCCTCCATTGGGACACTGACCCACCTCAGAGCTGTGTGGTTCCTGAGCTCCTGTGTTTCATGATGCCCTTCCATTAGGGTACCTTCTCCCATTGGGGCTGTGTGGTTCCTGGGCTTCTGAGTCCCAGGACACCTACCATCTAAGCAGGAACACTTACTCTGTCCCTTGTGATAAAGAGATCAGAGCATCAGAGTTATAAGGAATAAATCTCATCATACCTGAAATCAGGAAGCAAAGGGGGGGTACTGGTGCTATGTTGACTTCTCCCAGTGTCTCAGTCCAGTATCCCAACCTGTGGATGATGCTACCATGGAAAGAATTCTGGGGCCAAGCATGGGAACAGCCAAAGGAAGAAGCCTTCAGGTGCTATCTTGAACCTAGAGGCAGAACCCAGACAGATGTCTATAGATTAGCAAGGTCAAGAATCAAGACTTAAGGAGGCTGATTGTGGCCATAGAAGAATGGAAGGAAGGTCATGGCAAATGCAGAGTTGCCATGCCCTGCAGCTGGACTGACAGCAGGGTGTATACACCTGAGTCTGCTGGAAAGCCCCACTGATGGACAGCAAACCTTCTGGTCTTTCTGGATTCTGGAAGTCTGAGAATGACTGTCGTTACAGATAGGCTTCTTACACTCTGAAGGTTTTTGGCTGGGAAACTGGACAGTGAGGGAGGAGTGAGGAACGTTACTTCTCTTCCTGTTCATACTGGAATAGTGACTACTTCATACTTTGAAGCCAGCAGAAAAATTAAAGTGAAAATATAGTATTTTTAAAAATAGAGTCAGTTAGAAGCAATGTTCCACTGTTTCCATGGTTACAATGAGCAATCAACTGCCAGTCAGTAAGGGAGTGTTTATTGAGTGAATCCCTCAAGATGTGCAACCCCATCCTCTCCACACATACAGCCCTTCAGGTATCTTGCTTCTGAATTTCCATGCTGAGTGATCTTGATCAAAAAGTCTCTCCCACACCCTTTGAGACAAGGTATAATCATATTGTGGCCCGGGCTAGCCTGAAACTCACTATGTCACCAAGACTAGCTAAACCTCCCAGCAATCATCCTGCCTCAGCTTCTCAAGTGCTAGGTTTTCAGGCACAAGCCAGCATGCCCTCCCCTTCCCTTCTCTTCAAATGAGGTCTCACCATGCAGCTCCCAGGCTATCCCTAAATTTGCAGTTCTCCTTCCTCAGTGCCACCACACCTAGCTGGACTTCTCAGCTTTATAATGTTCATCACAATAGCAGGTGGGTAATGGCCAGTGTGTGTGTGTGTGTGTGTGTGTGTGTGTGTGTGTGTGTGTGTTATTTTCATTTGCAGTTTCCTAAAAAATACCCAATCTTTTCATAAACTTATTTGCTGTCTACTTCAGGGATGTATTCTTTCCATCTTTTGTCCATTTGAAAGCTGGGTTTACTTGCTTTCTTTTTGTGGAGTTTTGAGAGTTCTTTCTATATTTTAGTAACAGCCCTTTATCAGCTACATGTTTAGCAAATATTTTCTCATAGTTGTTTATTTCATTTCTGAATTTTTAACTTTAACAAAGTCTAGCATTATCATTTTTATTGGATAGATCATACTTTTGATGTTTTATCTAAAATGTCTTTGTCAAGCTCCAGGTACTCTAGATTTTCTTTTACATAGTTTTCCATGCCTGTTAGTACTTTATGCTTCACATATAGGTCTAAGGCACTGGTTCTCAACCTTCCTACTTCAGTGACCCTTTAACATAATTCCTAATGCTGTGATGACCCCATCCATAAAATTATTTCATTGCTACCTCATAATTATTACTTTTATGAATCATGATATGAATATCTGATATGCAGGATATCTGATATGTGAGCCCCCCCCCAAAGTGGTCAAGACCCACAGGTTGAGAACTACTGGGCTAAGGCACGCTGCTGTCCTCAGCCCTTTGCTAAGGCCTTTTCATTCCAAAGCAGTCAGGGAGATGCCAATCTAATCTTATGTTTTTCTTCATGAGAATTGATAGTTTCAAAACCACCAAGTTTAACATTAGGTAAATTAAGACTGAGCATTCATTTACAAAATGGAATTTCAAGCTTGATTTCCAGTAAAAGCTATTTCTCCAGTAACCAATATATTGAGGTTTATAGGAAGGTTTTCCTTACAGATTAAGTCAACAGATGGTCATGAAACAGAGCCAAGAATTGAAGCAAGTATCATCTCATCTGGGCCATGTGGTAACCTGGATGTTTCCCCCACCCTCACTCTGTGGTCTATTTTCTACTCACAGACATTCTCAAATCCTTCCTAGTGATGTCTTTTCCCCCCTTGTTCTTGACATATTTTTGTACTGTGCTCTGATTCTAGGTGTTTTTAATGACTGTCTGTGATCTAGCAGCCCCTGGAGTCTACCTAGAGGAGAAGGCAGCCTTCTTGTGTCTCTAACACCACAAAAACATGGTAAGGAGCTAAGTACACCATCTCTCTAATGTCATTTCACAGGTGAGGACATTTCCATGAGAAGCAGGGAATGCAAAACGCTGTAAATGCGCCACCCTCTCCTGCTTCGTGGTTTTCCAATAAGAGAAACTAGAAAGACTGTCTCATAAAGACATTGCCCTTTGATGGGCAGAGTGCAAGAGGCCATCTCTAGAGCAAATCACCTTCATGAAGCTGAGACCTTAATGTCACTCAGAGCATAGCAATGAATTACTGCCTCTGCGTGGCATCACTGGAGGGGGCTAATTGCTTTCCAAAACTCAATTACGTTACTACATTACAAAGCATTTTGCCCTTCCAATTACATGTTAGGATTGTGGGAGTCAAAATTCCAATAGTCATAAAGAAACTTTTCTTATTTATACACAGACTTATATGGGTAAGTCTTAGAGTTTAATGTAGAACAGACTGTTCCTACAATTTTATTACTGGCATTAATATCAATTTAAAAACAGAGACCTTGCCTTATGTAATGAGACAATTGATTGATACCATATTTCTTTAAGGAGAGAGGGTGTTTGTTTGTTTGTTGAGATACCAGAAGTCTCTAAAGCCAACTCATGATTTATTAATTTTTATCAGTATTGATTTTTGAAAAAATCTCTTTTGTTTGAAAATTTACTTAAACATACATGGAAGCAGAAGCAATCTGCTTCAATAATTGCAAATGCATCGTGAGTCTGGTTTTATTTTGTTGATAATTACTTAATCATTTGCTTCTTAGTGGCTCTCATTTCAGGGCACAATTTATTAAAAAATAATTTTTGCAATAAAATTTGCCTGCCATATTGTACAATTCAGTCATTTTTAGATTTAAACAGTTCTGAAATAACCACACAAACCTAATATTTAAGTATTTATAACACCTAAATGTTGCCTTACGCTCATTTGACATCTGCTTTTACTCTCCATGTCTACACAGCTGCAATATACTATCTGTAGATTTTCATCTTCTGGACATTTTATATGAATGCAATCATACAATGTGTAGTGCTTCTTTCACTTAGCATACTGCTTTTGAGGTCCAACCATCTTAGACCATGCAAAACTAGCTTGTGATTTTTCATTGCTAAGATGTAGTCTTCCATTCCATTATCAGGCTATCCTATGATGGAAGTGTCATTTGTTTCATTTGTTCACTGACCCATCAATTTACCATTGCTTCTAATTATGACTAATATGAAATAATACTTCTATGAAGTTTCACAGATGAGTCTTTTGGTGAGCATATGTCTTCACCTTTCTTCTAGATTTCTAAAAGTGAAAGTATTTGATCATGGGATAAGATTGCATTTATATGTTTAAGAAGCACTCAAGATATCTTCCAAAACACTGCTTATACTTTATAGCCAGTCATAAATTTAATACACTGTGTTCTTGCTTTTATTCTGTATATTTTTCAATATTCTTCACAAATTATTCTTTGCCAAATGGGTTATTCTAAAGTATGTTTTTAAAATTTCTAAATATTTAGAGAGCACTCAATGGCTATTTATTCTCAGCATTTTTATTTATGAGTCTCCACTTTGGTAACTATTTACTGCCAAAACAGGTTTCTCTGACCAAGACTGTGAAATACCAGAATATGGATATAGCCCTAAGTATCTAGAAAGTAGTTCACTACATATTCATTTAACAAAACATCAGTAGTAAATTCTGAAGCCTGTGACATCCATAGTCATAGGTTATTGAGCCAGTCTGTAAGATCAGGCATGTATTCCCTCATATGGAGCAAACAGGCCTAGACTCAATCAGGAAGAACTTGGTTACCCTTGGAACATTCACACCAGTATTACCCCACTGGACATTATCTTCCCAATTAGTTCAGAACTTTAGTTTGTAGAGACAACAACAGGGTAAGATCACTGCTCACTTCCCTCCCCCAACAACCTACATAAGCAGCGCTTTCCAGAACTATGAACACTAGCCATTAGATAGAAAGCTTCCAGCTCAATTTCAGAGATTTCTCTGCATCCCCCATCTAAGATATTCAGTGTCTTCAGGAATAAGTTTTTGCCATGTAGCAATGTGGACAACCAAAAACAGCAGCAATAGCATATATGCTTTTCAGATATTTGTCTTTTGGGGATCCTTAGGCAGTAAATCACATGAAAGTAATTCTTGGCATTGAGATTTTGGTTTAAATATCTGTGACTTCACAGACCTGCATGATCCATTCATGCAGAATGGATCCACATATGATCCACATATGAGAGATCACATACAACCTTTGTCACCAAGCATCTGAGTTATCTTATTTAGTATAACATTTTCCAGTCCCTTCCATTTCTCTGAACATTTCATAATTTCACTCTTCTCTAGTACTGAGTAGAATGCCATTATCCATATGCATCTATCTAGTCATCAACTGATGAGCATCTAGACTGTTTTCATTCTTTCTCCATTAGGATTAAAGCAGCAATAAACATGAATGTGCAGTTATGTCTTTCATAGGGTATATAGCCCTTTGATTATGTGCCAAAGAGTGGTATAGTCAGGTAACATGAAAGTTCTATTTTTAGCTTTCTGAAAGCTAACATTATACTCCCATTTTTTTTCTCTAGAAATTTCAGATTTTCAGATCTTACAATGGGATCTTTGATCCATTAGGAATTGACCTTGACCTTTTTGCAGAATTAAACAAATTTAGTTTTATTCTTCTACATGTAGATAATCAGTTTTCCCAACATCATTTAAGCCATTTGAAAGCCAGATTGCTACAGGGACAGCAACAGACTACATTCTCAGCAGCAGTGGACAAGCTTTTCCTTTCTCTGCATCTGCACCAGCATTTGTTGTCATTCGTCTGCTTGATAATGGCCGCGATCACTAGGGTGAGACAGAATCCCAAAATAACTTTGATTCACATTTCCCTGACATCTAAGGCTGGTAAACACATTTAAAAACATGTGTTAGTTCTGAATTTTTCTTTTGAAAACTCAGTTCAATTCCATAAACCATTTTCACTTGGGGTATTTTGTACATGTGATATTTAGATAGTTTTATTTCTTTGCTATATATTTTAATATTAATTCTCTGTCAGATGTACAGCCAGCAAAGGTTCTCTCCCATTCTGTAGGCTAATCCACTCTATTGACCACTTCCTTTACTGAATAAAATTTCATTAATTGCTTAAGGTCTATTTGTTAGTAACTGGTCTTGATGCCTGGGCAGCTTCTCACCTATAACTATACCCTATACCATACTCCTGTATTTTTTCTCTAGAGATTTCAGAGTTTCAGATATTACACTGGCATCTCTGATCCATTAAAAATTGGCCATTTTGCAGGCTGAAATAAATTTAGTTTTATTCTTCTATATGTAGATAATCAGTTTTCCCAACATCATTTTTTAAGACACTATACTAGCTCCAGTGTATGTTTTTGGTATCTTTGTAGAAAATCAAGTGGTTGTTTCATGGAGTCGTATGAATCTTCAATTCTAGTCCACTGATCTACCTGTCTGTTTTTGTACTAATACTATGATGTTCTCATTACTACAGCTCTATAGTGTTACTTGAAATTAGATGTGGTAATGCTTCAGCACTGTTCTTTCGTTTTTTTTTCTTTATTGCTTGAAATTTTCTTGACTATCCAGGATCATTTGTATTTCCATAAGAATTTTAAGATTTCTTTTTCTACTTCTGTGACCAAAGGCATGAAATTTTTGATTGAGATTGCATTGAATCTGTAGAATGCTTTTGATAGGATAGTCATTTTAACAATGTTAATTCTTTCAATCCATGAATATAGACAGTCTCTCCATCTTCTAATATCTTTCTTGAGTTATTTTTCCCTGGTTTTAAAATTCTTTATTGTTGCAGTCTCACACTTCCTTGGTTAGGTTCACTCCAACATCCTTTGTTTTTCTTGTTTGTTTGTTTGTTTGTTTGTTTTTAGGTTTTTAGGCTACCATGAAAGGTTATCAACCTGATTTCATTCTCACTGTGTCTATCATTGATATATAGGAAGACTGTAGCTTGTCTTTGGCTATTTGGTGGTTTCTTTTTTTTGTTCCACCCTTCTCCACTCTTTCAACTCCTAACACTAGTTAGGAGAGAAAAAAGCTAGAAAGGAAAGGTGATGATTCTATCATCAGATGACTTAATGTTGATTAGAGGTATCATATTTCTTGTAATAAGTTTAATCTTTACCAGCAGGGTATCTAAGTTCTTCTTTTTCTTTGTGTGCCATTACTTAACAAATCACAATGAACAACAACCAGCAACTAGCAATCAGCAACCAGTAATCAGCAACAACCAACCAACAACACACCAACAACAAACAACAACTCACACCACCTCTCAGGGCCCTAGCATTTATATACTCTCTGAAAATTTCCCAGAATCCCAAATGTCACACAATCACAGAAAGCATCTGCAGCTTGCAAAAGCACACCCTAGCTAGAGCATGAGACAAATCACAGTCAGCTGCTATGAACAATCTGAAGCAACACCACACACCCACAATTACAATTAAAACAAAAGGAAATTTTTTATGTTCCTGTGTTTTAAAAAGAAACCAAATGTGATGGTTTGAATATGCTTAGCCCAGGGGATGGCACTATTAGAAGGTAAGGTCTTGTTGGAGAAAGCGTGTCACTGTAAGGGTGGACTTTGAGACCCTCCTCTTAGCTGCCTGGGAGATAGTCTTCTTGTGGCTTTCAGATGAAGATGTAGAACTCTCAGCTCCTCCTGCACCATGCCTGCCTGCACACTTCCATGCTCCCACCTTGTGATAATGGTCTGAACCTCTGAATCTGTAAGCCAGCCCTAATTAAATGTTTGCCTTTATAAGAGTTGCCATGTTCCTGGTGTCCCTTCATAGCAATAAAAACTCTAAGACACAAAAATTCTCACTAAAGAAAACTACTGATATTTATGTTAATTTTTTTTCTTTTTTTTATTTTTTATTGGATGATTTATTTACATTTCCTATGTTGTCCCCTTACCCCATCCCCCACCACCCCCTCGGAACCCCCAATCCCCTCGCCCCTCCTCCTTCTTCTCTGTGGATGTAACCTCTATCTCCCCCCCCACTCCCACCTCCCCACCCTCAAAATTCCCACCCCCTGGGGCATCCAGCCTTCATGAGATGTTAATTTTTATCCTGTCGCTTTGTTGAAAGGGTTTATAAGATCTCAAAGTCTTCTGTTGAAGTTTATGGGGTCTTTTATGTATAGAATGAATTATGTAATCTGCAGCAACATGCTTCAACTTTTTTTCCTTATTTGTATACTTTATGTCCTTCCCTTGTCTTTTGTTAGCTAAGACTTCAAGCACTATATTAAGTAGAAGAGAGAGGGGACAGCCTTGACTTGTTCCTGATTTTAATATAATTGCTTCAACTTCTCCATTTAGCATCATATTGACTATAGGTTTGTCGTGTGAGTGTGTGTGAGTGTGTGTCTGTCTGTGTGTGTGCATGTATTTGAGTGTGTGTGTGTGTGTGCGTGTATATGAGTGTATGTTGAGATTTGTCCATCTTCACTCCTATTCTCTCCTGGAAACTTTACATGAAGGGATGTCAGATTTATTAACATTCTTTTCTGTGACTATTGAGATCATCATGTGATTTCTGTCTAATTTCATTCATTTCTGTTTCTCTCTCTCTCTCTCTCTCTCTCTCTCTCTCTCTCTCTCTCTCTTTCTCTGATATATGATCTTCCTATGTATCTCTAGCTTGCCTGGAATTCACTCTGTAGACAAGGTCAGCTTCACAAACAATCCTCATGCCCCTTTGTTCCAAAAGCTAGGACCACAGGTGTGTGCTACAATTCCCAATTACAGGCAATTCCTATGGCTTTTGCTGAACAGGTTCATGAAAGAGAGGTCAGCTTTCTTTTCATTTAAAACTTTTAAGTTCTATTGTTATCACTAATGTTGTAGGAGGGAGAAAGAGAGTGTGTGAGTTAAGGTGCATACATGCTATGGAGTTCAGAGAACTACTTTCAGGAGTTGATTCTTTCCTTTTACCATGTGTTCCAGAAACAAGTCAGGTCCTGAGACTCTCTGCAGACACATTTATGCACTCAGGAATCTCACCAGTGAGCTTTCTTGGCAGAGTGATTAGCTGCATCGCATCGCTGACTCAAAAGTAAGATTATTAAGCAAAAGCTTGTGGGTGATTAAATATACTTTTTTACCTACTATTTCCCTTCCCTAAATCCTTAAAGAAAGTGAATTATATTTAAATAACCTTTCACATTGACACTAATAATTTAGTTCATGCATTTAAGAGTCAAGAAAAAAATCATGAAAGTAGAGTTCACACTTTCAATCTGCAAGGGTAGAAAATAACTTAAGATGATGCGTTCATCAGACAGAAATGTGGTCTCTTTAGATATGCTTGCAGTGCTATGTCTGGTGATACCACAGAATAGACGATAGCTTGTGTTCCTCCCAGCTTTCTTTGAAATTGTAAACATAACCAGGATGGTAGTTCAGGCACCTGTGTCAGGGAGAGCAGGGAATAGGAAGGAAGAGAAGAAGGAAGGAAGGAAGGAAGGAAGGAAGGAAGGAAGGAAGGAAGGAAGGAAGGAAAACAAATGAAGAAAGGAAGAATAGGTCACAAGATCCCATCCCATATGATACTTCCACTCACATTTAGAGTTAGTCTTATTTCCTCAGATAACCTTCTCTGGAAACACCCACACAGACATGCCCAGAAACGTATTCCCTTGGTCATTCCAAATGCAGCTAAGTTGCTAATGAAAATTTACTATCATGGGGTGCTATGAGAGGTGTCTCTCTGGGAAACGGGTTGCGTTTTAGCTAGTTTCAACACACAGCCTGCAGATCTCTGATAGTCTCAGTGCCCTCCAAACTCAGCTGCATCCTTGCAAATGGCTATGTGTATGTATTATTAGTAGTATGTCTCTTAAAGGGAGAGAAAAATTGATATTCTGACACATGAAATTCTAGTCTTTGGGGCTAGCCACCAAGAGGATTCTTCACATAAGAACCACTTTAAGGCACAAAAGCTTCTGGCATAGGATTTGACATAGGATCATGACTTGATCAGTAGAAAGGTTCTCTTGAGTTAAACTCTTTGTCACATTTACCTTCCATGGGGAAGTAACAAGTACCAGGATCTTGGGATATGGGAAAGCTGAACTTATCTGAGGAAGTTTTATTATTAGTCAGACTTTGAACACACAGAATGGGATGGGGGTGAGGCTGTGTCTCAGGGCTTCAATGTTGTTTATCACTGTCTGTTGTGTGCTTTTGCCCTTGCTGGTGGGCCTGTGTTTCACTTGTGGAGTGACATCTAAGTTTGATAAATGTCTGTATTCCCTCAAACACAATGAACATCACTCCATGATTATCCTCATGCCTTGAAATAGGGTGAAGAAAAAAGGGAAAAATGGACAGATAAGAGAAAAGAGCCCCAGGTTACCACAGAGGGACAACAGGCCTGCGGACTCTCTTCAGTACTCAGCAGATGAATGTTGAATTTGTTTCCACCTACAGAGTAATCATGTTAATAACTCAAGAGTCTGTTAATTCTTGCGTATTAGAATTTTTCACTACATTTGATTATTTTTAACATAATAAAAGGGAAAAGAAGAAGGAAGATACTCTAGTTTGTTGCAACAAGTTTTTATTGAGTGGTGCCTGTGCCATGTGCTGTGATTCACTAAATCACATATACATTTAACTAACATGAGTTGTACCCTTAGTATATGGTACTGACCATTCCTTGTGTGGGAAAATAGTAGGGAACAGAACAAAGTCCCTGTTCTATGGTTGGGCTATCGTCATGTAGTATTCAGAATTCCACCATTGAAATAAACGAGATGCAGAGATGCCTTCTAGGCCTTGGGATTTTTCGCTTCTAGATATCATGAATCAGATTTGAGTATTGAAGTGACTGACAAAGGCCTATTCAGGCTTCACCTCCAGTGACTTCAATAGCAAGTAACCCTTTGCAACCCTTTAACCCACCCAAACTGTAAGCATTGACCTCTAAAGAGTAAATAAACTGTCACTGTTAACCCCTGAAAGTAAATATTTCTTTTTTATAGCAGCTACTGACCCTGACCCAGAGCCACCAAACCAACCAGTATCCACTGAGGCAGGACAATGCCTTGATGGCTCAATTAGCAACTTCTTGTATCTATATCAATAAGTCTTTCCACTTGCATATTAATTTCCATGTACTCTTTCACAAGCTCATACTTCATTGACTAATTGTGCATTATAAAATTAGATGCACATTTTTATCCCACTAAATGTGAGAACCTTGGGAGAAAGTTACAGCTTATTCCTGTCTTTCAAGAATTTAGTATAGAACTGATACACATAAATACAAAGAAGGATGTCTCCTTACAACATCATATACATTAAACATTACTGTGTAAATTAGATTCCATATGACTAACAGTATATATTTGAAAAATTAGAAATAAAACCTTTACTCTGAAAATTGGGGCATGTTATATTAGAGGACGACAGGGAAGTAGTCATTGAATGATGTTTTTATTGCTATTTTATTGTTATTTACTTATTTTAGGTGCTCACATGTGAGTGTGGTGATGTCTAGCCTGTCCCACAGCATGCATGAGGAGATCAGAAGACAGCCTGAGAGGGGCAAGCCTCATCTACTATGTGGGTCCTGGGAATTGAACTCATGTTGTCAGGCTTGGTAGCACCTCACTGCCCCCTCCCTAAACACTTTATCTTAACATAAAACTTCCTATAAGTCTTAGAGGAAAAGATTGAAAAGGTATTACATAGAATTCTCTAATTTGTCCAGATATAAACATACATTTTCCAATAAGAATCATTGTATTTCCAAATAACCATTTATAGAAAACTCTTGGGCTGTAGGAGGTACCGGATGCTAATTAGTTAAAGCTAATCTTTAGATGCATGTGCTGACTCAGTCACCTTCAGGAAGTGATGCTTCCTCCTCACCCTTCAGGAAAGTGACTATAACTCACTAAACACCAGAAGTGTCAGCATGAAACAATAACAGATATGGAAGTTCCTAGCACTTGGAAGAAACTCAATGAACATAAAGGCTTTTGCTTCAGTGACTTACCTAGAATGGAAACTAGAGATAGCTGTAACACTTGTCCGTCTAGATTTTAGAATCATCTCTTTGTCGTGTTGATTTAAATGATGCTTTTTACTATGGGTGTATCTGCATGCCTACACTTTCATTTGTATATGTCATGGACCACATACTTGAATGATAGCAATTTGAGCCTAAAGTTAGCTATTGTAGGCAAAACCACAGAAATGTATATGAGCCATCAGAATTTGTTATACCCTATGGGTCAGCATATGATGCATGTAATGAATAATTTAGTAATATAACAAAGTATATATTTTATTTAACTCATTCTATGGATCCCAGTTGAGCCAGCTCTCTCTCTTTCTAAGGTATATTAGTGGCTAACTAGATCATCTTGGCTGATGTTCCTCGTTAACTGCCAGACAGACTATCTGGAGCTCATTCTCATAGCAGCCTTCCTGGGTCTCCAAATGAGCAAGCCGAATGCACACATGCATTTCAAACCTTTATTTCTATCATGTTTGCTAATATCCCATTAGTCAACACACCACCCAGGCCAACCATGATTCGATGAATAAACAAATGGATTTCATTTTTTTAGAAAATAGAGAAGGCAATGGCTACTTTGTATCTACTACAAGTAGCTGTCAAGTATGGTAGCAATACACCAGGTTACCCTCTCCAACCCTTTCACCCACCAAGGGGGAAATAACCCTAAAGTGAAGAGTAAATAAAATTCTCCTATATTAACTCCTGAAATTAGATACTTATTCAAAATGGCAGCTACTGATCCAGAGCCACCAAAGTCACCAGCTGGCAGGGCAATGCCTTGATGACTTAAAGAAAGGTTGCAGCCGGGCAGTGGTGGCGCACGCCTTTAATCCCAGCACTTGGGAGGCAGAGGCAGGTGGATTTCTGAGTTCAAAGCCAGCCTGGTCTACAGAGTGAGTTCCAGGACAGCCAGGGCTACACAGAGAAACCCTGTCTCCAAAAACAAAACAAAAAAAACAAAAAAAAAAAAAAAGAAAGAAAGGTTGCTTGGCAGTACTCTCACTGACCAACAGTTCTCAGGCACAGTGATTCATCATCCTGCACACATTGGAGTGTACATGGGTCTGAGAAGGTAGCTTTGGGGTCATGAGTTACTTATGGGAGTGCTCTGAAAGGGTATGTGTAAGAAGATGAGCTACAGGATGAGATTTCAGTTGAAGCTTAGCATGTCTGAGAAATAGGAACCATACCATAGAGTCATCCTGAAAGGAAGCCACAGTGCCAGGCTTCTACTCTTGCTAAATCACTGCGTTCATCAGCCACAGGCAGGTCAGAATGGTGCCTCGCTTCTTAGATCTCTCCGAGTGAGTCTGCCCAACTCCAGACACAGTGGCTCTAGTGGACTGAAGACAGCACTGAGGGAGGGACTAATGTGAGCTTGTCAATCCTTTTCAAGCTTAAAATGTGCCTGCCTTGGCCTTGGCCTGACAGATGGGTTCCTTCTCTTGGATTCATTCACACCAAGTACTGGTCTTGGTCTTTTTACTTAGATGAGATCCTTGGAGACAACTGTGTATACCACTCCGGACAGCTTTTGTATTTGACAGCTATTTTCTGGTGTGGATGAAAGATTTTTTTCAGAGTCTGATATTGTCTTGTATTTTTCATGAAGCTGCTGAATTTTTCTTTTGAAATCTCGCTTATTGTGGAGACATAGCTGATTGGTATAATGAAAATTTAAACAGGTGCTTACAAGTCAGCATGGACTAAAAACTGCTCTTTTCTAAATGGCCACACCAGTGAGAGGATGGGGGAAGCTTGGTGGAGCAAAAAGCCTGGAGGCCATGGTCTGTTGTGACTGGGCTTACAGTCAGGGGAGAGAGAAGGCGGTAACACAACTGTCACGTGGAGACCACCTTTAGGCAAAAGCTAAAGTATTTTTGCAATGTTTTTGTTCACTCCCTTGAAGTTTGATTTTAACTTTTTTCACCCCTTAACTACTTTGAACACTCAGTATAGGACAGGAAGTGGAAGAAGATACACTGGCCATGGCAGGAGGCTTTCAAGATAAGCCGAATAAAAGACTTTCCTTAAGTGAGGCGCTGGCCAGAGCAACTGCAGTTCTCAGTATGAGAACACCAGAGAGACACAGGCCATGTGAACACAGAAAGTACCTTCAGGTTACTCTCATTTGGAGTTCACAACCTTCATGCCCTCTGTGTCTACATGCTTCCCAGCTTCATCCACTCCTAATGAGGAAGTAAGAAGTGTTGACCCAAAGGGTCCCTGTGAGAGAACAAACCACCATTTTACAGTGTGAGAGAAGTTCATGCTGAAATATGGAATGTTGCACATTCCCCTTTAAAAAAAAAGGAAGAAGGTAGAAATGTTTGAACATGTGTGTTTGAAAAGGCCTGGATTGTCACACACTAGGCAGTGGGGAAGTGCTACAGATAGAACCTGAATCCTTAAAAAGTTATTGGAGAAGCTGTGATCAGAATGTTGGTATAAATACAAACACTGCCCCCCTCCAAAAACAAAACCTTATTTTTATGAGTTCTTAGGGTGAAGAAGGAATGTCTTATTGGAAACCAGATGATTGGTGATTCTTATTACAAAGTCACAGAATCTGACTGAATCATGTCTGTGTTCTAGTACTTTATTGGATCAGAATTTGAGGGATAAAGCAGGGTGCTCCGTGGTTAAGAGCACTGGCTTCTCTTGCACAGGATTCAGGTTTAGCTCCCAGCACCCACATCAGGCAACTAACTCATAGCTCTCTGGTTGCAGGGATTCTGATATCTCGAGTTTCTGAGGGCACTATCATTCATGCACATATCCAACCCCCAACCGACCATCACACACATGCAAAAACCTCCTTTTTTAGGGCAATCACAGTGGATCCATGAAAGCAGGATCACTACTGAAAAGGCTTTACTAGATAAAAGCCAACAATGGGTCCAGGAGCACCACAGAGAAATGTTACATAGATCATGCTTAGTAGAGAGCTCAGGCCAGAGAAATCATTAAAGCTCTGGTCCTTAGAGTCAACAGCTTACAGTGGTCGCCCAGAAGGGGTTAGATTCCTAGACTCCAGCCTGAGAAAACTGTAGTATATGCTGCACTCAGCAAAGCCCTGAACAAAGGGGGTTCCTGGAGCCAGTGAGCCCTAGTCCCTACCCAAGGTAGGTGGAAGGACGGGCGTGGAGTCAGTGATTGCTTTGCCTTGAGATTTAATGTCATTTCATTTATTGGAAGTTAGACTTAGTTGAGACTGGTCATATTCCTTTTCCTTTTGTAGTTTCCATTTGGAATAGCTGTGCTTATCATTTACCAGGATATTGTGGAAGAACTTAGTTTTCTTGCTATCAGACTCACATAGCTGGAAGAATGTTGTATAACTGTTTCTCCTGAATTGAAACATTCTCTCTGGAGGAAGTTGGGAGATTCCTAACTTAGGAAGCTAACAAAACGTAGAATAGCTTTGAGTTCATGACACTTAGGAGGTTGAGGGTATGATTCCATCTTCATGATTATGTAGGCAATGGACAATCTCCAGGTAAAGGAGAATCTTCAGTAGGGTAGCCTCCACGTTGGGCAGGGAGCCCCAGGTACGCAGTTTTGTGAGTTATCCTAAAAGTTAACCATGGTGGTGGCCTTGTTACTGGTCCAACTGACTATGAATTACCCATACTTCTGAAAGTAATCCTAACAAGCAATTGACAAGCCTAGACTTAAGTGGAATTGCTCTTTAGTCTTTCATCAATGTCCTATCTGAAATGAACAGCCATTATTTTATGCTTTCCCCAAGAGAATATATGCAGCAAGGATGAATTTGCTTCAGGATAAATCATCACACTTCAAGGTGTGTGTGTGTGGGGGGGGGATCAAACATCAGACTCTGAACTTAGATTTTAAAAGGTGATGTTGCTAGGCAGTGGTATAGTATACCTTTAGTCCCAGCATTTGGGAGGCAGAGGTTTACAGATCTCTGTGAGCTCAAGGCCAGCCTGTTCTACAGAGTTACGTTCCAGTTCATATAGGACTACACAGAGGAAATTGGTAGTTAAAGGGTGATGCTGTTATCATCTTTGGGGACTATTAGGCTATTAGGATGGAATGGATACATTTCCTGTATGAGATGAACATAGATTTTTATAGGTCCAAGGGTAAAATAGCTAAAATCCATGTTTTCTCTAAACTCATACTAAAACTTCATTCCTGTTATGAGGAGATGGGACCATTGAAAAATGATTAGGTCACATACTATGCAACCTCATACAAGTGTACCAAGGGCTATAAGATCTAGGAGGGTTTTTGTTTTAATTATTGAAAGTATTGTTTGATTTTCAAGACCAAGTTTGCTAAATGGATTTGTGTATACAAGCTGTCATTTGGTATTCAGAGTGACTCAAACCTCTCTTAAATACACACACACACACAGACAAGCACACACACAAGCACACACACTCACATGCATGTACATGCACTTTACACACATGCATGCAATGCTGGTTCACTCATGGACAGAGCTTAATTTGTATTTCTTGACATTTTTTGTTTTATTAAAGTTATTTTAGTTTATAAATACTCTTCTTTAAATTCTGAGTTATTGGGAGATCCAAGGAGCACCCTGACTCTTAGGTCATCTCTGAGTCTCTTTTTATTCTTCTCCTATAACCCAGGAAGAACTTCTTCTTCCCCTTCCTGTCTTGGGGAACATCTCTCCTCATCAGCTTCTCTCTATCCTACTGACTTCAGTTATACATGACTGCTTTTCACTACGACAATAAATCTAATTAATTTTACTTAGTTGTGAAGAATTCTTTGGCATGTGTGGGGGACTGTACTGATAAAAGAGAAAACACATCCAGAAAAAAAAATTAATAGTGACTTCTCTCAAAATACAAAAAGGTAATTCATGAATCATAGATACCCTTTTACTCTTAGAGATGGAGGTCTGAGAATCCTAAAGTAGCTGGGTAGTGGTCTTCATTACCACTTTGATGGGTCATAGCTGTATCACCTCAGGGAAGTTTGTATTCCTCAGAATGAATGTCTTTAGGTCAATAGAAACAAGGTCACAGGAACATGAGACGTAGATATCTAGTGTCTCAGATTTCCTCCCAGATAATAAAACTTAGCGGTGAGTGGCTTGGCTTGTACTGTGTAAGGTGGGGACCTGACCAGAATGTTTTGTTGTTTGTTGTTTTGTTTTTTGTCTCCCTAAAGATGACAAAGAAGTGGTTCATCTATGCTAATTTATTCGGTTTTATTTATGCCACTTTTGAGGCCAGACCAAATAGAATCTTAATAGATAGTATCCAGCTATTTGTTTTATAAAGGGTAAATGCTTGAAGTCTGAATTGAACTGAGATCCAAGACCCACCACTTCCTTGAGTATATTCCAGGTACAGATTAGTCAGTCTCTTTGGTTTTAGGTGGCCCTTTGAAACATCATAAGAGTGTTGCAGGATCCAGAGCAACATTCTACATGAAACGCCTCACACAGAATCGGGGACATGGCAATCTCCATGTGTGCTGGTTTCTACTCCTCTGCCACTGCCCTTTATCAGAAGTAAGAAATATGTCCCCTGGGAAGCGAGTCCTGGAGCATCCAGGGAGCATTCCATTTTCTGGATATCCTACTGTATGCCTGGCAAGCTATACTGATTAAAAGTTCTAACAGAAGAAGAAAAAACTAATTTGGAAGGAGTAATCAAGACTCTCCATAGTCCAAAAGAGATGATTTCCCGGTTGTGCAGAGAACCAATAAACCTCTATCCTGAAGACAAAAGTAATTTAATGAAATGGTACAAGGTTTCTCTGGAGAGGGAGACTTCACAAAGCTCAGTGGTCACAGCTGTACTGTGGAGCTAAACTACCTTGAATCTGTGCCAACCAAGAAAAGACTTTCAGTACATTCTGTTAAAGAAAATAATTCCATTTTAATTCTTAAAATATTGTGGTTGGCAGTGTTATCCAGGGGAATAGAATATATTCACAGGCATGTTATGCATTGAATGTAATGTGCCCAACACATCAATATCAACAGAACATATGTCCATATATACTATATAATGTATTTTATGGGAACAGGGGAATGAAGACAGGGAGGGAGGGATGAAGGGAGAGGTGATGGAGGGACAAGGACAGATGTCACACACACATTTATAGGAACCGGGTTATATGAAGTGGCAGTAGGGTAAGTCATTATCTGAAGCCAAGGTCCAAAGACTCTTGCTGAGGACAGACAATGACATATGTTCCCTTTCCAAAAGGAAAAAGACAAACTCAATCTTCTGAGCTGTTGTTCTTTGCTGGTCTTCTTTGGGTTGAGTGACATTGCTGAGGGACATTTTATTTCCCAGATTCATTGACTCACACTCACAGACCCACCAAATGAAATGTTTGGTCAGCTACCTGGCCATCTCTTATCCAATCAAATCAACAGAAACTACTAGTCACCACAAGCCTAACCTTTATCAACTCGGCACCCATACACCTCCTCTTAAAACACACTTAATCTTGAAATAAAGACCACAGCAAGTTCATAACACCACCCAGCATAAACAGCTTCTAAAACAAAAGAATACTCATCCCTTCTCCAGAAAAGGAGCTGAAGTCCTTGAGTGATGTTTACTTTTTTCCTGATACTTAATCATTTAAATACTACATTCCAAAATTAACTATATTTAAAAATTGATGTAAAGTTTAAATATTGTTTGCTACATGATAAGGGAATAAAAAATGAAAGAAAGCAAAGACGCTTACTTAATATATGTATGCAAACGGATGTAATCAGAGAAATGCTGAAGCCAATTACAATTCTCATCTCTGTAACTGGTCACTATTGTCGTGTATTTCCAATTCCCTTCTTTCCAGAACCATTCTATATCCCTTAGGAATGCCTAAGCTTTTAGAAAGCACTTCATAGATAATTGAGAAACTTCTTCATGTAAGTTACTATGTCTCCCGGACATCCCTGTATCTGATTACATATACACCACTTCTATATGATAACAGCATATCTATATGCTCACCCCATCAACAGCCTGGATAAAACTACATTTAGCATATAATAGTCATCTCTGGTCCCTTGTTAAGGTGGTTCTGTACGGTAATCACTTACTACTAAGGCTCCATAGCCAGGTAAGTGCTGCCTGTCAAGTGGAGAGTAGATATATAGAGATGAAAGTAGAGTGTTGCTCTAAAACCCTAAAGGTCTGTACTTTGACTCATTGTACAAGCCTGTCATGGGCTCCAAACAGCTTCTCTACCACCCACTTTTACCTTGATTACCACTGTATCTTCTGGATTATGTGGTTCAAGTGGTAGAATAATTTGTACAGTTGCCTGACCTCTGACATAGTATTAATTAACCTGGCCTTTTAGGTCACTCAGTAGATAGGTCAAAGTAAAATATCAAACAAAATCTAGTTCACTGTATTTAATCGGTGCGACATCACCAATCTAATGAATTAGTGTGATATCTTGTAGAGGGGGAAAGTTATTGAGGTTCTTGAGACAAGAGTTGGAAAGGTAGCTCTCAGCAGTGTTTGCTTAGCATGTATAATAAAGACCTGGATTTCATCCCTCTAAAAGGGAGGGAGGCAGAAGGAAGCTAAGGAAGAAGAAAGAGAAAAGAAGAGAAAAAGTGACTTTGGACAGAGAAGCTGTAGAAGGTAATTGAGTCCCTCATTAGTTCACCTTAAGGATGTATTTTTTTCTCTCTGTATTTGCTTAGTGGCCCTTTGGGGGCTCTTGGGAAGGATGCATGTTGTCTAACTTTTATTCCTGTTACTGTGACAAAATACTCTAGCAAAACTACTTAAGAGAAGAAAGATTTATTTGGCTTGCAATCCCAGGTCCCAGAACTTCATTTCAGGGGAGTCACAAGGGAAAAAACATGAAGCCGAGAGTTGTGTTATATATACCCATAGTAAGAACACTGAGAAGTGAAATCACACATGCATGCATGCATGCACACACACTGCTCTCTCCACTCTCAGGTGGTTTAGACTCCTCTGGATTCCCGTCCTTCCACAGAGGCAGGTCTTCGAATCTCAATTGACATGATCAAGATAACCCCTTACATACAGGGCCACAGGTAAACCTAATCCTGACAGTTCCTCATGGAGACTCTTCTTCCAGGTGGTTCCAAATTATGTCAAGCTGACAGTTAAAGCTAATCATGACATATAATTCTTTTCTCAGTTAGACTCGTTCTCAGGGAAGCAAATAACATCAAGCCCCCAGCTGCGTCTCCTATCATACACAGAGCCATCACCGTTCTGGCCACTTGACTATGTCACCTTTGGTCACCAGCCAGGTAAGCAGCAAGGGGTCAAACAGACTAGACATCTACAGTGTTAAGCATAATTATATTGTTTGAATTTACAAACGGAGAAATCTTTTCTATTGCTCATTTTAAAGTAAACTCTCAGAATCAATGGTAGTTAGCAAGAAAGCGCTCAAATAAAACAATAAATACCAAATTTGGGGATATCTGGTCCCCATATGAGAAGGCAATAAGATAAACTCTAGGGGGAAAGCAATCTGTGCTAAAGAGGCACATGTGGTAGTGGAGTTAATCAAATAATTCTTCAATGAAAATGAGGGATGTTCTTTGTGGAGAGAGACTGAGCTTGAATTTCAGCCTAATCCACAAAGCCTAAGGTGAAAGTATAGAGAGGCCTTAGTGACCACACTAAAGACTGAGGACTTCAAAGCTGAGTAGTGCTGAGCAAGTGGCATTGCAGCAGAACTGCAGAGAACATTCATAGAAGGAGGAGTGGTAGTTTTCTAGAATATTCCAATTACAATGTATTTCAAGTTACCAAGCTACTGTGGGACTTTACATTCCCTCTGCACAGTCTATAAGGGGAATTATCTACAAAAGGAGTTGACTCCCCAACATTCAGTTCGTGGATGTCCAAGGTGTTCTATTTAGAGTGGAGAAAGGATTTCAATTCCTATTTTCATTTTCTTAAATGTTCTTCTAGTATCTCTCTCTGTCTCTCTTTCTGTCTTTTCCTCTGTCTCTATCTCTGTGTCTCTGTCTCTATCTCTGTGTCTCTGTCTCTCTCTGTGTGTTAATGTATGCAATTCAATACTAACACAATAGTACACAAACAGTTTAAGAATGGTGGCAATAAATGCCATAGAGAGCACTGGCTGAGAAAACATTTGAGTCTCTGATCTACTATGCTGTAGCTGCCTGTTGCTGTAGCTGCCTAATGCTGTGGCTGTCTGTTGCTATGGCTGCCTCACATGCTGTAGCTTCCTGTTGCTGTAGCTGCCTGATGCTGTGGCTGCCTGATGCTGTGGCTGCCTGATGCCGTGACTGGCTGATGCTGTGGGTGCTTGATGCTGTGACCACCTGTTGCTGTGGCTGCCTGTTGCTGTGGCCACCTGATGCTGTGGTTGCCTGATGCTGTGGTTGCCTGAACCCAGGCAAATGCCTCACATTCACTGTGTGGATTCCTAAGAGAATAATAGTTACAAGACTGTTGCAAAGATCAAGTGACTGCTTACTATAGTGCCTGGCAAGACATGTGTGTGGTAGAGATAACGGCTGGTGTTACTCATCAGCAAAATGGAGGTTCCTTTTTTTCTTGCCAAACGTTGTAAAAAAGAATTCCTTGGTGTGTTTTAAAGTATTGGGTTTTTTTTTCCTGTTTGTTGAAAAAATGTCATCCCCCCACTCCCCAAGAGCTAGAAGACAGAATGGTTCTATCTGTCTCTTCCCTTAGGCAACCCCATTCCCTTCATTTACAGCATAAAGTCAACCTGTAGATGGGGAGACTGGGAAAGGATGCTTCAAAAGCACCCTGCCCTCTTTCTCAGTAGGCAGAGAAACTGGACATTACCTGGGTGGTTGCTGTGGGCTCTCTGAAGCTTCCTGTTAGCGTGCTTCAAATGTTAGCATTTTCTTCTCTCCCTCTCCCAATTAATTAATTCCCTTTATAATTAGATTGCTACCCCCTGTCCTCAAACAGTCCCCCCAACCCCTCCCTTTCTCCTCTGAGAGGATGGAGGTCCTCCTTGGGTATTCCCCTCAACCCGGCACATCACATCTCTGCAGGGTTAGGTGCATCCTCTCTCACTGAGGCCAGACAAGCCATCCCAGTTAGGAAAATGGTATTCATAGTCAGGCAATAGCTTTAGAGACAATCCCCACTCCAGCTGTTTGTGGTGAGTTGGAGTCCTTATTCCTCTACTGGGGGTCCTGCCTAGCTATAGGAAGTGGCCACTCAACTAAGACCAGTATATTCCTAACACCCTCAAAGTTTTTATCCTTAGAACTAGACTAAATGCTTGAGGTTCTTTGTTCATGTGTAGCCTTCACTTTAAAAAACACAAGATTTGTGCATTTAATAAGATCCACAGAATAGTGTGATCTGGTGCCAAATGAGGTTTAAGAACTAGGGCTGCCTCCCACAGCAGGCTATTCAGAGTGAAGAAAGTATAAACAACTTAATTCTAACTTTCTTTGGGTCTGTAAATTATTTACAGCAGAGATCATCATTTTTTTCTTTAACTTTAGCAATATCATATCACACTGTTTGACAGAATGTTGAATAAAAGAAGGAACATATTCTGAGTTCTCTCATTGAATCATCCCCAATACTGTCATTCAATGACCAATAGGAAGTGTGACAAAGTAAGACTTAAGAGCCTGTGACTTAGGTGGCAGATGGCTACACATGATGGTGTGAGGTGGGTGTTAGAGAACAGTCTCTCCATTAAGTCTGAAATTGGAGGGGGAAAAGTCAGCAACAGTCCTCTCATCTTATAGGGCATGGATGACCTCACTGTGACTAAATTCCTGTAGGCTAACAGAGTGAAATATAGTACTGGTCAATAAATAATCACTCCTCAACACAAAGACCAGCCTCCATCATAACAAGACTCTGGAAAACATTGATGTACTTGTGACAAAATCAGACATGGCCATCTCTCTGGTCTCAATGCTTGTGTCTTCCAGTGTTCATACGAAATCCTAATTCATGATTCTGAGACTGTTTTAAGATGCTGGGCCTTTGGGAGTGATTAGATCAAGAGGGTAGAGTCTTCCTAAATGAGGCTAGATGCTTATAATACCAACACAAAGATGCTCAGTTGGCCTTCTATCATGTGATGCTTCAGGAGAAAGGTGCTATTTGTGAAACAAAAAGTAGGCCCTCACCAGACACATGGACCATCAGTGCCTAGATCTTGAATTTCTAGCCCCGAAACAAGGAGTGATCAATTTCTATTTCCTGTAAGCTGCCCCATTCTGTTATATCAGCCTAAACAAACTGAAACAACCTTCAAATTCTCAATCCTTGGTCACCACTGACTGGTCTGGGAAAATTGCTTACTTAGCTAACTTCCCCAAGCCACAGAACTCTGGTTCTCTCTAGGATGAAGCATACATCAAAATACAAAAATTCCTGTTCACATCACCTGTGCATTAGCTCATAGTACTTGCACATATCCCATCCCCTCAGACTCCCAACTTCTCACTAGTCAAGATAACTTTCTGCCCCAAACACTTGCAGAGTTTACAGACAAACATTTCCTGAAGCCGTAACGCCTCTTCCCTTTTGCAGAGGTCCTTGTGGATTTAGTTTCTTTCCATCTAAGTCAAGATTTTCTTTTTTAGTTGCATGTAGAAGTTGTACTTTTTACTCTACCCCTGATCTTTTACATATATGTGGTTTTGTTTTTCTTGAACTTATCAGTTAAAAAAATATGCGTATGTCAAAGTGGATATCAAGCTTATACGTGGCGATAGAGATAAAAATAAAAGCAATAAAGCCTCTGCAGAAGAAGAGATGAGATACAGAAACGAAACAAGTATGAAATGATACGAAAGACTTCTTAGCAAAAAAAAAAAAAGCAAACTACAAATGAGCTATGTGTTATTTAGGGAATTCAAGAAATAGCAAAAGCAACCATGGAGCTGGGATACAATATGGAGGAGGACATCAGATCCCTTACAAAGATCATAAGCTATGTGTTATTTAGGGTATTCGAGAACTACCTAAGGTGGCCAAGGGGCACACAATAAAGAGGAGGATGGAGAAGGACAGCAGGTGCCCTGGGCTTACAGGTTGGGACTCTGAGTCCCGACAGAGTTGCTAAGACTCACACTTGAGTCTTTTGTGCTTGAACAGCACATGCTCTTAACCTCCGAGTCATCCCTCTAGCCCCTACATGCAGATGCTTAGCACTTCCTCAGAATAGTGTTTCTTCATGGCAGAGTCTCACTTTTAGCCCAAACTAACTTTGAACTTTCTATCCTCCTAGCTCAACCTAAGTGTCAGGGTTACAGGTACAGACCAAATTAATTTGAAAATAGATATGACTGAACCTTGTCTGTCATGTCTCCTTGTCTTAGTATTTTGGGGACATCTCAATCTGCCTTTCTCTTCTTGAATTTAATTTTTCCAAACCTTATTTTGAAATGCACTTTTCTTTTTCCTTATTATAA
This sequence comes from Grammomys surdaster, assembly GCF_004785775.1. NCBI lineage: Eukaryota > Metazoa > Chordata > Mammalia > Rodentia > Muridae > Grammomys > Grammomys surdaster. The sequence goes on from NW_021620862.1 coordinate 1,383,124, forward strand.
TTACATTTCTTAGAAATATGGTAGCGTAGGATTAGGGATTTTTTTATTTATAATCAAATGTAAAAAGTTTTCATTTTCTCAAAACAATATAATCTATTCTTTCTATTAATATGATATATTTTGTTCCTGTTGGTTGCGACCATTTTGATTGTCAACTTGATACAGCCTGGAATTGCCTAAGAAGAAAGTAACAAAGAGGGGTTTTTCTAGATGAGATGGCCTGTGATCTTGTCTTTGGAGAATTCTCTTGATTATATTTACTGAGCCATAGTGGTCACCAACACCACAAAAAAAAATCTACAGAATCAACTAACCTGGGCCCATAAGGGCTCACTAAGACTGAATCACCAAACAGAGAGCATGCATGGAATGTATCTAGGTCCCCTACACATAGGTAACAAATGTGGTACCCCTAACAGCAGGAGCAGGGGCTGTCTCTGACTCTGTTCCCTGTCTTTGGATCCTTTTTCCCTGACTGGACTTCCTTGCCTAGCCTCAATAGGAAAAGATGAGCCGAGTCATACTGCAACTTGATTTGCCAAGTCCAGCTGATATCCACAGGAGGCCTCTTCTTCTCTGAGGTAAAAGAGAGGGAGGGGAAGGTAAGAGGGAGGGTCTGGGAGGAGAGGAGGGAAGGAAAGCTGTGATCTGGATAGGAAGTAAATAAATTAATTGATGAAAGAGTAATAAATTTGAGAGCAGAGAAGAAAAAAGAAAAACATTTTAGATTACTATGTTTACCTTATTATATTATCTTTTATATTACTTATAATACATGTTCTATATTAACAAATTATTGGTGTATAATTAATAATAATAAATATATTACTTTCTGCTAATTTTTTGTACTTTAAAAACTGTGTTTTGAAATCTGATCTCCCTCAGTGTTGTGTAGTTTTCTCTAATTCCATCAGGGATCAAATACTAACTTTGTTTCTCCTCATTATTTACAACTAAGAAATCAGTAACTTCTACTTTATGCCCCGCCCAAGAAACCTCTTTCTCATGCCCAGCATTTATGGGTTTCATCCCCACATAATCCCTCACACCCTTAAACCTGTCTTCACTACACAGTATTTACTCTGTCATACAAGGAGAAGATCAGAATATTGTGAAGAATTAAATTCCCTTTCCCATTCAAGCAGAAAGTCCGTTTCAGAGAAAGGCAGTAGGTTGGATTATTTCTGAATGGCCTAACTATTGTGTCTCTACTCTATTTTCTAGGCCCCACCAAACATGATTGAGTTGAAAAGGCCTTATTTACTGGTAAAGTCCAAATCCTACTATTCGGGATAGAGAAGAAAGAGTTCAAAGTCCCTGCTTGCTGGTTATTTTTAAACTTCATACCTTGACAGAGGAGGTCAGCAAGGGATTTTCCTCATGTATTTCCACAACAATTCTTCTCAAAAAGTAAATGCAAGCCCCCTGTAGCCCTAAATGTACAGTATATAGATAATATTTATCTGTAGTTTTCAAATGTCTAGAGAATATCTTTGAATATTTTACTGCTCATGTAACTAGGAATTTGAAAGTTGCAAAAGTTCTAAGTATAAAAATAATTACTTTTCTTATTTCTATTGTCTTTCAAAAACCAAGATACAAATAAACATTAGATTTATTTAAGAGTCATAGTAAGAATAAGCTGAAGGGCCTGAAGAGAGGGCTCAATGGTGGAGTACATTCTGCTTTAACAGAGGAACTGTATCCATTTCCAGTAGCCACACAAGATAGCTCACAAACACCGGTAATACCAGGTCCGGAACATCCTACGCCCTCTTCTGGACTCCTTGGGTACCTGCACTCACATGCATACATACATGATTCAAAAACAAAAGGAAATTCTTTTTCTTCCTTTCTTCCTCCCTCTCTTCCTTCCTTCCTTTCTTCCTTCCTTCCTCTCTTTCTTTATTCCATTCTTTTTCTTTTTCAAGACTAGTCTGTAATCTGTTCTCAAATCCTGATCCTAAGGCAATGATTGGCCTTTATGTCTCCAGCATCTAAAATTATGTGCCAGCTCCTGTTTCATGCCGTGCACATCGATTCATCACAGCAGAAGTAGATGCATTTAAATTGCCCTAAATTTCCACTTCTAGTTGCCTATTCATTATGTTACTCATCTCCATCTTTGTGCCAGAATTGTAAGGAGACAGTTCCCAGCCAAGTAAACAACAGTGGGCGTCATTTAGACAGCTGTGAGGTGTCTGTGGAGGGTTGACTTGGTGAAATTGCATAGCTATCTCTGGCCATGTCATTCGGTGATTTGGGCAATAATCAAAGCTAGACTTGGGCCCTGATGAAGTTACCCTGAACAAGCAACCTATCCCTGAGATGATAAAATGCATAATTATTAGTAATAAGTTATATAACTGTATTATTGACAGCATACCCATGCAGACAGGGAGCAGAGCCTCTCGGCCTTTCTGGATTTGCTAATGTGTTCACAGATGGTAACTGTGGGAAACATAAAATCCAGAGAAATTGGCTGTCAGAGAGGCTCACTGGCTTGTAGCAGTAGCTACGTTGCTGTGTTAGCTGTGTCATTCAGGCAGGTGGGGGAGTATTTGGAAAAATGGGGTCCATCTTTCAAAGCTGATTTGAGTGGCAACAGTAGTTGTAACCTATAATCTATGTACAAACACAAGATCCTGAAGAAGGAGGTCCAGAGGGTCAGCAAAGTCTTGGCACCCAGGGTGGAATAGGAATGCAGACAGTATTGGGGTGGCATGGGGGTGAACCAGCAGATGGAGGGCTGGGGAATTATTTGGAGGTTTAGCTAATTTTCTCTTTTTCCTAAGAATAATTCAAAAGCAAATTCAATTTAAATCTGAAACCTTTTATTTTTGAAAACTAAGAAATCTTTCGTTTCTATTCATATGAAAGTCCGCGTGGGATTACGTACCCTGAGTCCTATGTGCGAGCTGCTGTTGTCTCACTAAGCTTGGCTGGGACATCTCCTGCTCACAGTTACTAATGCTGAAATCTCCATTTGGAAACAGCCCAGGTGCTTCATGGAGGGAAAAGAGCAATTTCATTTCTATTGCTCTGGTGCTTCCTCTGCCCGATTCTAACAAGGTGGCCTAGATTCAAGTGTTGAGTTAGTGCCAACCTTAAAGGTCTCTTAACTTCTACCATTTTGTGGATGAAAAAGCTTGGGATCAGAGAAGTTAATGGAAAATACCAAAGTCAACAGCTATTTAATAGCAGAGCCAAGACTAGAACTCTAGTCTCTTAGATCTTTGAGTTGTTCTTTTTAGGTTGGGATAGAATACCTTCTTCCAGGGCATTACTAAGAAGATGTCATGTTGCAGTGAGTTCTACAACAACAAATGTTTTATACGTAACTAAGCACAAGAAAAGAGGTCACTAGCCACAAACTGTCAGTGACTGGATGTTGTATTTGGTTTTATGGAAACAAAAATATTCTTTAAAACATTAAAAAAGAAAAAGATACCAACAAGAATAGATGAGATCCAGCATATTCAGGGTGGTATGCTATGAAACCAGCTCCTAGTGACTTATTGCTACACTCAGAGATCACTACATCCCTCAACCCTCATCAGAAACGCTGCAGTAGACAGTGAGGAACACAGAGACCCACAGCTGGCACAGGAAGAGAAGAAGAAACTGTAGATTGCACGGGACATCTGTGTCATACCCTGTCCCCAAGGTTCATCAGAGAAGAGGAGGCCAAAATAGTTCAAAAGCCAGTGGGTTATATGAGAGAGAGAGAGAGAGAGAGAGAGAGAGAGAGAGAGAGAGAGAGAGAGAGAATGAGGTTTTTCTTTAAGGTTTAACTCTCAATAAAATTTGGGCAGCACAAATTGGACTCCATAAAGGAAAAGAAGGAAGAGGAGGAGGAGGAAGAGGAGGAGGAGGAGGAGGAGGAAGAAGAGGAGGAAGAGGAAGAAGAAACAAAAGTTGCACAGGTAGAGAAGTGCAGACGGAGGACTTTCAGGCATTGTGAATATAAACAAAATGTATTGCACAAATTACAAAAGAATGAATTAAAATATTATTTAAAAAATAAAATTCAAACAAGAGCAAATGTTCTTATCACTAAAGCCTGAGGCATCCCAGATGGTTTCAAGCCTGGAAACTTAGGGCCTTTGGAGGAAACTTCCAAGCAGCCCATGGCTATGGTGGAAGGCAATTATGACTCCATCTTACATAGGCACTGACAACTGCTTTGGAGATGTCAACCAAAAGTGAGATGTCTTCAGATTCAAGGGTAAACTCATGGAAGCAGGCTGACTCCAAGTGGCACAGCAGGCCAATAGCAGAGCTCACACGGAAATTGTTTTATTTCTCCTGAAATGAGGAGAAAAATCAGCCTCTATGTTGTTAAAAATAAAATCTAGAAGGTCACTGGAAGAAGAGAGTGAGCATGACAATGAATTCCTCACACAATTACTCATCCTAACTGCAAATCGCCTTACTATCTATCTGGGGTGACCTGATACTAACCAGTCATGTCTCCACTACCTCCTCTCTGTGACCCCTTTACAAGAAAAATAACTTTGAAATAATCCATCTGAAACCCTGACACTCAAGTGCTTCCAGACAGGAGCCTGGTATAGCTGTCCTCTGAGAGGCTCTGCCAGCACCTGACAAAGACAGATGCAGGTACTCACAGCCAACCATTGGACTGAGCCCAAGGATCCCAATGGAAGAATTAGGGGAAGGACTGAAGGAACTGAAGAGGGTGACAGTCCCATCGGAAGAACAATAATATCAACTAATTAGACCCCTTAGAGTTCCCAGAGACCTAATCACCAAACAAAGCACATACAGGAGTCAGCCCATGGCTCCCATTGCATATGCAGCAGAGGCCTGCCTTATCTGCCATCAGTGAGAGGTGTTACACTTGGTCCTGTGGAGGCTCGTTGCCCCCAGTGAAGGGGAATTCTAGAGGGCTGAGGCAGGAGTGGATACGTGAGTGGGGGATCATCCTCTTAGAAACAAAGGGGAGGGGAGAGGGTGGGAGATTTGTGGAGGGGAAACTGGGAAAAGGGGGACAACATTTGGAATGTAAAAAGTAAAATAATTAATAAAAAAGAGAAATAATCTATCTGATCTTTGGGTTTATTTCTACTATGCCAGCCTTTCTCTATCTTTAAAGCTAGAAACTAGGGGCATTGGTACATTTATTCTATTTTGTGGAATAATGTATTGCTGTGTTCTAGAACGGAAAGTAAAGCCAATTGGGATCTTTAAAAACCCAGAAACCTCAGTTTCCTAAGTGAGCCAGACGCTCAGGGGAGATATCAAGAACCATACCAGGTCAAGTGTGTTGGCAGCACACACCTATAACTCCAACAACCAGGGAACTGAGAGTCCAACAGTTGCTCAGTCCACAAGGCTGGGCACATCCATCAACCATCCCAACCTGAAATAAGTCCTGGAGAACCACTGGTCCTCTGTCAACAGTGAAAGTTCTGAAAATATGCTTCTAACATTAGCAATGGAATTATCTCCGACAGGGACAGTGGAGTGATGCAAAACCAAGTATTTTCCTTTTCCCTTGTTCTTTTATTATCTGGGTGGCTACAAAAAGTTTCCACCTATATGTTGACTGGGTCTTGCCAAATCAGTTAAGATAATCAGAGTGTCCCCCACAGACACTCCCATAGGTCAATCTGATGTATGCAATTCCTCAGTTGAGATTCTCTGCTCAACTTGGCCTTTCGGACTTAGCAGCTGGTGTCTTTACCCTCTGAGCCATCACTTCAGCCCATATACTTCTTGATCAACTTTAGTAATTTATAGTAAAATAACACTTAGGAATATTTCATAACCCATCATAGTGCTCATTCACTTAAACATCTAACCCTCTGTCTTAGGGTTTTATTGCTGTGAATAGACACCATGACCAATGCAAATCTTATAAAGGATAACGTTTAATTGGGTCTGGCTAACAGATTCAGAGATTCAGCCTGTTATCCGCAAGGCAGGTGCATGGCAGCATCTGGGAAGGCATGGTGCAGACAGAGCTGAGAGTTCTACATCTTCATCTGAAGGCTGCTAGCAGAACACTGACTTCTAGGCAGCTAGGATGAGGGTCTTAAGCCCATGCCCATAGTGACACACCTACTCAAATAAAGCCACACCTCCTATAATAGTGCTACTCCCTGGACCAGGCATATACAAACCATCACATCCTTGACTACATTACCATGAAGGCAATGCTGTCCCTTTGTGTCACAGATCAGGGACCACATAGTCACATTTCCTCTTTCCCATCTGCCACCTTGTCAAGGGATGAAGTTTAGTTTTAAGGGCATATAGCATACTTCTCAGGGTAATTCAAATACCTGTGAATCAAACTACTAAGCCAAATTTATGTATGCATTTATATATATATATATTAGTATATGTATACATGTATATATTTAAAATTATTCCAAATGTTAATGAAAGGCAATTGAAGGTGACTCTAGTATATAAGAAAAAGAATCAAATTTATAACAAATACACAAGTGTCTAAATCTCTTAATGGTTAGAAAAGTGATAGGAGTCTGACCATCAGGCTGGGATTCCTCCTGCTTCTGCTCCTGGAGCTTCCATGCTCCATCTGGGACAAGCTCTGGACTCTAACCAGAGCCCCAGAGGCTGTGTTGGAGATGTCAGTGGCCTACATACTCTGTAAACCTGCTTCTCTCCATTTTGACCAACTCTTCCAGGCCCAGACATCTCAGAGCTGTTGGGGTGTGGGGCTTCCATCTTTATCTTCCTAAGCAGTGGGCCCTGAACTCCTCCTGCTATGAATAGCCAGTGTTAGCTCTCCTACTCATCTAAGTATTAAAAAATAATCATCCATCCAGGACAGCTCAGTCCTTTCATCTGTTTTTCTTTATTAGGCTATAGTTCACGAAAAGACCATTAGAACTCACTGGGATTAGTTTGTCAACCTGACATGGTTTGGAACCATCTAGGAAGAGAGCCTCAGTGAGCAATTTCCCAGATCAGATTGGCCTCTGCTTGCGTCTATGGGGGATTACCTTGATTTGCACTAACTGACAGGGAAAACTCTCAGTGGCATTCTCTGGGCTTGGATCTTGCATGTGTTTGTTGATTCTCTCTCTCACTTTGACTGTGAAAGTTAGGAACTGTTGAGTCTCTGCCTTGACCTTCCTGCAATGCTACACTAATCTGCAATTGTAAGCCAAATAAACTCTATCTCGCTAAGTTGTTTCTGTCAGGATGTTTTATCTCAGCAGCAGAGAGGAAACTAGGATATTTACTGAGATCAAGAGACCCTGAGAGCACAGAGTCATCTACCCTTCCTGGCATCTGTTTAGATGTTGGATTTGCAAAGTCACCTTCCTATGTAACTTTATACAATACCAATGTTTGTTCCAGTAACCTTAGAAACTTGACAGCAACTCTTGTCTAATATCATCATTGATACTTCTTTTAAAGCAAAAGATAGGGATGTGTCTCAGTAATAGCATGCTTGCATAGTGTTCACAAGGTCCTAAGTTCCACCCGAGAAATGCACAAGATAAAAGTAAAAAATCAGAATCCCAACACAGCAACGCTAGCAAATATCCAACACTACTTCCTAACAGCATTAAGAGATATAGTAGACTCGAAGTATAATACTTAGAACATCAACTTTAAATAATAACTACTACAAAGAAAGACAAAACAAACCCACAAAGGAGATCTATTTACTATGTTTGCAAACAATTTTTTTGTTTATAACAAATTTTTCAACAATATAAAACACTTTACTAATGCCAGTTTTTCGATGAGTCTGTGAGTTCTCAGTGTCTTTGTCCTCCATGTGAAAATCCACACAGAAGAACACAATTGCCATCAGCTTCATCTTCTAACCAGAGACCAAACCCTGACAGGCCTCAGACTGCTGTAGCTTCAAGCTCCTGATGTGTACAAGAGGTTGTTGGGGCTGATGTCCATTCACTGTACTTAGTCTTTCTGTAGAATAACAGCCTGACTCCCCACTCATTGTGGTTACAGGAAGAAAACTGCATTATAAAATTACAGTATTCAAATTGTACATCCCTGTAGCCAAAGGGCTCTATATTTGTCTGATGTTGGCCTGATAAGAGGGCAGCTGAGTATTAGAAAACCTGAGAGTAAGTAAAGAAATCAGTGTTTAAAATGTGAGCAACAGTTTTGACCTTACGATTCAGCTGTGTTCTCCCAGTGTGTGGCTTCCAGCCCATGTCCTACCCCACCACCACCACCTCTCCTTCCACTATCAACTACAGGGATGACTTTCTGACTAAGACTGATGGCACCATAGTGTTCTAGGGACAGAGTGGTAGTCTGGTGATTCATCAGCCACTAGAAACAACAATATTCAAGAGATGCAGCATCATTGACACTAGAAATGTTTCAATACTATGAATCGCTCCCTAAAAATAAGGACAACAAAATTACTTTACTCACTGACAAAAAGCCACACATCTAAGCAACTTTGACAGAGTATGGAACAGATTATAATTATTCAAAGAATCATAATGATTACTCATAAAAAAAATCCTTAACATTTGCCAACCATTTTTTTTTCTTGTCAAAACACATTGTCTCTTCTGGGGTTTAGACCCTCAATTTGCCCAATTACTCTCCATAAATGTTCTCTTTAGTGGCTGAAATATATAATACCATTCAGATTCTAAAGACTGTGGGAACAACATTTGAGAAGCAGATGAAAAGCTTTAGAAGGCAGTTGTACTTAAGCTTTGTGAGAGAAGAAGAAAGTTGGGAGGTGTCTGGGGGTGTTATCTGAGGACTTGGACCTATTCTGAGGAAGCACCAGGCTCTGGATAGAGCAGGCATGCTGGGTGCATGGCAGAGACCTCTGCACAGGCGCCTGCTTACTTCCTCTCCTCTCATTTCTTCCCCTGCATCTTCCTCTCCCTCAAAATGGCTCACGTCTCTCTTAGCTCCCTTCCTCTCATCCCTCCCCTAGGCCTCCTTTGTCCATGCTTTCTGTGCACATGATTGTTCTCTGAGATCTGGCCACTGGGTTGTAAACCCTGCAGAATATAGAAGTCTATTGCTAATGCGTTTCCAAGATGCAACTGATGCCATAATATCTTACTCCAAGTTGGACAGAGAATGTCCACACTGAGTGTGGAAAGTGTCCATATCTACACTGTGAGGCTTCTCATGAGCTCTGTCCTGGATTAGGGTGCTCTTCCTACAATGAACCTCTGCTGACCAGCCACCATCTGTCCCAACCCCTAATACCATAGCCATGCTTCTTGCCCTTAACAACATCTCATGACTTCAGCTCTCTGTCACCCAACTGTATCTAGCTCCCCCGGGACACTGATAATGGTGAAGCTAATGTGATTGCTTAGTAAAAGCCAAGACATTGATCATTGAACAGATAGTCTTTGCATCTATCGTGGCTGTGTAAGTTTTCCCTTTTGTGTGGTACAGCTACAGGTCTGGTTTGAGTGCTCAGCATCACCTCTGAGGCCCACGTGTTAAAGGGCTGATCTCAAGTGGCACTGTTTCACATGGAACCTGTAGGAGGTGGGGCCTTCAGGGAATTGCTCAGATTGTTAGGGATACAGCCTTGATGGGAGTTGTACATTAGGAGACCTTAGCTTTTTTTCTCCTCTGCTATTTTTTAATAAGTATTTTTTACCAATACACTAATTCTTTGTTCCTCATATAATGTATTTTGATGACATGTACCCAAACTCCTCGCCTTAGCGCTCCTCTGCTTTTATTCTTGGCCATGAGTCATATGGTTTTGTTTCACCTTCACCTTGACAAGCCATCAAAAACTCACAACAACCATCAAACTGTGTCAAAATAACCTTTTCTTTTAGTAATTTAGTCACTCTGGGTATTTTGCTATAGTAATAGAATGTTAACTATGACAAATCCTTAACCTCTTACCCTTTAATAAATTTTAAGTGTACAGTATATATACATACTGTATTGTAGAACAGATTTCCAGAACTGCTCACATTGCATGAGGGAGTACCTTGAACAGAAGCTCAAAAGATGGTTTAAATAGCATCTTCATACTGTGCCTGTTTGTGTCGGGCATTGGGTGAGGTTTTGCACATCTGGAGGCAGACAATGTACTATTGCACCTATGTGTGGGGAGTTCATAGTGAAAGTAGCTTTATTCCATTCTGCTTTGTTTTGTTTGAGACAGGTCTCATACTGTAGCCCCACTCTGTAGTCAGTCTGTAGTTGGTCTCAAGATCATGGTGATTCTCCTGCCTCAGCCTTGCAAGGGCTGGGACTACAGTGAGACCTAGGCTCCTGGAGCACTTCTCTCTCAAGCATTATCATGTAAACTATCAAGCCAGCACAGTCTGCTGGCTGTTTCTCAACCTACTCTATTACTTCACATAGAAGAGGGGTGCATCCATTCTGACATTTTAGGAAGTGTTGACAGTATTTGTAATTTAAAAAAAAAATTCTCACCTGAGGCGTCTATCTGAACAAACAATAAGCATGTGAGTTCTGTTACCATTTAGAAGAAAGAAAGAAAAAAGAAAGGAAAGAAGGAAGTAAGGAAGTAAGGAAGTAAGGAAGGAAGGAAGGAAGGAAGGAAGGAAGGAAGGAAGGAAGGAAGGAAGGAAGGAAGGAAGCTTTATGAAGATCAGCCTTTTCCTTATGGTCATGAGACAAACAAGTAGCAGTGTTGAACCCAGATACATGTTTGGACACCAAGTGTAGCACTGTCCACTCCATCACTGGTGTCATCTCAGCACTTCAACAAGGCCCCTTAGATAGGTCACAAGTAGATTATCAGGGTTTGCACATCATCCCCAGTGTCTTAGAGGATGTATCCACTGAGAAGAATAGAGCCAGAACGTAGGTTTTTAGATATTATTGTTGCAATAGCCTCATGCTAAGGCCTCATCATTCTTCCTGCATGAAACACTCTCACTAGAATTGTCCATGAACATCCTACATGTCCTTCACCTCCTTGCTTCTTTAAGGCCCCATAAGCCCTCCCTACAAATGTCAGCGTAGTGCTGGAGTTTGTCCCACCTACTCTGTCTTTTTCTGTCTGGTCCTTTATTTGAGGTACGGAATCATCCATCACTCTCTGTCCTCTGATGTCAGCTTGTTGACAAGATCCTCAGCTCTCCAGCTTGCCTTCTTTGACAATCATCCCTTATCTTCAGGAAACTGAAAGTTCATGTAGCACAAAAGCATTATATGGAGTTAGTATAAATGAGGCTACACTGGCCGCTGCAGTGGTCCTTCAGTCCTTTTTTTTTTTGGCAATATTAAATTTATATGCAATGAACTGTATCTACATTCACACCCCCACTACCTTCTCTCATTCTCTCCTCATCCAAGTCCCCTCTTTCTCCTAACTAGCCCCCTCCTGGCCTCATGTCACTCCTTTCCTATTTATTTTTTAGATCCCATGTAGGCAGTTGCAGTTTCTGTATGTTCATAATTATAATGAACCCAAAAGATGGCACCCCATCATGCTCTTCCCCATCTTCAGATCCTGCAATCCTTCTGCCTGCTCGACCACTATATTTTCTGACCCTCAGAGGGTGTGGTATTGATGTCCTGTTTTGGATCAACAAACAGTAGTACCTAGAAACTACTTATTCTTCGTATTTTTATCAGGATGTATCCCTAATTTATCCATCACCCAATGTCAAAAGAGGCTTCCATGATAAGGGCCAAGAGCTTTACTATTCCATAGGTATAAACATAAATATTTAGAAGGAAGTTTATCTGCATATCCAACTGATAAAATATCATTAGTAGCTTCCCCATGGAGCCTGTGACTTCCCCAACCAAAGACTTTTGACCAGCCCTCTAGTGTCAGGCATGTATTCCCTCCCGTGGAGTGACACTCAAATTCAATCAGGAAGTCACTGTTACACCAGAGGGCACATCTTCCCAAAAAGTTTGGTGTTGTGTTTAAAGACAAGGTTGCCCTCTAAAATCCAAGCTGGACTTGAATTTAATATCCTCCTGCCTCAGTGCCCAGAGTGATGATATTACAGTCAAGTTCTGTTATGGTTGCCAGGCTCTTCCTCTCTATAGTCAGATACCCACCAGCTCAAAAGCCTGTCATCTTTGTTAATCTCACCCATCTAAATAATGAGCTTATATGATTATATTTTCAGCCATTTTGGAGCTTATCTATGTGTACACTCTGTAAAATGCACCCAACCCTACTAGCAATAGATAAGCTAAGCTCCTGGCCATAAAGACTCCACATGGCTGCTGCACTACAAAGCTCTCTGATTCAGATTCCAGTTCTGTCCAGAGGTTTTAAGTAACTTACTTTCCAGCTCCCTGTCCCCTGGGAGACTCTGATACCGCCTTCCTGAGGGTGTGGATCCTGCATCTTAGACTGCAGAAGGACTCACACTCTGGGCACCATCTACCTTGAACAAAGGTGTTGAAGTGTGTGCTGTTGGCACCGTATGCTCATGTATTTTTTTTCTCAACCATCCCATTAGATCTCTTAACCTTTATTCGGTGATATAAAGTTGTTCTAAATTCACTTGGAGATACATGGGATGTACATCTTATTCCAAGTAAAGGTATGAATTCAGTTTATTATCTATTTAAAGTAAATATTCTATCACCTGACATAGAGCAACAGAATCACTGAGATGTAAGTGGGTCTTGTCTTACAATTGAATAGTGTATGACTGAGATTGAACAACATACTACCAGTCACCTGATCAGACTTCCTACTAAATGTCATAATACTATACCTCACAGGATACACTTTATTAACATTACAAAAATCATTAAAGACACAAAATCTTATGATAGCTGAAAAGTAAGGAGGAAACATACACAGAGAAAGAGAGAGGGAAAGAGAGAGAGAGAGAGCAAGAGAGAGAGGGTCGGGAGCATGGACTAAAAGCATTTGTAAAGAAAAATGCAATCTCTTACCTGAATGGCCAAATTCATAGCAAACTAAGTAACAAAATAAGAAGCAATGACATTGGACACAGAATAAAATAAATTTTCACCTATTTTCTTTGTGTTTCCTCACCGTTTGCCAAAATAGTTGGAAGAAAGGAAGGGTTTATCTTGGCTCACAGTTCCAAGGGATACAGTCCATTATGGCAGGGAAGGCATGGTGGCTGGAGCATAAGGCAGCTGTTTACATTGGGACAAAGGAAGATCACTTTCTCCTTTGTATTCAGTCCAGCACCCTAGCCATGGGATGATGCCACCCACATTCATGTATAAGTATTCCCTACTCAGTTAAACCTCTCTAGGAAGGCCCTCTTAGAAAGTTTGTCTCCTAGGTGATTCTTAATCACAGCATATTGATGATTAACTAACACACTGTCCTTCCTGACTGTCATAAACAAAATCTAAGCACATTGCTGTAGTTAGCTTCAGCAGTCTGTTTGATGTAAACTTGAGTCACCTGTAAAAATGGAACTCTATCTAGAGAATCCCCTCCATCAGACTGGCCTGCAGGCACATGTCTGAAGCATATTCTTAGTTAATAATTGATACAAAATGACCCAGCCCACTGTGGGCTGTACCATCCTCCCAGTTTCTGCCTTGATCCTTTTCCTGTGCTTTCCTTGATGATGGACAATAACCTGTAAGCTAATATGAACCCTTTCTTCCTCAAGTTGCTTGTGCTCCTCAAGTTCCTCGAGTTGTTGTTGCAACAGGAAAGCAGACTAGGACACAGTCAATGGAGAAAGGAAACAGCTCTTCCTTAGAGGAAAATTCCACATAACGAATTGCAAACAGAAAGTAGGAAACATGGGATGTTTATCAAGCAGCTGACACTGAAGCTGCAGACAAGTCTCACTGATGGATGACAAGGACAAGGAAACTTGAGGAGAACAGTTGCTGTTTCAGTATATTGTCCCAACATGTTCACTAACTACAGAGGGAGAAATAGGAACTTTATGGTAGGGAATCATGGCAGACACCCTTTTTATTGAACACTGGCACCACCTGTCAGACACACCAGAACACTGTAGCGTTATTTCTATGGCATTCTCTTCAGTTGTTGTATTGTAGTTGCTTTTAAAAAACAGTTCTCACTCTGTAGGCTAGCCTGGCTTCTAACATGAATGGCTCTCAAGTAATGGTTTTATAAGGATGTGCCATCACACCCAAATCAACGCAGCCAAATATACAATGTCTCTACAATCAGAATGGTCAGACTTTATAGAATTTTACAGAATCTAGGAGATTGTGGAAAATGGTAGATCCAACCTCTTAGTAAGCTTCTAATGAGAGGAAACAACTAGAGGTTGAGAAGCTCTGACAGACTGGGAGAGACTAAGGACAAGTCACAGCTAGCTGCCTGTGGAGGCCAGAGGAGAATTCCAGAACGGAGAAGCACAACAGGGATGTCCAGTTTCCTTTTTCCTTTTTATCCTCATTATTTCAAATTAGTGAGGTTTGATAAAAAGTCTGCAGTTTAGCTAACAATATTGTACTGGTGTTCATTTTCCAGCCTTGACTGTTGTAGAACGGTTATGTAAGATGTTAGCATGGGAGGAAGCTGAGTGAGGGAAACAGAGGAGCCTTTCATCCTGGCCTCTCAACTCCTCTGTAAGCTCAAAATAGGTGAAAAGAGAAATGTTTAAAAGATAAACTAAAATAAAAATAGCTAGTGGTCAGTCAAGCAAACTCCAGGGTGCTAGAGTCATACCTGGGAAAACTGAACTAGCTCACGGGAAGTCTTTCTTTTGTCAAAATTTTCATGTTAAAAAAAAATGAAAACAAAACTGAGAAACAGAAAAGAACCATGATCTAGCCTAAAGGAACTGAGACCCAAATGCCTTGGTTTCCCACTCTGGCTTTCCTGCCTAGGATGCTTCTGCCTATTCTAGAGTCACTGACAAGGAATAAAATGGTACACACGGATATGTGTAATGAATGAATATCATGTCAATTGTGTCCTGCCTTTTGTGATCATAAGAAATTGGAGAACAGAAAGGGATGAAATCCCAGAAAATAAAGACCCCAACAGGGTTGCAATGGGCTCTAAGACTTACAAAATGGCAGCCATGTTTGTAGCTTCAAACCACAGGGGAGCTAGTAAATACCATACCTGTTAATTGGAATACTGACAAATACCAGCAAAAGTTCAGCTGTCCTGTGGGTGCAATGATGCTGAGAGAAGAATGTCTCGCTCATAGTTACTGGCTTTTGTTCAGGTTAAAATGGCGGCACTTGATCTGGCTTGTAGTTACAGAGCCACCATCTTCCTGATTAGGCAAGACCTGAGGCCACAAGCTGTTTTGCGTGTTCTCGCCACTACCACGGCTCAGGCTGCAGGCTCAGGTGGACCAGAACACCAGCCTTGGCACCCACAAGATGCCAGCATGGGAGATGACTGCCAATCTTCCATGCTGTCTCTACAAGGCTGGGCTGAACCCAGACCATCCCGCCATCCACGCGGTACCCGCTAGAAATGAGACTCTAATGTTTAAGGATTATCCAATAGCTTTATATATTTGATAATGCTGAATATCAAGATGTTCACACAATTGGAAGTGTTACCCAATTAACTAACCTAGATATAAGTTGTTACCCAGGATTGCTTTCCATACATTTGTGGTCTTCTACGTCTCTGTCTTAGCTCCTCCTCTTCCTCTACTCTTCTACCCACAGGCTTTGACTTTAGAGATCATGTGACTGGAAGTATGCCTCCATTAGATTTACTATAGCTAACACCTCTAAAGAATGCTAATTGTTTAGTTACCTTTGCATCCTGATCACAAAATACCAAATGGAGATACTTAAAAGTTGAAACGATTTCTTTTAGCTCACAGTCTCAGAGGGTTTAGTTCACTGTGGGAAGGCATGATAAAGTAGAATGTTTCATGCCCCAACTGTCCAGGATGCAGAGAGAGGAAGACAGGACCTGGGGAGTAGATACAATCTTCAGTGGTCTATCACTAGTGACTCACTTCTGCTAGTTTGGCCTATCTTTTAAAGGTTCTACAAACTCTCAAAACAGCATGACTTGATGAGGATCAAATGTTCAAACCACGAGCCTCTAATGGGCTTTTCAGATACAAACCACAATAGCAATGGTTACCTAAGTTGTTTTTAGGAACATTGAGGCAGCTCAAATGTGTTGGAAGTACCACCTCCTCACTTGGACTTCCATAAGCAACACAAGAGAGCCCAACAGTGCCCTCTGAGAACGTGTTGGTACTGCCATTTTGTGATCATCTGTCCTGTGGAGAGCCTTAAAGTTTGCTCCTACCTCTACAAACCATTTATGGCTTCAGTTTTTGCCCATCAGTCAGTCTTCTCTGCTTTCTCCAACAAATCTCCCTATATCAATTGCTCTGCTCATTGTTACGACCTGCTATCTGATAAGAAGAAACTTAATGTTGGGGATCAACATATTATGATGAGGCTTCCCACTTCAATTAACCCATCAAGAACTCCTTCATAAGTATGATGAAAGGGTCACTTCTAAGTGACTCTCTACCTTACCAGGTTAAGCATCATATGTCAAAAGTATACACTGGGAAAAGTGCAGCCTCTTCAACAAATGATGCTGGGAAATCTGCATATCCACATGAAGAGGAATGAAACTGGATTCATAGCATTAAACTAGACAAAAGTAAGTTTAAAGACCTCAGTGTGAGACGTAAAACATTGAAACTGTTAGAGGAAACCATAGGTTAAATATTTCAAGAGGCAGGCACCATCAATAAACTTTCTAAAAATGACTTCAATAGTATAAAAAATAATCTCAAGGATTAACAAATGGGATTACATGAAATTAAAATGCTTCTGCACAGGAAAAGAAACAACCACCAACATAAAGCAACATGCTGCAAAAGGGATAATTATTTGCTGACTGTACATCAGTCAGAAGATTAATATTTAGAATAAATAAAAACTGCAAAAATTAAACACCGAAATGTCTTAAATCATTCAATCAATACATGGCTAATAAACAAAATTGGTAGCTCTAAAAAGAAGAAATACAAATGATCAATCAATATTTGAAAATTATTCAACATCCTTAGCTATCAGGACAATTAAATTAAAGCTTCTTTTGTCACTAGTGAGATGGTTCAGTGGGCAAAGGTGCTTGTTGTCAAGGCTCATGGCTCAATGAAGTCAAGGCTCTGAGTTCAGCCCTCAGAATACACATGATAGAGACAACTGACTTCTGTGAGTTATCCTCTGTTCCACAGATGCACCATGGCATGTGGACACACATATTCGCATGTACATGCACACACAGGCGCCTGCGCACACACACACACACACACACACACAATGAGCTGTACACATGCATGCATACACACAGGTAAACATACACACACATGCATACACATGTATGCATGCACACACATTTGTACACAAAGGGGATGGTGGAGAAATAATAAATAAATAAATAAATAAATAAATAAATAAATAAATAAATCTGCTTTGAGATTCTGTCTAACCCCAGACAGAATTGTCAAAACAAATGACAAAAGCTACCGTCAAAACAAATGACGACAAATTCCAGCAAGAATGTGGACAAAGAGGGATCCTTACACACTGGTAAATATATAAATTTGCTCACTTGCTATAGAAGTCAGTGTGGAGCTTCTACAGTAAACCAAAAACAGAACTACCATGTGACCCAGCTATATCACTCCTGGTTATATATTCAAAGGACTCTAAAACAACATACTAAAGAGATATTTCACAGACCTCTCTATCATTGTAGTATTCCCAATAACTAAAAGAAGTGTAACCAGACTAGATGTCCATTTAACAAATGAATAGATGGAACTCACTCATTATCTGCTGGGCTCCAAAGGGTTTATGTAGCCACCTCTTTAGTTCTGCCATGTGAAGTACACATAGATTATCTGATAGGCACAGGCTGTCTCCACTACATACCTGGTAGTCCTTGCTTGTCATCCATGGTCCCTGAATTTCCAATATGCTGCGTTCTCCACTACAGCTGAGGCTGCACCTTTACCAGTGCCTTCCATGTTTCTCTGCTAGAAGTCCATTCCTGGCATGTGGTGCCAAGCCTCAGTTTCATTCCATGACCCTTAAACTCCTGCAGTCTACATATCACCAAAATCAGTATTATGTAGGAGACTTTATTCATTATTTTCCAAGTTTAGTTGTCAGGTTGAGACGTATCCATGGCACCCTCTGGACGACAGCTACTGTGTGCCAACTCTGAGGAAATATTCCCAGGAAACTTCAACTCAGTGATGCTGGTCTCTTATTATTCACAGCTAACTCTTCAGTTCTGGTTAACAGCATCCATTGTCCCAACAAAGCCATGATTTCACTTTTATAGCCTCGGAATCTAAAATCACACTTCACACGTGACAGTCTAGCTCACTTCTGAAGCCCTCCAAGCCAGGCCTCCATTGCCTGCAGTGCTCTCAGCTTACCTTCCGACTTCTCACCACAGCTTATTAGCATCTGAGCACTCAGTGGCGTTTCCAGCCCAAAGCGCCAAAGTCTTCCAGCTTTCTCCTACAAAATCACCCAAGGTATAAAAGCCACATATATGGTCAGGTCCACCACAGCAATGCTCACTCTGGTACTAACTTCCATTCTACTTTACCTTCCTGTTGCTGTGATACAAGCATTCTGGTCAAAAGCAATGTGGGAAGGATAGGATTTATCTCAGCTCACAGGATACCCATTATCAAGGGAAGCCGAGGTAGGAATTCAAAGTGGGAGCTAGAGGCAGAGACTGAAGCACAGACCATGGAAAAAGACCGATTACTGGCTTGTCCCCAGGCTTCAGTTCAGTTGCCTTTCTTATACAGGCAGATCTATCTGTCTAGGAGTGGTACTGCCCCAAGTGGACTGGGCCCTCCTACACCAACTAGCAATGAAGAAAATGGCCCACAGATGTGCCCACAGGCCAAGCTGATTACGGAAGTTCTTCAAGTGAAGTTCCCTCTTCCTGGGTGTGTCAAGTTGACAACTGATTTTGCCATAATATGAGGGAAAGAGAAAGTAATGAAATATATCTAGCAAAAGAGGAGAAGCTGGGATAAATCCTGGGAAAGAGAAGGTCAGGGACAGCGAAGAGGAATGAAAAGAATAAAGGTATATAACGACATATACGTTTGAAAATACAGTAATGAAACTTGTTATTTAGCATGATAAAGTTTATTTCATAAAAGATATAAAAAGATGTTATAATATACATACACATCTGTGTTACCATGATCGTTAGTCTTACACTCTTAAAATCTGTTAAGTGTCTGCAGTTTCACCCATTTTTTTCTGCAGATCTCAGAAAACTGAGGCTGGCATTGTACTGGGTGCCTCATAGACATGCACAAGCTCCGGTGAATGTGGAGCATACACTAACAGCTGCGCTGTAAGGAGGTGGTGGCTTCTAGACAGAGCAGTGCCCAGAAACTTAACTAGCAGGCACTGACGTAGAATTTCACCATGCTAGGTTAGTCTATCAGCTTCCTGTCTTCCTAGAGAATGGCACCCAGTGCCAAGCTATTCTCCATGCTGCATCTTCTCTTCAGTGGTCACCTCTGTCTTCTGGTTCGTTGCCTTTTCTTTGAGTTTCAACCCTCACTTCTAAGTCAATATGATAATGAGTCCAAGTTACTGACAAACATATAGCTCTCAAGAACCTTCCTTCCTAAATGCCTTCCTTACCTGAGAAAAGACTAAAAACGCTTTAGCCCAGGCTCACCCTGCAAGAATACAGTGCAGCAACACAGGAAACGTGTCTCCACTTCATCCTCGGGATGCACAGCTTTCATTCCGGGCTGCATAGACTTCTGTGGGATGTTTCATGCTTACACAGCAGGCAGGTGGGAACAAGCCTGGAGCCCCTGCATCTTTTGGGGAAAACTGAGGACTGGAGTGGAATCTCAGAGGTTCACAATGGTTTTACCTGCCTATATTCACACAGTGCCTTGTGATCACCCTTGTGGTCGGTGATAGCTTAAAACAAAAACAACAATTTGTAGTGTCTTCCTCCTCCTTACCTACATTCCAGATGAAAGTTGTTAGGTTAAACTGTCAACTCAATGAATTCACTCCAAGAAGTTGAATCGTTTGGGCTCAGCAATTTTGTCTTTAGAAATTTTTTCTTAAGAACAAAACAAAACATTACATTGGATTCTTAGGTTTCTCCCTGCTACCACTTCAGACCAGATAGTAGCAAAGGAAGAATAGTCATGAAGGAGCATGGTTGTTAGTGAGTCTAAGCATGAAAGTCTCTAGTGTTTCTACCAGCCAGGCTAAGTATCTAAGAAATGAGTACACTTGTTACTTTCTATGGATTCTTTGCTGTTTGTATGTTGAACTGAGAGGCCCAGATGGACCTGTTCATTTATGTCCTCTGATTTTCCTCCTTTGAGATGTTTTGTTGAGAAAAAAAAAAAAAGACA
Organism: Grammomys surdaster; assembly: GCF_004785775.1. Taxonomy (NCBI): domain Eukaryota; kingdom Metazoa; phylum Chordata; class Mammalia; order Rodentia; family Muridae; genus Grammomys; species Grammomys surdaster. Next base: position 1,403,460 of record NW_021620862.1, read on the forward strand.
ACAACAACAAAAAACTATCAAAAGTGGAACGAGGTGACAGGTAGCTATAATCCCAGTACTCACGATACAAAGACAGAAGAATAGTAAGTTTAGGGCCAGCCTGGGGTACATAGCAAGATATAGCTGAAGAAAAAAACCTACCAGCAAACAGCAAACATCAGACACTACACAAAGAAAAATGGAAAGGGAGAACCCTGGCCTTTCATGTGTGCCTACAGATATGAAGGGGTTGTCTATGTAGCTATCTTAAGCTTGACACTTTCTGCAAGACTTTGGCCGTTTGTGTTGTTGTTGATGTTGGTTTTGTTTGTTTTGTTTTTAAAGACTCGGTTGCACCATCCAGTCCTGGCAGGCCTTGACCTCATGGAGATCCTGCTTCTCATTACCTCCAGAGGTCTGATTAAAGACACAAGTCACCAGACCCCATCTTTACTAGGAATAGGAGCTTTCCTATTAGCACCATGGAGAAGAAGGAAGACGAGAGGAAGCCTAGGCCTAACTGAATGGGCTTGGAGCTGGGATATACTACTGGACTGGGCTCTTGGGATGCTGCTGTTGGGAGGGCCTTCCTGTACATTGTGTTTAGCAATCTCTCTGGCTTCAACCAATCAGATTCCTTTCACAGCTGTGACATCCAAGTGTCTCTGGCCTTTGCTAGATGTCCACAGAGCCCCTGTTTCCCAGTGGAAGCATGAAGTTAACCTTCAATGCAAGCATTCAACCAAGAATTCTAAGTCTACTTCCCAAGACATCCTATACTATTTTGCTTCAGTAACATCAGAAATATTTGTCAATTCAAAGGATTCCTTGGCCTATAAGGGGCTGGGCTGAGTCATTTATACAAAAGCTGTTTGAGAGGCTAGGAGCCTGATGTTATTTTTACTACCTAATTGGTTATATCTCTAGACAAGCCCTCAAATGACAACTGTCAAGGTGGACATCAACCTCTAAATGAATACACGTCACAACTATACACCAACTCTCACAACTACCAGCTATCTGCAAGTTTGGTTGTACAAAATCTTACTGATTTTCATTAATTTCAGTGAAAACCCTTCTAAAAAAGAATGAAGAGAAATCATGCTCTATCCTAAAGCAAGCTATAGCATTGTAGTCTCATCATCCATCACTAGCAAATACAGCACTATAGGTGAGAAGGTATCTCAGTGTTAGAGCCCAGCTAACATGTGTTGAGGCCCCAGGGTGAATCCCCAGCACTGAGAAATACAAAACTCTATAATAAAAAGGCGTAGGGTTGGAGACACAGTTTGGTCATAAAGAACACTGGCTGCTCTAGTAGAATACCCAGGTTCAATTCCCATCACCACAGGGTGACTCACAGCCATCTTTAACTACACGTCCAGAAAATCCAATGCTCTTTTCTGGCCTCCAGGGAACTAAGCATGAACATGGTTCACAATATATATGCAAGGAAAATACCCAGACACATAAAAATAAAGAAAAGCTGTACTGTCCATTCAAGCTTAACAAATTAGAATTGAGCCAGTTTGAATATAATCCTAACTACTCAGGAAGACAAGGAATGAGGCTTGCAAGATCAACACCAGATTACACAGCGAGTTCAAGGAAACTGGGCAACTCCACAAAAAAACAAAAACAAAACAAAAACCTGGGGACCGAACTCAATGGTAATATCTAGCACTACCCGGTTCCCACTTCCAGTAGCATAAGAAGGAGGGAGGGGGGAAGGAGGAGGGAAGGAAAAGAAAGACTGATTGATCTCCCAATGTATCTATAAGACTAGTTCTAATTACTCTTCACTTCTGTATAAGCAATGACTGAACTGCCACAGAAGAGTTGGTGGTATACTTTTCCAACAAGTATTAAGGAATTCTTGGCCCAGGCATATCATTCTTTATAAACTGTATTATAGAAGGTATATGCTCCAGCACTTAATTGATGCTATTTCCTGACACCAACACACACATACCATACACATATATATACATCCTTGCTCAAAAGGTCTTTGACATCTCATATGCCGTAAGAACATTCAAGGGAAATTCAAGCTAGTCATGGACATGACTTGAGTCAATAACAAGAACTTTACTATCAGTCAAAGTTGTGAAATACTACCAACCACAAACTAAAATTCTTTAAAAACTGATGGCTCTTTTAAAAAGTTTTTGAGGTGATAAACATATATGCACAAATATCTGAGGTTTGACTATATAAGTTATTTAGCATAAAATAAAAATTAGTCTTTTTTATTTTATAAAATAAGCTTTATTTTACATTTACTTAGTTTACTGTAATCCTGAAGCTTCATGCAAATGGCTAATTTGCTGCTTACAGATTCTCAAGTCTACATAGTTTCCTCTTTAATGTTCTCATTTTCATTTAAAAAGCCTTAAGGGAGGTGCCCAAGAATCAATGGGGGTGATCTTAGCTGTGATTCACAGCATTGGGGATATAGAACCTGAAGAGGCCACCTCTTGTATCCAGACAGGAACCCCAGTAGAACAATAGAGAAACCAACCCACCCACAAAACTTTCAACCCAAAATTTATCCTGTCTACAAGAAATGCAGGCACAGGGGAGAGAACAGAGACTGACGGAATGGCCACCCAATAACAAGCCCAACTTGAGACCCATCCCATGGGCAAGCACCAATCCCTGACACTATTAATGCTACTGTTATGCTGGCAGACAGGAACATGTTGCCCTGAGAAGCTTCACCCAGCAGCTGACTCAGACAGATACAGACACACACAGCTAAACAGTGGGTGGAACTTGGAGATGTATATGGAAGAATAGGAGGAAAGATTGAGGACCCAAAATGGGATAGGGACGCCACAGGAAGACCAACAGAGTCAACTAACCTGGACCCTTGGGGCTCTCAGAGACTGAACCACCAACCAAAGAGCATACATGGGCTAGAATTAGGCCTTCCCATACATATACAGCAGATGTGCAGCTTGGTCTTCATGTGGGTCCTGGACAACTGGAGCGGGGGCTATCCCAAAAGCTGTTGCCTGTATGTGGGATGTTCTTCTAGCTGGGTGGCCTTGTGTGGCCTCAGTGGGAGAGGAAGCACCTGGTCTTGAAGAGACTTTAAGTGCCAGGGTGGGGAGGAAACCTGGGGGGGCTCCTACCAGCAAAGAGAAGAAGGGGAGGTGGCCGGGGAAGGACTGTGGGAGGGGATGACAGGGAGGAGAGCAGTGAGTAGGATGTAAAGTGGCTAAGTAAAAAAAAATTAAATTAAATCTAAAAAAGGTCTTGTTTTCAAATTTCATAAGTTTATTTTAATATAAATTTATTGAAGTCACTTTGGACCCAGCATGTCCTTGGGTTTCACCCACTCATCAAACTGCTCTGCTGTGAGATAGCCAAGTTCGATAGCCGTTTCCTTTAAGGTTGATCCGTTCTTATGTGCAGTCTTGGCAATCTTTGCTGCTTTGTCATACCCTGAAGAGAAGACAGATAACAAATTTTTCTAAAATAAAAAGCAATTGTTTACTGATACTGATGTTACAGGCCTCTTATAAGACATAATCTATTTTAAAGCTATTAAGTGACCATGCCAATAACTGTCATGTCTTCTATAGAATACAACCTTGATTTTCTTGGGAAACAGAATTAAGCATACCTCATTTTATCCAAGATCTGTTGAAATGGACCTATGTTGAAATGGACCAATAATCAAAAGAAACATAAAAAAGAAAAGGAAAGAAAAGCACCACAGCATAAAATACCACACTTGGGCATGCTGTCCAATAATCACCCTTCTAAGACAGCACTAATATTCTAATTGTGGCAGGTCGGGAGAATAGACAGCTTTTTAACAGGCAGCAGTTAAGACTGCCTCTGAGAGGCTGCCGGCTGGCAGGACCGGTTCCATAGCTCTGCTCTGCTGGATGCTCCAGCACACAGGCTGCCATTCCCTGGCATCTGATTAGGATTTCGGCGTTAAAAGGATAAGGAGGGGAGAGTTCTAGCCAAAATATATATTGGGACAAAGGGACCCAGGCAACCCAGGGAGGATGATGCACTGTAATCCTACCATCCAGGGGATGATCGTGAGTCTCAACCTGGGCTACACAGCAAGCCTCAGCCTCAAAAACAAAAGATCATAGCCACTGGATCACTTTAAGAGTCATCTGTTTTTACATAAAAGCTGGCACTGGGAAGTTCTCAAGGTCACTCTGACATTGAAAATCAACAGAGATAGAAGGCAAAAGCAAGGACAATGAAGTCAGTGACAGAGGACAAAATAAACTTAAAAAGTCAGAGGACTATGATCAGAGGGGTAGGGCCTGCTTTGGCAATGTGGTAACCAGGCGGTACAGTGGTACACATCTGGATACAACCACAATCAAACAGTGCCTGCTTCTCTTTTGTCTTAGCTGAATCTATGAATGCTCACTGTGCTGACACAGGCATGCAGTAACTGAGTCACCAGCAGAAAGACTGTTCACATTAAATTCTTAGGTCAACCTGCCTTCTGCTCTGTTTGCATGGATGAGGACTACAGTATAAGCATCCCGGCTAACCAACACGACAAAGCAGTATTCTGTACCAGCCTCATGCACCACAGAGCCACTCAGAGCCCAGACCAGGCCTCAGTCCACCAGTGAGGTGGTTCTTGCCAAGGTCATAGGGCACTTCTGCGAGGGACATTAGCTTTGGGTGTCTCTGTCGTAGACTCTAAGAATGCTTCCCAGTCATCTGCTTAGACAGGGTCTCTAAACTAGAAGTGTTGGCAACATATGAAGATCAGGTGAAGTACTTCTCTCATAAGCCTTTGGGGTTGCATTGCTCCTTCTCACTTGAATACTGGCATGTAACTATTTTAAATAAGCCAAATCATTTTACCAACTTTATAAAAAATAAAATAAATAAATAGATAAAACTATGAATAATATCTGCCCCCTAAGGTCAGGATTATAGAACATTCTAAAGTGGTAACTGTATCATGCCACACAACTGCATCATCACTCATTCTAAAGCAGACCAACGCCATCTACACAGCAGGACTGCACAGCAGAACACAGTGACGGCCTCAACCTGCGGAAGCCAGAGCAGACACCTTCATGGGCTGGACAGTGGTGGTGGTCAGCTACAATCTAAGTCTACATAAAACAGAATCTGGAAAGACTAGGAACACAAAAGATAGTTTCAGAAAAACCATTTAGTTTTCTTATCTTTCCCTATAAATATCAATATGTATCTTTCCCTTTTAGTTAGTAACATTCTATATTTGAATTGAATAGAACAAAATCAAAATATTACATAGTATCTAGGAAAGGAAGAAACAAATGAATCCATTTGCTGTCGGTAATCAGGCAGTGCCACCTAGTGACATTACCAACAGAGGATCTTACAGATCACCTTCTCCAGTTGTCTGCATACAACACCCAGCATCTGAGTCCCTTGGTATGAGATAAGGGCTGTTGCGATGCTGCCTGTGCCCAGGAGCTCCCCACCAAGAGTGCTGCTGAGCTTTATCCCACGGATCCACACAGTGGAAGGAGAGAACTGACCCCTGAAAGCTCTTCTCTGACCTCCACATGCAGCTCATGGGTAGACAGGCACAGACATAGATACACAACACACACACACAAACACACACACACAAGGATTTTTTTTTAAACTTTTAAGGTTTCTTTTTTTTAAGCTTTTCAATATTGCTTTCAAAATGGCATTACTCTCCAAACTTACCTATATGTGGGTTAAGAGCTGTGACCAACATTAAAGACTCATTCATTAGCTTGTTGATCCTCTCTGTGTTGGCCTGGATCCCCACCACACAGTTCTCTGTGAAGGACACTGAAGCATCTCCCAGTAGCCTGGCTGAATGCAATACATTCTTAATCTGTCAGAGAGACACAGAGGAAGAAGGAAGGAGAATTGTTTCTAATCCTCAATTTACTTTGTTTTGCTTTTGTACAATGACACACATTATTTAATGTTCCATACTGGACATGTAATTCCACAACCATACACCACTGCTACCAACTCTGCATACCCAGAAAACCGTGAGAAAGGAAGACTCTAAGAACACAAAGCTACAAATCTAAAAGTGATAGAAAAGATGTGTGTATAATTAATACAAGACAGCTCATGGTGGATAACTATCTCAAGACAGCCCACAGTGAGTGACTAATACAAGACAGCCCAATAAGAACATGCTGAACAGGCAAGATACGTTGTATCCACAATCCAGTAGTCCTAGTTGTCACAGAAGTCACAGCCAGAAATGGATGAAGACTCATCTATGCAAGAGAAAGAGGAGCAGAAGCTCAGAGTCCTGAGATGGATGCTAAATGTTGGATTCTCTGGTTTTATGTCTAATGGACAAATAGTCCGGTTCATTTTAAAATAACATCACATGATGTTTAAGATCATATAAAACCAACTAGTATGTGTAACATCTGTTTCTTTTGAGTAATACTTCCCATATATACCTCTGTCTAAAACTCAGAAAAGTCTGGAAGCAAGCAATACTTTCACCAATGGAATCTAACAGAAACTAGACATTAAAGTTTAATTTGATTCTAATGACTCAATTGTAATCAAATTTCATCTTGATTTTCTAACTAAAGCGAAACTTTTTTCCCAACTGAGTCTACTCCCCACCGAATGTCCAGCCTTCTCTCAGGCTCTGAACAGTTATTTTACTTTATGCCATGGAAAGATTGTTTCCAGCAAACTTTTATTTCCTCCTTCATATTTACAAAGAAGAAATAAGGTGACATTACTTTTAAGACACAATAAATGACTAAAAATATAGCAATGAGCAGTTGTTACGCATCTGTACATGTCAGGCATCAGGCTTAGATGCAAAAGGATGCAGATCTGAAACTCACTTTGGCCTGTGTTTCACTGACCAATCCCAGCAGAATATGCATGCCATGAAGCCAAACACTTAAAACATCATCATGTTTATTGCTTTATTCTGAGCACCTAAAATTGTGTGATCCATAGTGAAACTTAAATGAAAAATACACTATCAATTATTTGGGCATTCTTATCAATTAGACTTCATACCACAAACCAGTAAGAAATAAGCCTCCAGTGTATTTCAGATAGAGCACTGTACGAGCGAAGGACTTAAGAGTAACATAGCTTGTCTGTCTGAATGAAGCTCAGGAATCTTCATACAAGATGATACCATTTTGTTCCATATTTGTAATGTTAAAGGAAAAAGCAGAAGTTTGATAGACAGTTTCTAAGCCATATGGAAAAGGCAAAAAATAAAGAAAGCTTTGCTGTGGACAGAGAAAGTGCTAAGGAAACAGAGAAAGGATCAACATTGTACCCTAAGAGTATGGATGAGAAAGATGATGATGATGATGAGACAGAAGAGAAAGGAAATGATGATGATGGAGATGACAGAGCACAGATCAAGTAGGGTGAAGGGCTGAGGCTGGACCAGTGATCAAACCACAACAGAAAGAGACAACGGGTCAGTCTTTCCCAACCAAATCTGGAGACGGTACAAAGCAGCAGCCTGAGCAGGAGACAGGACTTTAAGGAAGATGTTCTTTTTAAGCTAGGCAGACTTGAAGTTATTTTAACTACTGGCGTCCATGGTGGTAGGGGACAAAAACCCTATCTTACTTCCAGACTTCTTCCTTCCACTTAAAAAGTAAACTACCAAATCACTTGAGCTAAGTAGACTGAATCCCTATATCCCAGGTTATTCTAGTAGGACTAAGATTACCTTGTCTTCCAGTTGCTACCTACACTACACAGCTAGCTTCTGTGGAAGTTCCAGAAACCTTCAGGGAAGACTAGAGCACTGGCTATTAGTCTTCAATCAAAAACTGCTAAAAATCAAATTAAAGGCTTACCATCATTGGTTTAAAAACATTCAGTTCAAAATGTCCATTGCTGCCTCCAACAGTCACCGCCACATGATTCCCCATAACTTGGGCTGCAACCATGGTCATCGCTTCACACTGAGTAGGGTTCACCTTTCCTTTGAGAAAACCAATGTAGAATCTCATCAAATATCCTCGTAGTTTCCTGTATGACTTAAGACTTTTTATATCAAAGAGTGAAATCTAATGTTATTAAATAAAGACATAAAATAAGGTAAAGTTGAGGCACAGCCTGCAATTTTAGTCACTCAAGAGGTTGAGGCAGAAATATTCCATGTTCAAGGACTACCTGAGCTTCTGAGTCAAGGCCAGCCTAGGCAACTTAGTGAGATCTTGACTCAAAAGTATAAGGAATTCTAGGAATATATCTTAAAGATAGAATATTTGCCAAACATGAGGGAGGCCCTAGGTCCAATCCCCAATATCACAGACACACAAAAATATCAAAGAAAGGGGGATGCATAGGCACACAGGTTCACTTAAGGAAAACTAATGAAAAGATCCACCAACACACGGGTCTCCGTTGTTACGGCTTTCATTCTTGGGCAAGCATTTAGGCAACCAGGCACAAAATACATAATTAGAAGGCCATACACGCTACCCTCCAAGAGGGTGGTAGCCAAGAAAAGAGCTGACAACTCCAATAAATATGGGCTACACAGAGAAGGCCGTGCTGCTATTGGGAGATACTGTGCTGCAACTCTATTCGCCACCCAAGTCCCAGGGCTGTAGCTCAGCAGAGCTCCTTAAGAATCCCATATCCAAGCCACACACAGCCGACTCTTCTCTGTGTAGAGAATGCATTGGAGGTTTGCCCCTTTGTGATGTTCTTCCATTTGTCTTTTCTTTTGGAAATGGTTTTGCTTAGTTGCCCAGTCAGGCCTGAACTATTATTCCCAGGTTAGCCTTGAACTTACAATCTTCTAGCCTCAGCCTCCAAAGTGCCAGGACTAACCATGTGCAATACCATACTTGGCTCTATTTCTCTTTAACAATTACTGAATTTGCAATCAACTAGATTATATGTCATTCTTCAACACTAAATACTGCAAATCGGGATCTTTATAGTCTATGCACATACTAGACCATATATAACATAGTTAAAAATATAGTATATAAAATCTACTATATAGAATTTATATAGTAAATTATTAAAGTTACTTTGTCCGTTTTAGTATAGCTCAACTGGCCTCCAGAGGAGCTTTCGTGAATCTTGACTCTGTTCTACAACATGTGCCACCTCAACTTTTGCTCTCTGCTAAATGATAAGCAAGTGCTCTTGGTCTCTACCCTGACCACCAGTAAAATGCTGAGTGGGTAGAAGCCAGTATCAAGATATTTCTTCAACTAAAGCCAACTCATTAGTCACTCCCTAAATGTCTGTTCACCTAACTACATTTACATGCCATAGACTCTAGTGTCTGCCACTTAGACTTAACAGGACAGAGCCTGAGGCAAAGCATGACACAGACTTTAGTAGGGCTCATACTCTTGCAAGCCAGGCTGACTGTTTCACTCTGGCGTGCTCTTGGCTTAGGCAGAAGGATACAACTACACAAAAGTTCCAATATGGAACTTCCTGACTTGGCAAGTGACACTCGTACAAGTTCTACAAAGATCCACATGGCTACTGTAGAACAAGTGCTCCTCAGACATCTCCACTGCTTCGAGGAGGGCAGTCAATGAAAAGACATGTCCTATGGTTGCAAGTCTCTGCAATATAATCAAATTCCAGCTCCAGAATTTATCAGCTATGAGCATACCTGGCATGATGCTGCTCCCTGGCTCATTTTCAGGCAAGATCAGCTCTCCCAAACCTGACCGAGGACCAGAACCGAGGAAGCGAATATCATTTGCTATCTTCATTAGACTACAGGCGGCAGTGTTCATGGCTCCACTAAGCTCCACCAGAGCATCGTGAGCGGCCAGAGCTTCAAACTTATTCGGGGCAGTGACAAAAGGCAAACCTGCAGGAGGGAAGGCACTCCGAGGGTAAACGGGGAGAGTGAACATGCCTGCCTATGGTAAGCAAGTTAAACAAAGCCCAGTGCACACAAAGCAAATTAGAACAGAGAGGTGGGTGTACAATTCAGTGACACTGCTTGCATAGCGTGTGCAAGGTGCTGGCTGAGTTTGATTCCCAGTACTGTAAATCTATAAATCTATATATACAAATCTATAAATCAATAAAAAATAAATGCAACTTTCCACTTGAAAATGCTTAAGAGTCGAGCTGTGTCAATACTCCTTTAAGACATCCCAAAGGCCTCCCTCTTAGCACGACTCTTTAACAAGCACATGCATACAAAGCCTGACTACTGGAGTAAGGATGAGAACTGTGAAATTCATTCAGCTTCTGTTTACACTCTGATCTTCTATGTCTACTCCAGTATGCTCTACTCTTGAGAGAACAGAGAGCACAGATAAGCTACAGTTCTCAGTCCACCCATCCCACAAGCAAAGATTCTAAAATCTGGGTTCTCTAAATCCTAATACAGTTCCTTTCTATTAAAACATAACTAAAAAAAGAAACCTCAGCTAATGAGTAAGCAAGTGTGAGTGCTTAGCCACAGAAAGCACATTTGTATCACCCTGATCCCAAGGCCCCAAGGCATCTCAGAAGAGAAGGCCTGAGGAACAGCTGGCTAGCAGACGGCAGGAGAGCTGTGAATGCTGTTCTCTGGACAGAGCCAGCTACTGCATGGGTAGCATACTCCCTACTCTACCTGACAAGCTACTGGTAGCTGGAGGAAGGAGAGTTGCCTTTCTTTGGGGGTGGCTATAAGTAGATTGCCCATATCCCAGTAATCCCACACCAATGCATGTAACATATGAGCAGCACAAATTAAACTTGGGGATATATACTGAGAAGGGGGACTTGAAACTGGGAGGAAGGCATGTTTGGGGATCTGGATGGGGCTAAAAATGGTCAAGATACATGGTATACATATATATGAAAAATTTTAAAAACTGAGTATTTTAAGAGCTCACCTATTAGCTTGTGATAACGTATTATATACTTATCACCTCCCTAACCTTCTGGTAACAGTGGCATCTTAATGGTTCTAATTAACAATAATAATACTTTACTAGTGAGAGGATAGTATTCAAAGATGTTAAAGCAAAGAAATGTGACATACAAAAACTAAGCTGTCAGCATACTTACCGTGTGGTAAGTTCCTCAACAGTCAACTGTTTTTGCTTTCTATGAAAAATGCTTAACATAGCTTTGAAGGGAAAGGACTGAATGCTACCAAACAACAAACAAAGCTCCCGTGTAAACTCATGCCTATGAACTCTTATCAGAAGGCTTTAGATGTAAGATGAAGTTTATTAACTTCTGAAATGGACACAAGCCATGTTTGACGGGAACACGCTACTCCTAAATTTTAGAATTCAGCCTAGAAATATCTAAAAGATGCATAAGCTGTGTGAAGAACATGGGGAGCAGTGCGTGTGGTCCCCAACCTGTGAGTGCTGCTACTTTTGCAGCCACCTTTTCTGCGAAGCCGATCCTGGTGTTTAATCCTGTCCCAACAGCCGTGCCTCCAGCAGCCAGCTCATAGATCCTTGGCATGGCAGCCTTTATTCTCACCATCGCATACTGGACTTGCTGAACATAACCACTGAACTCCTGAGAAGAGAAATCACTGTAAGAACATACTCATATCAGCCCACAACATATTCTAATGGCACTAAACAGAAGCTTTTAAAATCGACTTTAGAATATTACGTTAATTCATTCACATGATGAAGAGGAAGGGCTACAAATCTACAAGGCAAATAATAACACGTAGCTTAGTTTATAACTCAACGTTCTAATAGAGTCAAGAAAACAGCACATGAATAAACCATGAAAAAGGACAGCTCCACTGCATTAAACTACGGCTCTACCTACAATGTACCCAGTGAGCTGGTCCCCTCCCCCACTTATTGAATACAGCCCAAAGAGAAAAATTAGTAAATATTCTCCAAAAAGACCCAGAAAATAGACATACTTTCCATACAATTTCAGATTAAAGACCTGAGAGGGAACCCAAGAGGCTACTTTATAGGGACCTGAAGTGAAGCAACGTGTTCACCAGTCTGCGGAGGTGACAGTGGGACGGCCCCGGTCACTGTGCACTTGAATGCTATCAGTGGCAGGCACACTCCTCCTCACACCACACTTTAGAGCAACAATCAATCTGTCTACATGTTCTCAGCATTGTGAACATTAACAACTATGCAGGGACAAAGACCTTACGCTCTCTGTATTTTACAATTGGCCTTATCTAATAAGCCGAGATAAACTAAATATTTTCTCCTACCTAAAAATACTGAAAAACTGAGTACTTTGGATTAGGGTTTCAGTATATTCTAAGGAAAACATTTGAAAAGGTCAATCTAACTCATAAGATGTTAATTTCTCGTTCTCTCCCCTCTCTTTCCTTTCCTCCTCCCTTGCATGTATGTGTATTCGTACATAGAAGAACACTTATATGCACTTTTGAAAGTTGCAAAAACTGAAAAGACACTTCCAATTTAAAAAATATGTTTCTCATAAAGTAAAAAAGAAAACAGAATTGTTATCATGACATCATGCAGGAGACTAAGTCATGGCTCAAAATGATTTTTAGCATAATGGCTTTTAACATGCCAAAAAAATAAAAAATAAAAATAAATAAATAAAACTGAGAAACCAGGGGAAACAAACTGAAATTTATAGAAATTACACATAGAAAATGCCAAAAAAAGCAAGGTTTTAGCTAAGCCTTTGAAGTGTTCCTCACTCCTTCTGTAAAATGTTGCTAACTAATGACACTTTATTTCTATTCGCCACAGAACAACCGAGAATCCATCCAAGCAGACAGCAATCAAGTTCCCACCCTCAGCTAGTTTTCATCCAACTGTTACTTAGTGACTAGTAGTCGGTATTTGGCAATGGATGGCTATCTCCTAAACTACATATACTTTTGCCTACAAAACTGCAGTGGAGGGCTGGAGAGATGGCTCAGTGGTTTAGAGCACTGACTGCTCTTCAAGAGGTCCTGAGTTCAATTCCCAGCAACCACATGGTGGCTCACAACCATCTGCAATAGGGTCTGATGCCGTCTTCTAGTGTGTCTGAAGATAGCAATGGTGTACTTATATACATAAAATAAATAAATAAATCATTTAAAAAAACTGCAGTGGAAGTGGAGACAAAACTCTTTTTGTGAGTTTTCTTTTGTTTCTTTGCAATTCACATTATTAGATCTTCCTTCAGCTAATGACACAGAAACGTAAAAATAGTTTCTGGTATCCTGAACAGCCAAACTCTTCACAAGCTGTCGTATTCAAGGGTAAAATGTGCCTCACTTACTTTAACATTTTGCTTGAACAAAATAACTACTTAATTTATGTTAAAAGAGACAAGTGAGGCAATCATGATAGCAGATTGGTGGTTATGTACCAGACGCGGTTCTAAACTCTGTCAACCAGCTCACTACAGCCTCACAACCATGCACTCTCATTGCTTCACAACCCAGAAAACAGAGAAGCTAAGTAACTTTCCCTAAGTCACATAACTGGTCTACAGCAAAGCAGAACTTGAACCCAGCACCTGAGTCCAGCTCACTGCCGGCATGCTCTGATCTTATGTGGTATTATTAAAAGTTGCCGACTCGCTATGCATGTTGAGGCATGCAATTAATGCCAACATTCAAGAAGCAGAAGTACACAGATCTCTGAGTTCAAGGCCAGTCTGATCTACAGAGTGAGTTCTAGGACAGCCAGGGCTACACAGAGAAACTCTGCCTCAAAGACAAAATAAAACAAAAACAAAAAATGAAAGGGGGGGTGGAGGGAGGGAGGGAGGGAGGGAGAGAGGGAGGGAGGGAGGGAGGAAGAGAAAGTTGTCAATTGTTTAATTCAGAAAATTTATCTCTGACCTGATGATATACTTGGCCTTTACTTTAAAGGCAATTTTGAGGAAAAATGTTGATAATTTGTATCAATCCCTAAACTGAACAAAATGTGTCTAACTCCCTTACCTGTCCAAGAGTCAGAGGGACAGCGTCCTGCGTATGAGTGCGCCCAATTTTGATGACCTGCGCAAACTCTTTGGATTTTGCACTGAGAGCATCATGCAACTTCTGTAATCCTGGCAACAGGACGTTGTGAACTTCCACTGCAGCGGCAATGTGCATTGCTGTGGGAAAGGTGTCATTGGAGCTCTGGAGGGAATTTTCAAAAGAAACATAAGATGTTAACTCAGAGGTAAGGAGAGAGGACCTCAAATATAACCAATTAGGTGACGATTCAAAACCCAGTATGTACAGTACTCAAGAGTGTCCGTATGGCAAGTAAGAGGACAGTGCAGGTGAAATGAAAGCAACCTGGCTTCCTGTAAGGAACATCCTCAGGACTGTCGCATATACACATGCCTGGACATAATACATATTATAACCAAGCATGCTAAATCCACTATACATTACAAGTAATCCCTAACAAAGGACTGTTGGCAAAGGCATTACCAAGCACATCCGAAGGCAACAGTGTGTCCTAGAATCCAGCCACTCTTTGATAAAACACTTAGTACACTTGAGAAAAATTCTGTGAGGCAGAAAGCCAAAAAAAAAAAAAAAAGCAAACTGTCAAGGAGATACCATGACCCAAACAGTAATTAACCCTTGTGAAACTGACAACCAGGCATGTAAACTGTACAGTACACACCACTGTCTCTGTACTTTTAAGGCAAGATGTAATTTTAAAATACACATTCACTACGGACATATTTCACCTGTTTCTTATGGCAACTGTCAAAGCATTTATAGTGAAAGTAACAGTCCTTCCACTAAGCATCATGCACCTACCACCTAAATCCAACCAGCGATGCAGTCTTTGACTCCTGTTTCATACTATACCATTCTGAAGCAGACTTCAGACTGTAAATTATGTTTTAAAAAAACATACTTGAAAGTATGTTGAATTTTAAGTGCTCTATAAAATAAACCGTATTAAAACTTTTGCTTTTGATATTTAAAATGTATTAGATCTAGCACCCAGGACCTAATTTCTTTGAGAAAAAAAAAAGACCTATTTCCAGGGCTGGAGCAAGGAAAACGCATCATGATGGGCTTGGGCCTGGGTGTCTTACAGTAGTGTGGATCTCTTACCAGGGCAACAAATCAGGGTATAGGTTCTGAGAAAAGACAAGACAGCAGCATGCCTGAAGGACACAAAAGCTAACCGAGCAAAGTTCCCCAACTCAGACAATCTCGATAACATAAATAACAGAATAGAGGATTATAACTGAAGAATCAGCAGGCCTGTGAACAGTGGTAAGCACAATGAATATATAAATGAATGGGAGAAAAAAGCTTCCTTACAGAAAAACTCCCAGTAATAAATGTAAAACGAAGGAAAACTGCGCAGGGGTGTGTTGCACACACCTTTACTCCCAGCACTCTAAAAGGAGAGGCAGGCAGATCTGTGAGTTCAAGGCCAGCCTGGTCTGCAGAGCTAGTTCAGGACAATCAGGCCTGCATACAGAAACCCTATTTCAAAAAACCAAACATAAAAAGATTTGAAAAAGGAAAACTGAAAACTGTTATTAAGACAGCAGAGCAGTGCTCAGGGGTAGCATAGCTGCCCGGCACGCTGGGCCCTGGAGTCCAAATCTGGCACTGCAGTCGACTACAAACCGCATAAAACAACAAAATACCCAGCATCAGTCAATAGGTAAGATGCCCTGACAAACATTCTCTCCTTTTAAGTGGAAATTATTTTTAGACTCAAAGTATCTCTGATAACTTCTACGGTGAATCTAACACACACCCAGAAATTTCTTCTACCGCTTGTCTAGAATGATGCTCCAGCGTCATGCCAGGAAAAGATCAAGATGTGACAAATACGAGGTTGCAAACATTATGCAATGGTGGGGTGGTAACACCTAGCAGGGTCTCCTTACAACCAGTGATAAAGTGTAGCATCACTGTAGTGCATCAGGCTGCAATGAGAAGGGCCTCGCACTTACAGGACAGTCCCCCTGAAACTGCACAGCCTCCATCTACACATCAAGCGAAGGCACTGCTACTGATACGGACTATATATCCACAACCTCCCCACACTCCAGGAACCCTAAATGTCAAAGTGAAAACTCAGTAGAAAACTGGGGAAATCCTAAAAGAAGCCTGTTTAAGGAGACTGTGCCGAGAGCAGCTTCTTACTTCCGGTAACTGAAGCCAGTTATAAAAGGCACTAGCATTATGGGAATAAAGAAGACTAGATTATTGTTACAACTCTACTTTAAAGTAAAGAATGTTTTAAATAATTGAAACAATAAAAACACACATACACAAACCCAAGATGTCCTAACAGTGATTGTCTTATGAAGTATGGAACCAGCCGTGATTCCTAAGTCTTCTCTAGTAAAGTACACAAGCTGGACTCGTGAGGACAGTCTTTCCTATGCTTGTCAATCCATCCCAATAAAGCAGAGCGAGCGCATGCACCTACCTGGCTTTTATTAACATGATCATTGGGGTGCACAGGCTTCTTGCTGCCAAGTTCACCTCCTAACATTTCAATTGCTCTGTTGCTAATGACTTCATTTACATTCATGTTTGTCTGGGTTCCTGATCCAGTCTGCCATACCACCAGAGGAAAGTGATCATTTAATTTACCCTCAGCTACCTGCAGGAGAGAAAGCAGTACCAGTAAGTCTTTTTAAAATAAGCAGCACTAGGTATTTGTTTAGTTATTTACAATCAACCATGATTGAGTAAAGCTCTGCTTACACAACTATCTTAACGAAATCAGTTGTTCCATACGCTAAGTGGCTACAAGACAGTTAAAGGCAGCTGTGGCACAATCCAAAAGATCTGTGGCATCACTTTTTCTAATTATAGATACTCTGACACACGAAACATTGTACATTCTGAATGATGACAACTCACTAGCCTCAGGTAAGAACTGAACGGAAGCTATTTTCCATGTTTGCCTGTGCTGTCTGCTGCAGTGGAAGGACCACCTGTGAGGTTGCTAATATGAGGTCTTCAGACACACTTACTGCTGTTGCTCAGGAGACACCTAACAGATGCTCCTGCCAGTCAGCATCTAACAGATGCTCCTGCCAGTCAGCATGGTAATGAGTCAAGGGCTCAATACTGTGAGTTTACTAAGAGTGACTTCACTGCACAGATGTCCAGGGAGCAGCAACTGCCAAATGCAAAGCACTGCCCAGACTTGCCTGAGTTTCTGTCAGACTCCTCTCCTCAACTTACTATTTATTTTCTGCATGGGTATGCCAGTGTGTGTGCGTGTGTGTGCGTGTATGCGTGTGCATGTGCGTGCATGCGTGCGTGCGTGTGTGCGTGCGTGTGCGTGCTGGTCGAAGGACAATTCTATGGAGTTCAGAGCTCTTTCCACCTTTACAAGGATCCTGGAAATCAAGCTTGGGTCTTTTGGCATATGAAGCAGGAACCTTTACCCACTAATCCATCTCACTGCCCCTCAGAGATTTTTAAAATCTCAATGTATGTGGTAGCTTTGAAACTGTAGACTTCCTAACACAATACTTAACTTCACTATAACTCATTAACTTAGAAGATCAAAACATATTTGAGAGCTCCACTAACTTGAATAACCGTCTCCTTTTCCAGGTCCATGACATAACGGTTGGTCCTGCCTAGAGCAGGAAGCACAGTGCAACTCCATCACAGATCCAGTACTACTCCACTGGCTCGGCTGCACCTGCCTCTGTCTCCCCCATGGTGGCTGCGTGTTTATGAAAGCCGCCCACAACTGTGGGCTCCACCTTCACAGAGCCAACTACTCACACGATTAAAATATTCTTTAAAAACTTCTTAAAGGCTGTGCTTGTACTCAGCATGTACATCTTCCTGCCTGGAAGACAGCTTAACAACTGTTACACAGCATTTATGGTATCAGCTCATATGAGCGATTACAAGCAAGAAACAACTCTAAACACATGACAGGGAGTGCACAGGCTTTATTATATATTTCACAAAAGGAACCTGGGCATCTATGACTCTACTCTGTATGCTGGGGGAGGGACAGTACACAGAGAGACACATATTTTCTGTGCGTTTTCTTTTTCAAAACTTTCAAATATAAGATCATAGTGTATGTTTTGAAAAATGCTCCTCTGTCTGAGCTCAGGCTCTGCTCGATGCCAATCTCTAGGAACTACTTTCTATTAGTGATAACATAACTAAGGGTAATTGCACATCGTAAAGGCAACATTTTAACTACAATGCTTCAACTCATCTCTGACTACTTCTTCAAGATAGTGCCAAGGAGATGACATTTTTGAGATGCATTATCAAATAATCAACTAGTTTAAAAAGTAATCATTATTCCTAAGATAAAAAACCTAAAGTTTAAACCATCTTTTTCAGTTTTTTCTTAAAGAAAGTGAAGAGACTTAAAAAGATGTATCCAGAAGTATCACCCCATGATGTTTCGAGCACTGCATTAATCCTCACTGAGCAATAACCATAAAGCTGCCACACTATCGTGAAACTCATTAACTCCAGTGCCCTCCCGCCGACAGAGCTTATCATCACACAGCGGACCCAGAGCTTCGATGCCACTCAGTAAACCTCATATCACCTCCTACCTCATCTGCTGCCTTCATTATTGCACTAGCAATCTTTGGATCGAGACCATACTCCTGGTTTACTTCAGCAGCAGCTCGCTTCAAGATGCCAAAAGCTTTAATGACTGGGATCTAAAAATTAATCAGAAAAATACCTTAAATATGCAATTTTAGATAAGCATGAAAACCTGGCACTTTATGCAGATGCAAAAAATGGTACCAATGTTATGAACCCCAAAAGTTTAGCTATCAGAGAAAGATTGCTCCTGTGTACAATGAATCAACAGAGCAGAAAAAAATCGAAGATTGAATATATGTACACCTATCTATAACCAAAGACATATGTAGTACACACAGAAATATTCATATAAAGACAATGCCAATAGTAACTGTGCTTCATGGACGCATATTATGAAGTACTGAATTTATTTTATGCAATATGTATTAAAATAAATAGTATTCAATCATTTCTATTAGAGATGCTGCATTTTAAGCCTGGATTTCAAAACAAACACAAGAGGGCTGGGATTTCAGGTGAGAACAACCCAGCTATGAACTTGAGTTTTTCGACATGAAAACAGGCAGGGATCTGAATCATAACTAAAGTCATCTGGATGGGTGACTGAGTCGACTGTTGACAAAGCCATAAAAATGAGACGGGGTCACAGGGATCATGGCAGAGAAAGTTTCATTACGCAACACCAAGATAAGAAAGCACAGGGTACCACGGGAGGAAGGGCGTCATGACAGTCTTAAATTCCTTACTGAGAAGTTCACAGTCTCGTCAACTCTACCCCCTTTCAAGATGAAGTACAGACACTAGTGATAATGATTCAGGGGTTAATTTTTCTTTAGAATTGACTGAGGTACAAACACTTGGATCTGGTTGTACTTAGCTCAAAGTATATGGCCTTTCTCATGTTTAACAAAACTCAGTGACAAATCTGATGGCTCAGGTGTCACAGTGCAGACATGGAATCCAGACAGCTACCCAGTCTCCAGAGCAGCAGCAGCTGTGCTCCCACACTCAGCTGGGATCACCTCCTTATCCCAGAAGCCCAACTAGGAGAGTATCTGTGGCTCAGTCACTCACTACCTTTGCCACCCAAATACATAGTCAGACCCTATGGGAACCCCTAGTCAAACATACTAGCAGCAATGTTGACAAAGAGTTTTCCTTCAAAATTCTGCTGCCACCATTAATTAAATTAATTAAATAATAATTAAAGAAATTACTCAGGATTTGGTGTAAAGGCCTACAAATAAGTTAAAATGTGGAATTAAAAGTATTTAGGATAAAGGGATACAGGGAAGATAACTGGTACACAGTATCTCAGTAAATGGAGCCTGGCTCCTTCTAGGCCTACCTGTGCCCTGCACTGACCATCTCTATACCCTAGCTGGGCTCCGGAAGGGTAAGAGGTACTTCACCAACACTTCATGCCTTAGCATCTCTGAAATCCAGATGCATCCTCCCATCAGTGACACATCACAACTCCAGCCGCTTCCTCCCTTAGTGCTACATACTGGTACATCATCTAACTCACGGCAGCTCAGACTTAAGGGAATGCGGCAGAATTGTCTCATAACATTATGCATCAAACCAACAGTCACATATGATCTAGATAGTTGTATGATGTATACTCTTCTAGAAACTGAACTGCCAAAGAAAATACAATGTTTAAAGAAAACTGGAGCTTAAATTCAGTGGAAGGATAAAAGAATTTGAGTATTGAAATGAAAATGTTTACCAACTGTGAAATCCTAGACTTCCTAGCCCTGCCCACCAAAAAAAAAAAAAAAAAAAAATCAAATTGCCTGCCCTGGTTGTCAACCTGACCACTTTTAGAATCAACTAAATCCTAAGCAGCTGGGCACACTGGAGGATTTTCTTGATGGATCATTTGAGGTCAGAAACCCTACCCTAAATCTGCACTACATCTCCTGGTGGCTGACCGTGTAAAGCAAGGAAGAAAGCTTTTCCTTTTTGCCTGCTTGCTCTCACTCTTGCAGGCCAAGTTGATTCATGCTGTGCTGAGACATCCCTTCACTGGTCATTAGAGCATACTTCTTTGGGATTACAATGTAGACTAAAGACCAGCAGCTCTCTAGAAATTCCCTGGACGCCAGCAGCAGCAGACTGGGACTGGTGAGACATGTAGTACGGGAATGGAAAATTATCAGCTCCTTGGCCTTTCCACTGGGAGACAGCAACTGTGGGCTACCCAGAGCAGTGGGTAGGCCGCCCTGATGCATCCCATACATACACAAGTTCTCATAAGCTCTGTCTCTCTGTCTCTCTCTGTGTCTCTATCTCTCTCTCACTTCTACTCCTTTATAGAGAACCTTGACTATTAGCAAATTATTTAATGTAACAGCTAAAATCCAAAATAGTCAAAGCCTTGTTTAAATAGCATTCTAAATTCACTACATAGTTTTCTCATATATTTACATTTTAATTTTGTAAAATATTTACAAAATAATATGATTTGTGTGAATATAGCCTACTTCTAAGCCAACATCTCCACAAAGCTACTTACCGGCATCCGTTCAGTCGGACCTCCGATCTTAAAGTTCATCGTAGATCTTACAGTCTGAGCACCATAATACTTATCGGTTGGGACCTTCAATTCACCAAAGGTGTCATACTCTATACGGAAGGAATTCTGGCTTGCCTAAAGACAAAGAAGACAGCATTTTAGCTTGAAAACAAATCCAGGTTGAAAGAAAACAAAATCTGATCAGCTTTAAGGAAAAAAATTAATAAGTATCATAAAAACATTTAATCCCATCTTGTCTATTTTCCACTTTCAGTTTTCCTTCAAATAATTTGACATCCGTATTTATAAATTCTGGCATTAAAGACAGCTTATACAATTCATATACTGCCCAGATTATAAACACAGAAATATAAAAAAAAAAATGAAAGAAAGAAAAAGAGAAAAGAAAAAATATGCCTATTAGTAGCCAAGATTTGA
The DNA here is from genome assembly GCF_004785775.1 of Grammomys surdaster. Classification (NCBI taxonomy): domain Eukaryota; kingdom Metazoa; phylum Chordata; class Mammalia; order Rodentia; family Muridae; genus Grammomys; species Grammomys surdaster. The sequence goes on from NW_021620862.1 coordinate 1,424,870, forward strand.
CCAATTCAGACCTCAGTTTATTTTACTGGAAACTTCTGAGACATATAAAACCACTTTGAGATTTTTAAACCTACTTAACCAAAGCTAAAATGTAGTCTAAAGTGGAAACTTAGCAGGTCTTTGGAAAGTCAGTTGTGTCAGATGGGGTTTTGTTGAGGCAGACAACTGAAGGAGTGTTTTCCTGAAGCGGACCAGGTGAAAGGATGTTCTGCGAAAGCACGTGAAAGGACACGTGATGAAGGATTCTCTGCTAACAGCTCACAACTATTGGTCCCCTTCACATTGTTTTACATTGTTGCGCTGCATTTGTCGGGACGCCATAGAGAAAAACGAACCAAAAACTTCCCATGATGCGCTGCAGTTTCTTGCCACTTCCGCAGACTCAGGCCAACTGGCAGTGATGTCCGCTGAGACAGATGCATGTGGAGTTTTGCTAAGTCTGACTCGTGCAAAGGCAAGACAGGTGGAGAACATGTGATGTTTGGAGGGAGTATAAATAGGACTCAACAGACTGTGAGAGGGACTTGGGGCTTGCTTATAGCATCGGCACTGATCTTGAAAGAGGCACGACCGAGAACCTCCCCTGGTGTTCCCCTGATCCGAAAGCCTCCTGCTGACTCCTGCCTATTCTGCTGAGACCAGGCAGTTCTTGCTAGGTTACACCACCACTGCAGCTATCCCAACACTACCGAACTGGACTGCTGGTGAATCCATGAAGTGTTTGCGAGTAGACTGAGCCACCTGTTGTGAGCTGAACTGCTGCTTGTCTGACAAGTAGATGGGATGTGCTCCAAGGAATCTTTCTAAACAGGCCCCTCCCTCCTCCTCCGCCGTCTTCCAGCAACTCTTTCTCGTCTACTCCCTCTGCTGGGTGGTAGGCTACAAGGCAGGTTAAAGCACTTAAGAACCAGGAAAAGTGGGTTTTGGAAAAATTAAAGTTACAGTAGCCTAACTGTCTCTATGCTTGAGACAGTACTAACATGGACGGCTCAGACTGGCAAACAGACAACCGCCTCTTATGAGCTGTTGGAGCTTCTACAAGTCAGCCTGGCCCTCCTGCAAACTAAGGTAAATATGAAGGAAGAGATGGGCTAAGTCACTTCATCTTCTGGGGTGATGGAAACATTTCAGAATCTGAGGAAAGCTATGGAGTCTCTAGAAACAACACACATGCATGCATGCCAGTCTTTTGAGACTTAGGAGCCATTATCAATAGCCACTGAGCACAAGAGCACAGACCCAAGGCTCCTGGTTCTAGAGTAGCTGGATTTCTATCAAGTGCATCAATTAAAAAAAAAAAAGCTCAACAGTGATTTATGGTGATATATTTTAATATAAAACTTAATACATATACAAGATTGAACCACAAGTGATATTTAATATCTGAATAATCTTAGCAGAATATTTCTGAAATATTAAGTGTTCTATCACAGCTGGGCAGTGGTGGCACACGCCTTTAATCCCAGCACGTGGGAGGCAGAGGCAGGCGGACTTCTGAGTTCCAGGACAGCCTGGTCTACAGAATGAGTTCCAGGACAGCCAAGGCTACACAGAGAAACCCTGTCTCGAAAAAATCAAACAAGCAAACAAACAAACAAACAAACAAAAAAGTGATCAATCATTATTTGGGGGACGAGTGTTTTGGGGGATTTGTAGTTAAAATATATCATTTCCCCTATCAAGAAATATTTTATAACCACAACACACTAAAAATTGTATTATTTATACAATGTGTTCATTCAGCAGACTTCAGAGTGACATTCAGAACTTCAGTGCATGCACACTGTAGTTCTGAGGACATGTGTGAGTTAGAGTATGTGTGGCTGCACATGCCTGTCACTTCAGTGCTGGGTCAGCAGAAGCAGGGAGACCCAGACCACTGGCTTGCAAATCTACTGCAAACACAGGTTCCATGAAATACTATTTCTTGTATTTTTGGTTGTGAATCTAGCCTTTAATGGCTAAGGCATCTCTCCAGTCCAAGATACCCCTTCTTAAGAGATATGACAGGGAGCAACAGAGAATCCCGGATGTCACTTTCTGATCTTTACATAGGAAACTCTGTGTGTGTGTGTGTGTGTGTGTGTGTGTGTCTGTGTGTATCTTGCATTATTATAAACTAAACATAATCAGATAGTTTCAATAACATGTTTTAATCCCTAAATAATTTCTTTAATATACATTCAACTGAGAAGGAAAAGTTAATTTGTGGTTTTCTCCTAAGATTAAAAACAGTCACAAAAATGTTTTACATCACAATGGCTTTAAGGCTGTGTGAAGAGAAAAAACTGTCACCTACCCAGGCCCTAAGCATATAGATGTAAAGGAACTGACCTTGGACAGGAGAAAGCAGCATATTTATATATTTATATATATATTACTTTTTATACATTGCCTCATTTGGTCTTAAAAGGCCCTCAGGAATCCAACATTAAAGGACTGACTAAAAGATTAAGCAACCAGAAAATCACCCAAATAGCAAGAGAGGTTGGGCTGACACTCTGGTGTGACAGTTTCTGAAAGCTGCACAGGCTCTTTTCTATCCTCACTTCCTGAGCCCAAGGAACAGACAGCGATTTCAAGGCAGCCCCAAGACCATGAGTGACACCTGTCCTGTGAAGAAAGTGTAGTAAGGGTTTTCTCCCAGAGTTTGATCACATGGCCACGACCACTCACCAACTTGGTTCCCATCCTGTAAACCAACAGCTGAGCTTTTACATGTGAGATGCACAAGTAAGCAATTTGTCACAACCTTTGTTTCAGGAAGCCTAAGAAAAGCATCCTTATGTTAAAGTATGCTTTAGATCAAACAGCAAACAACACTAGCCCTTCTTCTCTTCCTTACCTTCTCTGAGAGTACCAGGATGCTGGCTCCCAACTTCCATGGGTACTTGATAAAATTAAGTTTCAGGTTTTAAATTTTTATAGTCACTTCCTATGCTCAAAATTACTAAAATTTCGTCACTAAATATCAATAATTTATCTTCCAAATAAGTTACTATAGTATTTAGAATAAAAAAAATTACTTGACATGATTCCTTTCATGTGCTTTAAATCTTAAAAAAATGAAATAGTTCCAAATAGAGTTCAATTCCTTGTAGGGAAATGTAATGGCTGAACACTTGCCCAGCATGCAGGAAACAGGGTCCACGTCACAGCACCACTAATCCAGAGCACAGCATGCAGGAAACAGGGTCCACACCACAGCATCACTAATCTAGAGCACAGCATGCAGGAAACAGGGTTCACGCCACAGCACCACTAATCTAGAGCACAGCATGCAGGAAACAGGGTCCACGTCACAGCACCACTAATCCAGAGCACAGCATGCAGGAAACAGGGTCCACGCCACAGCACCACTAATCTAGAGCACAGCATGCAGGAAACAGGGTCCACGTCACAGCACCACTAATCCAGACCAGAAGAGATGGAGGTAAACCTAGGATTTTCATACCCACATTTTAAAATTAAGGTGCAAAAAGGTAAACTGTAGCAAAAATCACAATCTTGGTAGACACTCCAAAAGCATCCTGTCTCTAATCATTGAAAACATACCCAATGTAAAACAAAAGCAAATACTGTAACATCTCAGCGTATAACAAACTCTTCCAAAATTTTGTTTCCTACCTTTAACCTCAGGTGTTATGGTTAATATTGTCACTTTAACAGGATTGATCAGCAATTAGACAAGCCTCTGGGCCTGCCCATGATAGCTCATCTAGATTAGAATAACTGAGATGGGACGACATCTAAGCTGTGTGCACCACCACTGTGTAGGTGGTAGCATCTTATGTGTGATGCAGTGGATATCCAACACCAAGTGCTCAGTCCTGAAATCATACATATATAAGCAACACTACACTGCGTCACTTGTATATATAGGCATCTATATACTGTGGTCATTTGAACAAGATGTCTCCCATAGTCTCAGGCATATGGATGCTTGATCCCCAGATAATGGTCCTGTTTGGGAAGGCTCAGGAGGTGTGGCCTTGCTGACAAAGTATGTCACTGGAAAACTTAAAGGCTATTACCATTTTGAGTTTGCTCTCTCTGCTTCCAAATTAAGCCCTTCCTTTTATAAGTTGTGGTGGCCATGGTGTTTTATCACAACAGAAAATTAACTAAGAAACATACAAAAATACACACACAAACGCACATGCATGCAAAATATCCACTAAGAAAAAGAAGACATGATTTTGACATAGAAAGAGGGGATTGGTACATGGGAGAGAGGCAAGGGAAGGGGGAAAATATAGTTATATTTTAATTTTAAAAATAATTTTAAAGTTATAAAGCAATATGAGTGTCATCGATGCTCTCTCTGCTTCCTGACTGCACACCCAGTGTGTGTGTACCCAGTGTGTCTGGTTACCTCAAGCTCCTGCTGCCAAGCCTGCCATGCAATACTGCACCCTGGAACTGTGAATCAAACCTTCCTTCCCTAAGATGTAGAGCAGGAACTCTGACCCTCTGAACCATCTCCACAGCTTCTTGTGTATTTTAATCTTTGCCAACAGCCTCTGAACTCTTAAGCATAAATTATTTACAGGGCCCCAAGTAGAAAAGGCGTCAACAATGTGTCATACCTCCATGTGACACACTTCAGGTCAACTCTGAAGTGTCCTTTTAAATAACAGGGCTTCCAGGGTCATGTGAATTTCTCAATACTAGAGAATAACTTTTAACAAAATCAACAGGCTTGCTGGAAATTACAAGGGGGCTAAAGGGCAACAAATGTCCTTGGAACCATGGAAAAAGAAAAGTATCTTGATTCTATTTTCTAACATTATAACCCTAAGCAAGAAACTGCTATTTTCACATTTGCCATGATGGATTCGCTTCACTTTCCTGTCCCCCTAAACAGGCTTTAAAACAAAAAGAAACACAGCCAAAGAAGAAGAAGAAGAGGAGGAGGAGGAGGAGGAGGAGGAGGAGGAGGAGGAGGAGGAGGAGGAAGAGGAGGAGGAGGAGGAAGAGGAAGAGAAGAAGAGGAGGAAGAGGAGGAAGAAGAGGAAGAGAAGGAGGAAGGAGGAAGGAGGAAGAAAGAGGAAGGAGGAGGAAGGAGGAAGAAGGAAGAAGAAGAAGAGGAGGAGGGGGAAGAAGAGGAGGAAGAAGAAGAAGAGGAGGAGGAGGCAGAGGAGGTGGAGAAAGAAAGAAAGAAAGAAAGAAAGAAAGAAAGAAAGAAAGAAAGAGAAAGGAAGGAAGGAAGGAAGGAAGGAAGGAAGGAAGGAAGGAAGGGAGGAAGGGAGGAAGGAAGGAAGGAAGAAATTAATTAATTTTAGAATGCATTAAAATCACCAGAGCAAACTTCCAGGAACTTTAAGCAGCATGAACTTTATAGTTTCTTTTCGAGATTTATGTTTGTGTTTGTGTGTGTGTGTGTTGGTGCATGTGTGTGTATGTGTGTGAACATGTGTGTGCACATACACATCTCAAGGCTATTAAGGGCGTGTTACAGATCCTCTAAAGCTGATGTTACAGGTGGGTGTGAGCCACCTGACACACATACTGACATGCTCCTCATTGGTGTCATCTCCCCAAGCCCAAGACTGTACAGAGAGATATCACTCAAGTTTCTAGAAGTCCAAAGAATGTCTTGGACCTTTGAAGGGCACTATGGAGGTGATAATTAATAAGCACAGTGTTTTCCCAAGTTCTACCTTGCTAAACCTCTGTAATTACCTCAGCTTTACATGTAGAAACTGGACAAAGCCTGGAAGCAGCAGCAAGATTTGAAATCACACCTCGCACTGCAGAAGGCATGTTACAGTGGTCTCCCTAATTATTCACTTCTCAAACTTTTCCTAAAAATACACACATTTAACATTTTCTAAAGGACTCTAAACAGTCAAGGGGCTTAGTGAAGCATGTCATACCTTGGCCTTGCCTCCTTAAGTTTCTTTAGCTGTCTTTCTGAATACAAAATCTTGATTGTTTGGTCCTATCCAATCTGCCCAGGCATGTTCATATGTCTACATCTATGAATTTCAGAGTTTTACGAAAGTTGTGAGAGAGAACACATGTAACCTCACAAGCTAAACAGTCAAGTTAGTAAGAAGTAAAGCCTTTCCGTTCAGAAGACACACTGACTTCATCCACTTCGAGAGCACTCTGGTGGACCAAGCATGCAGAACTTGGGGGACCCTAGCCTAGGGGGGCATCCTGTGTCCAGTCAGCAGGGCTTGCAATCTGGGCTAGAAAGGGGCACGCCTCTGTCTCCACTACTCCAGCATCCCGGCATCTCCCACCCCCTATCCCCAGTGCATGCACTCTTCCAGAGGTGTCCTGGACCAAGGGCCTCTACAAGTTCAGGCATAGGGCAGGTCTGCCTTGACCGAGGCTCCCCAGCAGGAGCGCGTCCCTCAGCGTAGCCCGCAGCCCCAGCACAACCGGCTGGAGGCGGCGTCCCGGGCGGAAGGGGGAGCTTGCCTGCCGGCGCAGATCCCAGGCGCGGCCCGCGGGGACACCGGGGACACGCTGACATGAAGGTCACCGCGGGAAGGCCCAGCCCGAGATGCCCGCTCACCATTCGCGCGACGTTCGAAGCACACGGCGGGAGGGTGGCTGCTTCCCCTGACACTGCGGCACCGGCGGACGGAAACCGCAGGAGGCGACGCGAGCGAGCGAGGAGACGGAGTGCACGATACATGGTGCTGCAGTACGTGGGTGGAAAGTTGAGCCTAGGCCACGCCTCTGACGACGTCAGCGCCGGCCATGCTCGTACCCAATCAAACGTCTCTTCCTGAACACGTAGGGCGGGACTAGCAGTGACTGGCCAATAACTGAAGGGGCGGATTGCCTGTGGTAAGGCTGTTTGAAGTCCTCAGCTTCAAGGGAAACTAGTGCGGAAGGAATCATGGGAAAAGACGAGAGGCGGGATCCAGGTCTTCCTGCAGAACTTTAAATGTGGCTGCTCGGAGGCCGGTTCACGGGCTGAAGATGCCTGTAGTACTAGGTCCGTGGAACAGCCTAGAAAGAACATGTTACCAAGTTACTATTTATCCTGCAACCACTCATGATGTGAATCCGTATGAATCCATTTCTGTTTCTTTCAAATACTATCTTCCTAGGATTTCTAGAAAGTGCCGCGAATTTTGACAAGGAAGTAGTTATTAATTGTCCCACAATGCTTCTAATTGTCATTTTTGGAGTCAATTTTCCTGTCATTTTTTAAAAGGAATTATTTTATGTTTATGAGTACACTGTAAGTATCTTCAGACACACCAGAAGAGGGCATCAGATCCCATTACAGATGGTTGTGAGCCACCATGTGGTTGCTGAGATTTGAACTCAGGACCTCTGGGAAAGCAGTCACTGCTCTTAACCACTGGGCCGTCTCTCCAGCACTTTCCTCTGTCGTTTAACATGTCCTCTGATAATATTTATAATGTGTCCACAGTTTTGGTGCTTTTTTTTTCGTCTCCGATTTTCTTTGTGTTTACTGGATAAGAAAAACATTGAATTAAATGATGCCAATGGAAAAAAGAGTAACTGATATAACATTGTGTCTCTTAGTTTTCTATTGCAGAATCAGAGGACAGTTAAAGAGACAGTTCTTCAGGAAATGAGTAGCTCCAATTTATAATCTCAGCACTCTTGAAGCCACTGTAGGAAGGTGTTGAATTCAATGATAGCCTGGGCTTCATAGTAAGCCTGCAGTAAGTGTACTGTTGACCTGCAATCTTCATATTTGAGAAGTGGAGGTAGAAAGAATAGTAGTTCAGAGCCATCCTTGGATACACAGGGAGTTTGAAACCAGCGTGGGATACAGGACACCCTGTCTCAAAATAACACAAATGAAATAAAATAAGGAAGAATGAGACTAATAGCTGAGCTAAATCAAAACACTCAGTTAAACCAGTGCCGGGTTTTCAGACCTCAGTATCTAGTTCTTCCCTCTCTCATCTAATGGCTGAGAAAGTTTTATAATATTTGGTAAAAGGTAGAACCAATTTCTTTTTTAAAATTAGGTTAAGGAAAAAAAAAGACAAAGCTGTAAGATAAAATATAATCATATAAAGCAATGTATCTTCTTCCCTGAATGTTTAAAGAACAGCCACAAGAGTGTGGAGAGAGTGTGTGTATTAGTTTAAGAGAAATTTATTTATAGACATGGATCATAGGGTACTTGCTGAGATTTTCGGGTTCATGTGTTCCAGAACAGGAATTGGAGCAGGGACACATAGCACATGGATGTTGATAGGAAGAGAAAATGGGAGCGGGCTTCAGAGCTAGGACAGGGCTCTAAGTCCAGAGCCCCTTGTTTCATGCCATTCATGGCCCGTTTTATAGGCCCTTCACGAGATAATCATGCACATACGCTATTTGTTTTGTTACATGTAACTTGCAGTAAGTGACTCTGTGTGGGGGGCATTGGGGAGAGGGAGTTGGTGGGAACTCCTGGGTTCCAGTTGAATGAAATACAAACAAACAAACAACAACAAACAAACAAACAAATACCTGAAAGAAAAGGAGGAGGACATGACTACTCCAAAAATAAGGAGAGGATTTTTTTGGGTAGATATAAGGGAAAAAGCAAGCAGAGGGAAGAGGCCGTGCTGAACATGGCTGGCAGACTAAACCAGACCATTTGAGGAAAATCGGGTGGAGGTGGTGTGTGTGTGGGGGGGGGGGGGGCAGTGATGGACAGACAAGAGAGGCACTGCTGATGTAGGTGGGCAGCCAGGCCAATAGGCCAAGAGACTGATGTAGACAAAATGACTTACACAGGGGTGGGGGTGGGGTGGAATCCCAGCCGCTGAGAAGGAAAAGTTTAGAGGAGGAGGAGGGGTGGGAAGTGCTGGGAGGAGCCACAGATACTGCTTCGATATGTTAACGAGACAGCCCTTTCTCTGGGTTTCTGAGACCTAAGGCCTGCCTTCTTCTGCCATTAGTTTACTTTATGTATAACCTTGAGTCTCTTTTTCCATTCTCCACCCTCCTACCACAAAATAACACAAATGTTTACCATTTACTGTCATTTCCTAGGAAATGATAACATTGTATTTGTTCTATCCTCTTAACTAAATAAAAGATACATTTGTAAACTTGAGTGCCACATTCTTCTGCCCCTTCCCAGAGGCGCTTATTTTCTTCAAATGTGTCCTTCCAGTCACCCTTGTATGTTGCTTCAGTCACTAACACACAAACAATTGTTTTACACCTTCATTTCAGGCCTGGCATGATGGTGCACCCTCTTAGTCTGCATGCCACTAGAGAGACACAGGCTCGTAGATTTCTGTACATTAAAGGCTAGTATAGGTCTACATGGTCAGCTCCAGGAGAACCAGGGCTACAAAATGAGACCCTGTCTCAAAATTTTAAAAAAAGGTCATTTTAAAGCCTACTGCTAAAATTGAATCCTGTGCAGGAAATGGTCTTTAAAAAATAGCTATTGTCTTTTTAACTTAATAGTATTCTGTTTCATGAATTTAAAAAATGATTTACCCCTTTTGGCTTTTGTGATTTTGATTTGGGTTTTTCTGCCACAGTACAGATAGAGAGGATACTTTGTGAGAATTGGTTCTCTCCTTGCAGTACATGGATACAGGAAATGAAGAAAGTTTCAGGCCTAGAGGCAAGCATATTTACCTGCTGAAGGTCTCCGGGACCCAAGATGGCCATTAATGTTGCTGTTTGTTATTTTAAATTTCTTTTAATATTAGACCTATACAAGTTTCAGTTATTACTCATCCAATTAGAGTTACCATTTTATTTTTTTGTTTGTTTCATTTCTGTTTAAGCATATATCCAGTTCCTACCTCTTATTTAACTTTTTGAAATCCTGCATGATGAATTTTATATGTGTAGATTAATATCTTCTAACAATTATCTAAAACATATAAAATATTCCACAAATTTTCTTCTTTATTTTTATGATTTTTACATCATTGAAAAACCATGTATCCCAGGCTGACCTTGAACCAGTCCTATTACCTCAATGTTCCTAGGGCTGGGATTGCAGATATGGGTCGTTTAAATGTATTAATTAATTCATTAAACACTGAAAGCAACTTTGCTAGGTAGAACCCACTATGATCCCTTTTGCTAAGAGAACATTGATGTCTAAGAACTCCTAACTGTTAATGTAATGTGCCTTCTAGTTATCAATAAAAGTAGGTTTCTACTTGTAACAGCAATAGAAAGTTCCAGTTTGGCTAAATAAAACATCTACCAGTGAGAATCAAAAGGTGAAATGTGTAGAGAATGTGGAATAGCAGTGGTGGAAGTGTGAGAAACATTGGCTTAGTTCACGGTTGTCAGTAATGGACATGAATTTATAGGTTTTCATTAACAGTTGGCACTGTACATCCTTATTTTAAGAGTCGACCTTCTATCCAGGTAAAACCGTGGGTTGCTTTGCTTAGAACGGTATTTCTTTAAACTCTGGACTGGTCTGATAATAGAGACCTGCTTCGTTCTTGTTGACACCTGGTGATTTTGTTTGTGTTTCCAATTTATTTGCACTGTTCTTTAGGTGATGTGACCTTTGTTCTGCTTTAAGAAACAAGCACAAACCTAATCTAATGGTTTTCTTTTCTGCTCTAAAGTTCAACTCCCAGCTGACAGAACTGATATCACAGTTCAAATCTGGTCAAATCCTGCAGCGAGGATAACAGTTTAGTGGTAAAACACATGCACAAAGTTCAGGGTTCCAATCTAGCAGTGAGGAAAGAGACTGAGCTGAGAAGGGGCCTCTTATGCTTCTCAATAAAAACCTTAAGGTAGAAGTACACCCCATATAGCTTGGATGGCTAAGAGGAGGTTTTTGTTTTGGGTTTTGTTGTTGTTTTGTTTTTTGAAAATTGTAAGAAATAACCATTAAAAAGTTGTATATATAGGAAAATTCAGTAGAAAGTTTATAAGACAGAACCATAAAATTCTCCTGCGAATTAGAGGAAATACCGAAAAATAAGAAAAACAGTATGGATATGTTCTTCAGATTAGCAGTCTGACAGAATAAACATTAAACAATATAATGGAATAGAGTGGGGACAAACCTTTTGTCTTCCTTAGGGTTTGACTGCTGTGAACAGACACCATGACCAAGGCAAGTCTTATAAGGACAGCATTTCATTGGGGCTGACTTACTGGTTCAGAGGTTCAGTCCATTATCATCAAGGCGGGAACATGGCAGCATCCAGGTAGGCTTAGTTCAGGAGGAGCTGAGAGTTCTACATCTTCATCTGAAGGCTACTAGCAGAATACTGGCTTCCAGGGAGCTACAGTGAGGGTCTTAAAGCCCACACCCACAGTGACATAGATACTTCAACAAGGCCACACCTACTCCAACAGGGCCAAAGCTACTAGTAGTGTCACTCCCTGGACCCAGCACATACAAACCATCACATCTTTAAATCAATAAATTCAAGAAAGGGCCATTGGAGCTGGAGAGATGGTTCAGTGCTTAAGAACACATGCTGATCTTGCAAAGGACTCAGTTTGGTTCCCAGCATCTGTGCAGTGGCTCACAACCACTTGTGGTTCTGACCCCAGGGGATCCTACAACATCTTCAGGACTCTGAAGATACATGTGCTGACATATGCATGCTCCCTCATACATACACACATACATAGTTTCATAATACAGAAACATCATCTTTAAAAAGAGAAGTGAATTCCACTGAGCCAGCAAATATGAGCTAACCAGACAAAAGTATGCTAACAAGAAATGTTGGACCACCAGAGCCAAACGCAAGAGCTCAGAAATTTCCAGGGAAGCTCCATACCACGTATCAGAAATTCATCAAGATTTCAAAACAGTGGTAATACTGGGAAAATAGAAATATGATCAGGAAGCTGGAGCTATAAGACAAAATGTCGATGGATCTTAAGAAGTGTAAGCTGAGGAAGAAAGAAATCAGTTATGAGACAAAAGAATGCTTGAGGCCTGGGGCAGCAGACTACTAGAAAGCTGTGATGTTTTCTTTCTTGGACTCTGTGAAAGGCACACACTGTGCAGGAAATGATTGTACTGTACATTTATTCTTAAGCACTTTACTTTCATGTGAAATACTCCTTAATCTTTAAAAAGCTTCTAAAAAATACAATTTTCTCTATATCGATACTAAAGTTAATTGAAAGAAAAATTGGGGTGGGAAGGGGTGTGAAATCTGCTAACATTTATATCGAAAAGTTCAGGAAGGAAGAAGAAGGGAGAAAATGAGGCCAAGAGGGAAAGCAAGGAAGGTAAAAAGGAGGGAAGAGAAGGAGAAAGGAAGACAGGAGGGAGAGAAAGATGTAGGGGGCTTGGAGAGGAATGAGTAATCCACACAGCAAACCACAGCTTGTCTCTGGACAAGAGAAATGGGCTCCTGAAGAGACAGGATTCACAGTATTACCATTGTCTGTATACCCTTGCCATGTCTTTAACTTCATGCCATGTGATCTGCAACCTACTAGAAAGACTCAGCCGTTTTCTAGAACATCTAGCATACTCTCCCACAGGGGGCGCCATCGAGTGGTGTTTCCTTCTAGTCCCTACCCAAGGAAATGCTCCTTGTGTTCTCATCAGAAATTAGAAAAAACAATAAATCTTCACTGATGCTCTTATTCTACTTTATATTACAGTAAGGTCCAGAAAAGAAGCACAGCTCACAAATAGGCCCCAAACCAAGTACTATACGCCTCAAATGAAGTAGAGATGTCAAAGTGCTGAGACACCCTCACACCAGACATTCCAGAAGAGATGCAGGGAGCTTACCATCTTGCCCATGGCAAGGCATGAGCTAGATTCTAAAGTCCTGTGCAAGAAAAAAACAAACAAAGTGAAAACCTGGGCAGTTGGTTACATATCTACAAATCCTGCTCAGGAGACAATTATTAAGACAGCAAAGAATGGTTTCCAACAGAGACAGTTAAAGGCAATAAGCCCACAAGAACCTTTCAGGGAAATTCTTGGTTGGTCTCAGTAGCAAGAATTAGCTGCAAATCCAGGTCAGCTCAGTTTCTTTGAGAAGAGGAAGCTGCTTCGGGACCTCAGACAACATAAGTCTCATTCACACCCATATTTTGAATGAAAACGAAACTGACACACGTGGTAGAAAAAGAAGAAGAAAAGCCCCAAGGCTGTTATTTGGGGAAAAAAAAGTGTCTTTTACGTGACTGGGTTTTTCAAATTTTGGTTATCACAGTGAATTGTCTCCGAGAGCCAGGCTGATTGGACTTTGGGCTTCTAGTGAGTTAAACACTATCAGAGGAAGTGAGCTTTGACCAAACCTTGCTTCTGGCTCACAAAGGCTCTGGGCCTCTGGCAATAAATAGAACGCAAAACATCAGCATGTAGGGCAGAGAGTTCCAGCCTGAACAGAGGCAGCTATGGCATCATCTGACTCTCAGGGAAAAAGAGTGGCTGTCATCGGTGGTGGTTTGGTAAGACTATTCAGACATTTATTGCTCTTCAGGTGTTTTATTTTTGTTATTGTTATCTCACTAATGACCGGTTACTTTTGTGGATTGTTGATTCTGTCAAAACTTTTGATGTTTAAATATATATGCTAGAAATATAGTAGTGCTTTTTACTACAGTTATCAACACAAAATAATCGCTGATATTTCTATGTATGCGTGTTGGGTGCTAATCATGTCTCTCTACCCTTCTACACTCTTCCTTCTCCCACATCTCCTCAATCTCTCTGAAACTTCTAGGTCTTCTTTCTTCTTCACTTCTCTCTCTCTCCCCCCCCCCTCTGTGTGTGTGTGTATGTGTGTGTGTGTTTCCATATGTGACAGAAAATATGCAGTACTTGTCTTATGTATTTATATTTCATCTATCCCAATGTCTTCCAAATCTACTCATTCTTACTGAGACGACCTGAGACACATTCTTGTTTTTAAATAACTGGATTTCATTCTTCTTTATGGCTAAACACTACTCCATTGTGTGTGTACCATATTTTCTTCATCTGCTCATTCACCAGCAGCCATCTTGACAATAAATACAGGTAACAGCATTTGTTTTAAATTGTTCTTTCCAGGAAATGTATTTGATATCCACTAAACACACGAGTGTCTGTTTTCTTTTATCATTTTGGTTTAGTATTTCCTAAAAGATAAAACAAATTTCACCTTATTTTGTTTCCAAACATGACTTTTCTTTTAAAACAGGAATCTATCTCAGGTCATTATAATAAAAACATTTTGTCCCACTCTGCTTAAGGAGAGGAGTGCAAATGTGTGTTTTATTTTCATAGCCGAAGCTAGCTCCCTTAAAAAAAAATATGTACATTTTTTCTCAATAGAACTTCAATATTAAAAAAAAAATCCACTTAATTGAAATCATCACAGATGCTCTTTAAAATTAAGAACGGAACCTCTCTACAATTCAGTTACACCACTTCTCAGTTTATATCTATAATAAGCAAGTCTACGTACTGTAGAGAAACCAGCATGCTTGTGTCCACTGTTGCAGTACTCCCAACAGCTAGGTGACAGACTGACTAGGGAGCCACTAGAAGATGAATGAATAAGGAAATGGTCACACACACACACACACACACACACACACACACACACACACCATGCACACAGGTATTACTCTCCCATAAAGAATAATAAAATTGTGTTGCTCGTGGGAAAATGAATATGGCAGGTCCTTTATTATATCTGATTCTAAAGAAGCAGGTATGGTTGCCCACATCTGTAATGCTAGGCCTCAGCAGAGCAGGGGAGTGGAGTGAGGTTGGGGTTTACCTGGGATGCACAGTAAGTGCCTGTGTCTCAGCAAAGCAAGCAAAACAAAGCACTCAGGAAGAGCATCATGTGCAGTGGGTGTCAGGCATCAGGCCAGCCTTTGCACTAACTCTCTCCTATTAAATTGCTGAACAAAATGAGAATGTATACATTGCTGCCTGTGTCGTTTAAGGTACCATGGATAAAGGAGTGGGCCTTCTAGGGAGGAGAAGGGTAATGGAGAAGGAAACAAGGAGTCAGCAGTGAGCTATCAAAGCAAACAAGGCACTGCTTGGAGGGGAGGGTCTTGCAAGTTTTTGTTTGTAGTCCCAAAGATAGCCTTCTGATGAAGGGATAGGACCAGCCACCTCAACAGGATGGGAAGCAGACATGGCCAGGGCATATATATAGCATCTTAGAAGATCAGGGAAGAAGACTGGATTCTATTCAACGTTGCACTATGCTTGAGGGCTTGGGGTGGGTGAGGATTTTAGTAAGAAAGAAGACTGATTTTGAAAGATCCTCCAAGCTGGGCATGGTAGGGCATGCTGGTAATCACATCAGCAGGAGGCTGAGGATGGATGGAAGTTCCAGGCAAGTCTGGGCTTTAAAGCAAGTCTACCTAAAAACAAACAAACAAACATCCTCAGGCTTTTTGTGGAGAACATTTAGGGATATTAGGGAGCACCTGCCCAGTTAGAAAGCTGCTATCCATCCATGACTTACTCAAGGGCAGCAGCAATAACGGAAGGGAACAAATCTACCTGATTTTAGAAGATGCAAAACTGTGTCCTCCCTCTTTCCCTCTCGCTTGCCCTTTCCCCCACAGAGCGCCCATTCTCTCCATACATGTACATATATATGCACATGTATATGAGATAGGTATACATCCCATTACCCTGCTGGGTCCCCTCCCCCTTTACACCTCTTCCCCCCTCAAGCTCCCTTCCTCCCTTAATCCCTCCCCCAATGTTTAAATATGCATTTCATAAGTGAGAGGAAACATGCTGTTTGTCTTTACATTCCGCCTGATGTTATCACCTTTGACACCACCCATTTTCCTATAAATGTTATCATTTCACTATTTTCCAGCTAAATAAAATTTCATTGAGTAGATGTACCACGTTTTCTTTCTCTTCTTGAAGATTTTTTTATTACATTGGTTCTTAACAATTTCACATTATAAAATGCACACTATTTACTCTCCCTCACCCTTTCTAATCTCCTCCCTCCTCCCTCTTCCTTCCTCCCTTTTGGTTTGGTTTTGCAACCCATTTACTTTAACCAGGTCCTCTGTGTGCCTGTCCATTTTGATTCCCACTCTTTCAGCTCTGAGATTTCTCCCTGTCATTCCATCCTGAGGACATCCTAACAGCACATGGTATGGACTTTGATGGGCTGCAGAAATCTATCTTCCTTTATTCAGGAGGTCAAGGGGTGCTTTTAATGTTTCTGTGAACCCTCCTCTATCTTTAAGAGTTTTACATGGGCTTGGTTTCATCAAAGAAGTTTTAACTCTATGCCCTCTGCCTATATCTAACAGTCTTGATGGGTTTTTGAAGTCCTTTACAGAACCTAGTCTTTCCTACATGCAAAAAATATATCCCACACCTTGCTACTTGCTTATTATTAGGTCCTTGGCGCAGTGCTTTAAAACATGTGTAGCACTAGTTCCTAATTATCTATGTCCCTGTGGGAGGCCACGCTCACCACATCTTCCTTACTGTGCTTGCCCAGTTTCTTCCTTCCTCCATCCTCTCCCTGTGGTCAGGAATCCAGCTGTGCCTTAGCAGAGCTGTGAGAGGCTTTGGAGTGACTTTCACATCACATTTCCATGTTATCTCCTTGTCTTCTTAGTCACTTGCCACCTAACAACCAAGACGATACTGACAGTCTTTCCAAATTATGCGCTTTCTACAGCAGCTGAGAAGAGGGAGTACATTCAGAGTGTAAATCCTGTATCCCAAGCCATAGGATCAGCTCTGACCGCTGAATACATGTCTATGTTTCCATTTTAGCTTTAGGTGAGCCTCAGTTTCACAGAACTGGAATCCTCAGTCTTTAACATACTATTGTGACTCTGTTTGGAGACAACTCTCCTAGTTACTTTTTGTTGCTGCTCCTGGTTTATTATTAACAATAAGCAGGGACGAGTCCCCCTTAATACAAGAACTAATATATTTCATTGTCTTCCGCTCACCTTTTCTTCCTTGCCCACTAGAACATTGCCCCAAATATTATCCTTTTATTTATACTTGTATCATATCTATAATCATATGATCATAACACATTAATAAATATAAACATGTATTTTAATTATATATGCTTTATATATAATATATAATTTAATTATACACACACACATACACCTGTGCCTAGCATAGCCAGGGACACCCACGTCTACTACACTGCTTGTTATCCTTCCTTGACTGAAGGTAACTTTTCAGGTAATAGATAAATTGATCTCTTGCTTCTAAGTCCTAGGCTCTCCGTTCTGGAGCCATCTCCTTACTTTAAGGCTTTGCTCGCCTCCCGTCATTTAAATCATAGCTTGTGGTCCTTACCAGCTTTCTTCTGAGCTTTTTCCTTAACAAAAGGGACTTATTTCTGATGAGCTTATTTCTTGAGCTCATTCCTATTTTCTTGACCTTGTTGTCCCTGGAGCCACATCATTTCCTGAACCAATATTTTTATCAATTTGAGAGGAGCAGTTATGATTCTTTTCTGATAATAAAGTAAACTATCACAAACTATTACTGCTTCTTCTCCACATGGCTCAATATTCCCAATCCTCAAAGGCTGACTAGCAGTAATCTTCAGGAAGATTTACCAACCCTCTTGTTAGGATTATCTGTCATCATGTAACAAACTCCCCTAAAACTGAGTATCCTAAAATAGTGACATACTGAGTCTCATTTAGTGGGTTGGGGCCAGTAGTCATGTCCAAGGCGTCATTGGACAAGCCATCCAAGATAACATATGCCCATACTTGCTGGTTGGCGTCAATTACTGTCAGTCAGTTCCTGGCTGAGAACAGTGCATGTGGCTTGTTCATGTGATTTCACACATGTGTTACCATCCAGGTCTTTACAGTCATAATGATATAAGATCAGTGGGTAAAATGCTTATTGTGTAAGCAGGAAGATTTAAACTCAAATCCCTGGAACTCAAAGAAAAGTCACGTGTAGCCCTGCTCTAACCCCAATACTAGGAACAGAGAGGTTGATCCCTGGGACTTGCTGGCCAGTCAGTCTAGCCAATGGACAAGCCTGAGGTTCAATGGGAGACCCTATCTGAAAAACTAAGGACAATCAAGGAAAACACCTAACAGTGACCTCTAGTCTCCACACAAGCATGTGAACCCACACACACGTGCACACGTATGCAGATACCACACCCACAATTAAATAAGTCAATAATGATCGTTTATATATGAACGAATCTCCAAATCATGATGCTGTGTTGAAGAAGCAAGTACTTAATTAAAAAAATCCAAAGTGTGTTTCTAAGAATATAGTTCAAAGATGGACAAAATTAAGCTATATCCCATAAGGAAACAAACTTAGGTGGGAAAACCAGGAAGACGCAAGAATAAATTACCAAAAGTTCAAGTGTTCGTCTCCAAGAAGGAAGAGGGTACGGTGATTAGGTAGAGGTGGGAGAATGTTAGAAGGGAGAAATATTCTAGTTGGGTTGTTTTTGGTTTTGTTTTTTATTTATTTTTTTGTTTTGTTTTGCTGTTTTTACCTGAGTATCAGTTATAAAGTCTAAGTGGGCATAAGGGTCTGCTCTGTAGTTATTCTGCAAAGTACCCACATTTTATGTTCTTTCTCTTTGTAAGTTAGATATATCACTATTAAAAGAAAAAGTAAAAAAAGAGAAAAAGAAAGAAGGAAAGCCAAACCTGTCTCTACAACAACAACACTTAATCTTGAATTACTCTGATTATTTGGTTTTCTTTTCTTTTTCATTATTGGGGATTGAGTTGAGAGTTCTGCATATGACATGCAAAGGTAGTATTCCTGGGTCACCTTTTTATATTGAGACAAGCTGCTCCTAAGTTGCACAGGCAGGTCTTGAACTCAAGAACTTTCTGCCTCATCTAGATTACAGGCTTGCATAATCAAGCCCAGACAGATAATTTGGCTGGTCTTGCCTCTAATCTTCTTGAACAGTGACTACGATGAAGTCAATATAATGAATGAACTATTATATCTACCCATACAAATTATTGTGTTTTGGGCTGGAGAGATGGCTCAGAGGTTAGAGCACTGTCTGCTCTGCCAGAAGTCCTGAGTTCAATTCCCAGCAGTCACATGGTGACTCACAACCATCTGTAATGAAATCTGATACACTCTTCTGGTGTGTATGAAGACACCGACAGTGTACTCATATAAATAAAAAATAAATATTTAAAAAATATTGTGTTTTCCACCAAAATGTCTCTGTATGTACTGAACCAAATGAAGACATGAAAAAGATGATTCTGATTTCTAGGTTGGAGCATTGAATGCGTGCTTCCTTGCAAAGAGGAATTTCCAAGTTGATGTGTACGAAGCTCGGGAAGGTAAGTTGGTAATAGAACCTGGGAGAAATGTTTCTGATTCCTTGATCTACCTCTTTAGATTTTCTGAATAAAAGACAAATGTTTTGATAAAAATCAATTTAAGATACAGGAACTATTTGTAAGTTTTTAAAACCTCAGTGATCTAAATTTAATCGAATACCAATATACACTTGGTGTTTTCTATCCACAAGTTAATGAGCTTTTCAATTTGATTCTGAATTGAGCAGTTGCTCAAACACGAGGATCTGCTCACTCCTTAGCATCATTTAAGAAAGCATGTCCAACATGGCGTCTGTTCCGTTTTTAGATATTCGAGTGGCTACATTTACACGTGGAAGAAGCATTAACTTGGCCCTTTCTTATAGAGGACGGCAGGCCTTGAAGGCCATTGGTCTGGAAGATCAGGTACATTGTTGATGCAGTTTTCTTTCTTTAAAAAGATGAGTGTGTGTGTGTGTGTGTATGTATGTGTGTGTGTGGATGTGCGTGGATATGTGTATTGTGTGTGTGTATGTGTGTGTGTGTGTGTTTGTGTGTATGTATGTGTGTGTGTGTGTGTGTGTGATGTTGCCCTGTGTGTTCATATATGTGCTAGGTGACGATACCTATGCTATTACATATAAATG
Organism: Grammomys surdaster; assembly: GCF_004785775.1. NCBI lineage: Eukaryota > Metazoa > Chordata > Mammalia > Rodentia > Muridae > Grammomys > Grammomys surdaster. The sequence continues at coordinate 1,444,735 of NW_021620862.1, forward strand.
GTAAAAGTGTTGGACATCCGACTCCACCATGCTTTCTGTTATACTTCCAGGACAGGGTTTTTCATTGAGTCTTGGGTTTGCCACTGGCGTGGTCCTTATGCTTACACAGCAACCATGCCTAGTCACTAAACTGCTGCCCTGATCCTCAAAAAAGTTCTTTTGTGAAGCTGATGATGTTTAATGGTTTTCAACAATCCCATTGCATTGATTTTATCCTGATTTGAAATGTCATTTGATGCCAACCTACACATGAAAATTCATTCTGCAAAGGCTTGGAAAGTTGCAAATTTGACAAGCTAGTGAACCTTTAGCACATGGTGAGTGGAAAGGCTGGAGACATGAAGATAGGACAGGATACAGACATGACATTACAACCCCATCTGATGTCATGAGTCATGCTGGACTCTTATAGGAAGGCGGATCTCCGATTGGGTGGGTAAGAATGCTCTAGTTTCCTTTTCAGTTGCTATGATGAAACACTCTGATCAAAAGCAAATCAGGAGAGGAAAAGGTTCATCTCATCTTACAGGTTCCAGCCCATCACTGGGGGAAATCAGAAAAGGAACTTGAAGGCAAGGTTGCTTGCTATTTCATGCACTATTACCTGAGACCAGGGAATACACATCCAAGGAGATTCAACAGACTAACTGATAAATCACATTTAAATTCACATCTATTTAACTCTCGGAGTGGTATGTCTTACTGGTGGAAATGGCTATTTCTGGTTCTTCTTAGATCGTTTCCAAAGGTGTGCCTATGAAAGCCAGAATGATCCACTCTCTTTCGGGAAAGAAGTCTGCAATCCCCTATGGGAACAAGTCGCAGGTAGGTTTACATTGGACACAGTGGGATTATGCAAAATTTCTGAGTCCGATGCGTGCAATGTGCCTCTTGCTTGTTAGCCACTCCTTTCTTCCCTTGTACTAACTAGGGTACCTCAAACCTTGGTCTAGAAACTAGTTAGCTACTTAGTTCATAGGAGATGCTCAAGTCAGGGCCCAGCCAACAACACCATGACAAAAACGGGGCTACTGCTATCAATCTCCCCCGGCTACTTCTTATTCTGCGCATGACTCCTGCTGCCCAGCTGTTTGGGATGCCCTCTGTCTCCCATTCAATTAGAGAGAATCACCATGCTGTTTGTTGTTGAGTACCATGTACAAGGACAACTCCGGAGCATGCTGTGCTGCAGTTGCCTTCCCCTCAATGACCCTCTTGCCCTGGGTTTGCTTATAATAGACTATATAGAATGAATGAGAAATGTTTTCAGTGCCTTATAATTCCCAAAACAACAGAGGCTAGAGAGTGATGTAGTTTTTGAAAACAAATCCATTATCCTGCTCTGTGTTTTTCATGCTGACGTTCATAACTGGCAGAAAATATTTTTACATCTAATTATACCCTTTGAGTTTAGTTTTCTGAGAGAGAATGGAGGCTTCAAATATTCACTGCTGAGAGGGGGATTCCCAGTTTGCTTTATTTTTGTGGGGCCACACCCTTATGAAGCACAGAGCACGAGTCAGGTTCACATTCTTCTGAAGGACAAGGGATGGTCATCAGGTTCATGGGAAGAGACATGAGTAGAATAAGACAAGGAAACTTCATTGCATGGCATGGACAGGAAATGGAAAAGTGGTTTGGAGAACGAGGGAAGTTGTAGTTTACAAGAAAGCTACAGAGAAAGTTTGAAACAATGTTTCGGAATTTTAAATCAGTAGCAAACCAGAATTAATCTAATCAAAAGGCGGAAAACTGGGTGAGACTTCATTTCTAAGACTTAAATCTGAAATGCCAAGTATATCTCAGAGGTCTGAAGGAGAGAAAATGTAAGTTCACTCTCACATAGTAGAATCTTTAGATTTATTTATCCAGCTGCCATGTTTCATAAAGGAGGACACAGCCACAGACTCATGTGAGATTTATCAAGACAAAACTAAGGCAGCTTTCTTGTCAGCAGTGTGACCCGGAAGCCAGGCAGCACTGCATACAGCCAGCCTCATTGCTCTCTGATTGACAATCTCATGTCACTATTCTCATGTATTACCATGGAGCATCCTGAGGAGGCTGAGCCATCCAACTGAGCTGACTCCAGAGTGAATCACCTATCAGTAAACAAAGACCTTCCAATAGTAGTTCAAATCCCAGAGAAACTAGATAAAGAGAGTGACTGGGACCAGAGGCCACGATGCTTTCTTGATTCCCCAAGAGGGAGCAGGTGTGTGTGTGTGTGTGTGTGAGTTCTAATTTTAGAGCTTTCACTGCAACAGGGAGGAAGTGGTCCCTTCCCCACCTCCGCTGCTATTTCTCAATTCTTTCAAACTGGGTGACTGCCAAGTTTACACCCACATTCATCCTTCAGGGTATGCATGATTACATTGACATCCGTTGTGTTTTAGTTAAACAAAAGGCCACCTTGCCCTTTAAGAACTATATCAAGTTGTTTGAACCACTCAGTTACTCTGCCTGAGGAAATCCAGTTATCCTTGTGACCTCGAGATTTCTACACATTTTCAGGGAGACAGCCTTATTTTGGCCTCGGCAGCCTCTTGGCACCTGGGTCCCTCTCACCCAGTATTGGCTAGCTGCCACCAAGATCCAGATGTGAAATCCACCACTTCAACAGTGTCTATGTATACAACTTCCTCAGAAGAACATGCATTGGAGCTAGGAAGAGGACTCAGAGAGTAATTGTGCTTGCTGTGTAAGCATGAGGCCCTGAGTTGAATTCCCTAGCATCCACTCTGGAGAGACAGCTCAGCAGTTAAGAGCACTTACTACTGTTCCAGAGGGTCTGAGTTCAGTTAGCTGCTCTCACGTTGGGAAGCTTGCAATCACCTGTAAGTCCACCTTCAGAAAGCCCAACACACTCTTCTGATCTCCACGGGTACCTGTATACCTGTATTCACACACACACACAGAGAGAGAGAGAGAGAGAGAGAGAGAGAGAGAGAGAGAGAGAGAGAGGAGAGAAACATACTTTCAATGACCCACCACTCACATAAAAAGCCAGGCACAGGCACACCTACCCCTGCAATCCCAGCGTTGTGAGGTGCAGAGACATGACAATCACCAGGCCTAGCTAGCTGCCAACCTGGCTCCATGTTCAGTGACAGCCTGTTTCAGAGGAATAAGGCAGAGAGTGACAGAGCAGGACACTCAATGACTTCCGTACCCACCACACTCAACATTACACACAAACACACAGAGAGAGGGACAGAGGGAGACAAGGTGACAAGGCTAGAAGGAGAGAGAGGGAGAGAGAATGAATCTACTGAAAAGCTCCGGGCCATGGAGGAAGCATTTTGCACAAGATACACAGTTTAGATATTGGTGACGTGAAAACCTGACTTCCCAAATCCTTGTTCCTGTATCTGTTGGCCTCTTGTCTCTTCCCTCCACACCACACACAGTGGCTTTTGTACATGTCCCTCTCCCTCCTGGCCTGCCCTGGTAACTGTCACAATCCTGTGTAATACACAGAGGTGGGTGGACAAAGCTGTGGTCACACTCCTACGTCTCTGTGTTCCCATGCTCCCTTAGTGAGAAGCACTCTCCTTTGAAGGCAGCGTGTTGTATTTGAAGTACTCTGCGCTAAAACTATTGCATTACTGTTCTCCAAATACAATGTTTAACTTGGCTCTTAGCCTTGTGTTTTCTCATAGTGACCTCTAGGGATTAGCCTTTTAGAATGGGTGTTGGAGGCATGTACTGTGTCAGGAACAACACCGGCTCTTGCTTCTGGGACAATGCCGCCAGACAGTTGAAGTAGATGGGGTGGAGAAGTCCTGGTGGCCGCATTGGACTGATATGTTCTATTGATTCCCCTGGCACAAAAGCCCTATAACTAATATGTGAAGGATCTTTTCACCACATTGACTTAAACAAAGCTTTATAATTGGAATATTTCTTATCATCCTTTATAATGTTTCCTTGCTGTGCTGGGAATGGAACTCATGGCCTTGCTCATGCTGGCAAGCCACAGTCCCTGGCCTCGCACACTCTGAACACACATGCCAAGTTAGCTAGTCCTAACAGCAAACACCTCCTCAGCCACTGTCACTGTGACAACTGAGTCATCTTTATACTGCGTTTAGATTTGATTATTAAGGTCAAGTTTCTACTTCAGAATGAGAGGAAGAGCCGGGCGGTGGTGGCGCACGCCTTTAATCCCAGCACTTGGGAGGCAGAGGCAGGCGGATTTCTGAGTTCGAGGCCGGCCTGGTCTACAGAGTGAGTTCCAGGACAGCCAGGGCTACACAGAGAAACCCTGTCTCGAAAAACCAAAAAAAAACAAAAAACAAAAAAAAAAAAACCAAAAAACAAGAATGAGAGGAAGAGCCACAAGTTAGCATTTTTGTGTCTCTGCTAATTTGGAAAAATGATATACTTTAAATAGTTAAACAATGAATTCATTCTGACTCCATCTGTGTGCTTGTTTGGCTTGGTTTGCGGAGAGAGGGTTTCTCTGTGTAGCTCTGGCTGTCCTGGAACTCACTCTGTAGACCAGGCCAGCCTCGAACTCAGAAATCCGCCTGCCTCTGCCTCCCAAGTGCTGGGATTAAAGGCGTGCGCCACCAATGCCCGGCAAAAGTCTATTTCTTTTCTTTTCTTTTTTTTTTTTTTGAGACAGGCTTTCTCTGTGTAGTCCTGGCTGTCCTGGAACTCACTCTGTAGGTCAGGCTGGCCTCATATGCATAGAGATCTGCCTGGCTCTGCCTCCCAAGTGCTGGAATTAAAGGGGTAGGCTACCACTACCCCAAATTCACTCAAACTCGTAAGACTGAATTGTGACGTTCATGGTCCATGATAGGTATTTCTGAGATATATATATATATATATATATATATATATATATATATATATATATATATATATGTTTAAACTTAACTTTTTATGACTTTACCAGTGTGGAGATGACTATAAGCAACCCAAGATCTATTATTATGCATCAGCTTTTACTTTACTAGATTTTTGGTTCTGCTTTTAAACTAAACTAAAAATAAAACATTTTAACTGATTCTTAAAGCATTATGGTCCCTAGACACCACATGTGCATTGCATTATGGGACAGTCAACCTGCTACATTTTACCACAAAGTCTGAAATAACCGATATATGTCATAGCAGAGGCTGTCCTCCCCCACCCCTTACCCCTCAAACCCTGTTACCGTCACACACAGTTTTCTCTGAAATTAAGCCCTTGGAGGTAGATTTTTTTTAAAATGCATTTGCTTTGATGTTATCAGTAATGAAACAATGTAGCAACCATATTTAGGGAGCTCTGATGGAAATATGCAATTTAGAATATTGTTAAAATTATGTTAAAGAAATTAATATTTTCACTGTATGAGGTTTGATTTTTTTATAGTATCAAAATTTGAGAACAACTAAGATAAAATTTTCGATAGTATATTAAGCATATTAGATTAAAGTTATTTATTATTATCATCATCATTATTGCCATACTACTTAGCTAAATCGTTCTAAAATTAGTTTACAACATTCAGCTAAATAGTGAATATTTCTTCTTGCTGAGGAACTTAGTTACATTTGCCCACTCTCCAGGAATGATGTCTACTTTGTTTTTCTTGCAGTATATCCTTTCCATAAGCAGAGAAAACTTAAACAAGGATCTTCTGACTGGTAAGCCAGATTCACCAGATTGAGTAAAGCCCATGAGACTATTTGGCTTGTCACATGACTTACTAGGGTTTGGTTGCTGTTCCTTTTCATGGGTTATAAAAAGTAAGATCGTGTACATTACAGTGTCCTTGAGAAGTAGTAGTAAGATTGTCACAGAGTCTGTCTCATCAATTATCTAAGTGAGAATAATCCATTCCCTAGACATTGCAATTCTACCACACATTGCTCAGTCAAGCACTCACAGTCCAATGGGTCAAGAAACATAAACTGACAGCTTGGCCGGTGCTCTATCAGACATGCATGTCAGGGAGAGAAGATATGTAGGCTGAAAGGATACAGGCTTGCGGGCATTGTCACAGCTCCTGAATGCCAAACCAAGGCCCGGGGCAAAGTTAGAAAGCTGTGTGGTGAAGGGGAGGGCAAATTCATGTCTTGAGCAGAAAAATAGGCTGTGTAGAGGGTAGTGAGAAAGTGGAAGATGCAAGATCTCAAGATCTAGTTCTTAAGTTTGTTCTCTGAGTGATTAGAGAGGCCCACCCATAGAAAGCTACCAGGCTCTTTAAGTAAATCTGCAATTTAGGGAACCAGAACCCCACACCCTTGGTAACCTCTCATACCCTTGACTTCTCACTCGTCATTAAATCTAATAGTTAATTTTACCAGTTCAGAGATTATTTTTTTAACAGATTCACTATCAGCAGAACATACCCCTCACACATTCCTATCTTTTATTTTTAATTTTAAAAGCTTTTACTTTTTCGATCATATAATTACATCATTCCCCTCTTCCCTTTCCTCACTGCTAAACCATCCAGATACCCGCTCCTTACTCTTTTTCAAATACATGGTCTCTTTTTTCATTAATTGTTATTACAGGCGTGTGTGTATGTGTGTGCGTGTGTGTGTGTGTGTGTGTACATATATACATATATATATGTGTGTATGTATACACATATACATATATATTCCTAAATATAACCTTTTTGATCTGCTTAATGCTATTTGTGTGTATGTGTTCAGAGCTGATCATTTGGTGTTAGCTAACCAGTTGGTGTGCTCCTTCCTGGGAAAGACAACTAACTGGCTTCTCCCCCCTCGGCATTCCTTAGTTGTCCACAGTTCTCTGCATAGGGTTGAGGCCCCATGGGCTTTCCCCCACCCACTTTGCTGCTGTCCTTGTTCAGCCCATGTTTAGGCAGGCACGTGGTGAGGCTTTATGGGTGTAGCTTCTGACAGTAGGAGGAGACCCAGACCCACAGCAAAATCTCTGATCCTGTGGCTCTCACAATCTCCCTGTCCCCTTCCGTAATGCTTCCTGAGCCTTACATGCAGGGGTGTTTTGTATATGTATGCTTTGGAATGGCTCCACGGCTCTGTGTTTTGATTGGTTGTGGTTTTCTGTAATGATCTCCATCTGTTGCAAAGAGAAGTTTCCTTAATGAGGGGTGAGAACGACTATGGATATAAGGATTTATTATGCTAGTTTAGTAGAGTGGTGGTTGTAGATTTTCCTCCAAGACCCACAACTTCTCTAGCCCTGAGTAGTTGACTTGGTTCTCAGTCCTTTTGCTGAGCTTCTTGATGTATCCTAGAAGCCTTTGACTTCTTAGAAAGTTAACTATCCCACAGAATTAATTTTATCTCTAGTTATATTTGGAACTGTCTTTTCGATAGATTGTGAACGGAGGGGGACCAATTTACTACACACATCCCTGTTGATCTTTAGAAAGAAGACAAATACCAAGCTGTTTTTAGGAATAGCAATGTAGCAGATCTGTTCAACAATCTCTGAATTTGCTAAGATAATGATTATAGCAAGTTGATGTTGAAGCACCAGGTACTATAGCAAGTGGTTCATAAGCACTAGTTTCCACAGTCCATTCAACAACTATGTGAGGTGGGAATTAAGCTTATCTCAGCTTTATAAATAGCAAAATGACAGCTTAGAGATCTCAGTTCTCACTGATAAAAGTGGCTGAATCTAGATTTGAGCTTTAGTCTGTTTATTCCAAAATCTTTGCTCTTTAATGACTCAATTTCTGATTTTAATATTATGTGTGAAATATGTGCTAACATTAAAGAGCTGAAATATGAAACAGGCACACTCTTGGTATACATGATAGATATTTACATTCTGTTTTTCTCTAGGGTTATGCTTCAAGGGCTCTAAATTAATAAAGAAGTGTGTATGTACATCTCTTTCTATGTATGTATGTATGTATGTATGTATATGCATATATATGTATATGTGTGTGTGTATGTGGGGGGGAGAAAGAGAGAGGGAAAAAGAGAGAGAATCTCTGATCTAAGCATTGTTTGGCATATAAAATTCTTCACTGCAAGGCATGAAACATGTGAACCACCCATTCCATATATTTGATTAATTATAAATACTTTTCTTGAACTAAATCACCTCCCTTATAAAAGCATTGCAGGTAAAGCCATTCTCAGATGCATCTACTTTTCATGGACAATTGTTTCATGGTTTGTTCGTTCATTCAGTATTAATAATAAGGAAAATATGGATCAATGTGGTTGGGACATTCAATAACTCCTGTATCAAGACACTTGTAAAGGTCTTTTTCTAAAAGTAATTCTCAAGTTTCTTATACAGTGTTCTTCCCAGTGAACATCATAAGGTTGCATGTCCAGTTTGGGACCACACATGCCAGCCTCATATGTAGTATTCTAATGGTATGGACATGGGTTTATGTAGCCTGGTATAAAAAAAGTTAATTAAAAAAAAAAGACATCCTAACTGTATTAGATAAACTCTTATTTATGCAGCAATGAGATAAAAAGAATTTCTTATTTCTTATTTCTTTTTAATTCCTTTTTGTTTTTGAGACACAGTCTTACTATGTAGCTCAGGGTGACCTTGAACTCATGACCCTCCTGCCTTAGCCTCCTGAGTGATGTGATCTCAGGCACATACAACCACACCAAGGTCAACTTGTTCTACAGTTTCTCGATGTTCATATGTTGTACTTATAATACCATGAATCGGAAGCAACGAGGAAAAAGAGACACGCATATGTAACATTCATAATGGTTGAATGTTTCTAGTCACAAATCAAGTCTTAAAGGCAATTTTAATAGTAATACATGTGACAATTGCTTCTTTTCAAGGGCACAGTCACAAAGGTGCAGGAGTTTGGTGGATTTTTAAAAAGTGACAACAGATGTTTTCCATTTGTCTACGTTATTAAAAATTATACTAGACTACACACAAAACAATTGTCAAATTACCATTTTAACAAATTCAGGTGAAATGAAATATAAGTGTCTTCTCTGATATGGTAGGCTCACACTCAGAAGCCCAGCACTCAAGTGGTAGAAGCTGGAGATTGTCAACTCAAGACTAGTCTGGGTACACAATGAGTTCAAGATTGTGCTACATAGAAAGTAAGACCCTGTGACAAATAAAAAAAATCAGCAAATTAAGTAAGCAGTATCCCTGTTTACTGTTTACGGAAAATGACCGTCGTTTCCATGGGATTACTCAAAGGTACAGTTGCAGCTTGGTTCTGTTTACCTTCTGTTTCCTCCCTCAGCTGTGGAGTCATACCCCAATGCGAAGGTGCACTTTGGCCACAAGCTGTCGAAATGCAGTCCAGAGGAAGGGGTACTCACTGTACTCGGGTAATTGCTCTTCAGCATTTTGGCTTCAGAGGGTAAGGGTAGGAATTGAGAACTCTGCCTATAAACTTTGTTCTCTGGCTCTTTTGGAAGTGTTAAATGATCACTGGATCGAAAATTCAAATGGTTTTCACAACCATAGATTCTTTCTGAATACCCAGACCTCCTTCATTTCCATGCTCCAGTGACCAGTCTCTATTCAGACTCTCTCTTCTTGGGAAATAGGTGACCTTACCCTGCTTCGTGTCCCCTGTCCTCTGCTGTAGTGTGATTTCCTTGCCTGTCATCCATCAGTTCTGTGCCTTCTAATGTCCCACTCTCAGAATGCCGTGCATCCAGTTACAGTTACACAATCACTTGTAAATTCAAAGCTCTAGCATTATCATGCATATCCAGGGCTTTTTCTCATCCTGAGTCTCAGCAAGCTCCTGATCAGTGATGTTCCAGTGAAAGAACAGTGGCATTATCTCAGATTTGTAGGTGCCTTGCTCATCTCTAATGCCTTCTCTGGTACTCTTGCAGTATAGTCATGGTGGTTTATTGTGCAACACACCCCTTGTTTCCGACCGTTAAATCTGTAGATTATCTTTCTTCTCCTGGATCTACAGTTTCTTTCCTCTTCCTGAGGCATGATGGTGTCCAGCTCTTGTTGCTGCATGTGTGGGCTACTGCTACCCTCTCCTGTGTATCCCCTCTTCCACTTCAAACTGAACAGTCAATTTCCTGAAACTGCCATTTATCCATCATCATCCTTCTAGTGGAAGAAATCATTTTCTCCTCCTGCCAGAATCAGGAATTTAAACTTTTGTCTTTATTTCCAAAATGTTCCTTCTCTTCTCCCCTTTGCCCTCTATGCATTTGCACAGTTAATCTTCCTTGTACAAGGACTCTTTAATCACTGGTACAACCAGACTCATCAAAAGTATCCAAACAGAGATTTGCAACTCGAAGGAAAAACAAAAATAAAAGTTCTCTGTGTTGACCATGCACAGACTTTTACTCTTGCCCTTGCTGCCTAGTGATACAACCTCTCATACAGCATTTCTAGAAAGAAGTTGAAGCATCCAAGAGGACATGCGTAGGAATATGCAAATGCAGTGCTGTTTTACATAAGGAACCTGAGTATCTGCAGATATGAATATTCTGGAGCCAATCTTAGAGGTCAACAGGAGACCAGAATGTTCTGTTCTTAAGCTCGTTGTCTGGTCTCCTTCATAGAAGCTTGTTTCCCTGAGCAAATCCTGGTCACATCCCTGCAGATGCTCGGAGTTCACTTGCATACTTGGGACTTACAGACTTACAGATTTGCTTGCCCCTACACTGCATTCCCGTTTTCTCTAGATTTCCTTCTTTCAGCCCTCACACTTCTGGAGAGCACATTTGTCTTTAGTGCCAGGGTCCATGTACATTATTCTCATTTTCAAAAGCAAAACCATGTCTGGGACAAGCATTTTCATCTTCATCTTAAATCTGCTGGTTCAAGTTAGATATAGTCCGGCTTTGTGTTAGATTTATAAAAGTGAGTTTTTTGAGTTACCTCTAAAGTTTGCTTTTTACACCCACGTAGAAATATGTTACTGTTTTTACTAGATTTCTTTGATTGTTTACTCTGTTTTTCAGACCTGACAAAGTTCCCAGAGATGTCACGTGTGATCTCATTGTGGGATGTGATGGAGCCTATTCAACTGTCAGAGCCCACCTCATGAAGAAGCCCCGCTTTGATTACAGTCAGCAGTATATCCCTCATGGGTACATGGAGTTGACAATTCCACCTAAGAATGGGGAGGTATAAACTGTGCAACCTATAAAGGCACTAAGGGTAAAACAATTTCGCAGAATCCTACATGCACATACTTCTAGCCACATGTATGTTTTATATGCATATATTTTTATGGGCATAGACATATATATATATATATTGACATGCATATTTGTGTATGTAGAAGGACAGGGAGAAAGAGAAGGAATATCTTATAGTATGCTCTCCAATCTTGAAATAAATGGTTATGAAAAGCTTGCCTAAAGATGGAATCCAAAGTACTTTCTAAGACAGGGTCTACTTCATGCAGTAACACACATGCCATGTACCATATCTATGGGAACGATCTAGAATGCTGCAGAGGCAGGTACAGAGCAGTGGGAGAAATGAGCTACTTTAATTGAACCTGTGCTCTTTGCCCTGCAGTATGCCATGGACCCTAACTGTCTTCACATTTGGCCTAGAAATGCCTTTATGATGATCGCCCTTCCCAACATGGTAACGTGCAAATTCCTCTTGACTACATATATATAATTAATATTTTTATCACTTACTTTTGTGTTGGACATTTATGTACCTGGTTGATCTCATCATTTAATATATTTAATGATTATATCTTTGAAGTTTTGTGCTTCTGAGGAAGAACCAGAAGCAAGTTCAATACTTACGTTCGAAAGATAGTACTTGCGTGAATAATGAAGAGTCCGTATCTAGGATGCTGCCACCGGCATTAGACATAGTCTAGGAACAAGTGGGCACAGTAAAAACAAAGAGATTTAGGTTATGTATTAGAAAGAAATTCCAGTTTTTAAGGTCTGTGGGACATTACGGTGTACATTCCAAGTGTTTGTGTGTGTGTGTGTGTGTGTGTGTGTGTGTGTGTGTGTGTGTGTGTTCTTTCATTAGTCTCCAGGGTCTTTCCTTATACAGCCAGCTTGCTGTGTGTTCTCTGGTAGTCTTTTTCTTCCTGTGGCTATCTATCACAGGATTGATACTGTCTTAAGAGGAAGAAAACAAGGAGGAACAAAAATCACATTGACCAATTTAAGCAATCTAAGGACTGCAGTGGTTACTTGGTGAATATGGAAGGTTTTCAGGGTAGCAATTCTCTGGGTGACCCGGGAAGCAGGGAGCACCTCTGAGACATGGCAGAGCTTTCCTCCAGGGAAAAGTGACAAAGCTGTCTTAGAAATTCCCCTCTAGGACATCTTAGTTCCAGTGAGGGCCCCATGGTTTAGGGGTCTACCCTCAGTGTCAACGTCACAGGTGTCTTTTCTCTCTCACCCTGTTCCTCTCCTTCTCAGGACAAATCTTTCACATGCACCCTGTTCATGTCCTTTGAGGAGTTTGAAAGACTTCCAACACGTAGTGATGTGCTGGACTTCTTCCAGAAGAACTTTCCAGACGCTATTCCTCTGATGGGAGAGTAAGTCTCCATGTGAAACTGTATCTTTCATTTCATTTCTTATCATTTCATATCTTTCATTTCATTTCTTTGAGTTGTTCAAGTTCAAACAATACTGTTTCAATTTTCTCACACACACAAAAAAAATTCTAAAATGCACTGGCTGGAAGACAGCATCAGAGCAAAGTCTAAGTGGGCTCTCTGTTGTAAGTAGAGATTCTGTAAAAAAGTGTGCTCAGTTTACCCTGAAAACACAAGTACAAGCATCCCTAAGCTTTTCTCGGGCTCCCCAGGCCACAAGATTGGTTGTGATGCCTTCTTTTTGAAAGATAGAGACATGTGCATGACACAGCAGGTGCAGTTCTCAGTTCCTTTCCTAGTCATATGTTTTCTGGTGCTCAGGGCTCCTTGTGGTGAAATGTGAACACGATCCTACTTGGGCAGGTTGGTAAAGTACTAAGTAAGATTCTCGTGAACAGTGTCCAGCATGGGACCCATGCCGATTAAATTCTGTCCCAACCATGGCTGAGTTAGCTAGCTGTCTTATGATCCGCTGCTGTCAGGCCAGCCTATGTCAGCATCATTCTCCACATGTACTTTGTTGTATGTTTCCACTGAATGACTTTGCTTCCTCCAACTCCTCAAGCACCTCCCCTCTCTGTAACAGAGCAAACACCTAATTTACTTTTTACTCCAGTGTTTGCTCCATGGAAACTGAACAATGCTAAAGGAAGAGTGTTATCTATCTAGGCTACCACACACTGAGTGACTTAGAAGTGACAGAAACCATCTTTGCCAGTTTCTGGAAGCAGAGCTATTTAAAATTGAGGCGTCCTGGTGAGAGCTATTTCCTGGCTCACAAAAGAGCACCTTCTGCCCAATGAGAGCTCCCCATGACTTCGGGGCTTTCATAAGGGCACAAATCCCATTTGATCTGGGCTCCAAGCTCACAAGCGAGTGAGTGAATTAACTCCCAAGTTCCTGGCTGCAACTACCATCACACTGAGGATTTGGCTTTTACACATGAATTTGGGACACATGAGCAATCAGGCTAAAGAGGAACAGGAGTTGATTTTGTTTTGAGTAGACCAAGCTGCCTTGTAACCAAGAACCCTTCTTCCTCAACTTTTGATTCTGAGAACACAGTCGTGTGCCACCAGGCCTGGTTTACAGTAATATTTCAATCTCCCTTTTGCCTCATACTTCCCAGCTTGGACCTTTGAGATGATTATGAAGATGCCTTTCTAATAGTGAAGTTACAAAATCCACAACTAACTGTATAAAAGGGAAAGCGTGACCCCCCCAACCCATAGCAGGGATGAAAACCTGCCAGGTTTCACTGGTTCCTGGTCTACATAGACCCCCAACTTCCCATCCTTGAAGACGACCTGTCTGCACACCATTAGCTCTCTCATGTAGTTTTAAATTGTTCCACAGTCATTTCTCACATCTTTAGCAGACTTTATGTTCTTTCAAATGTTTTTAAATTACATTCCGTATTTGTGTGTTTGTTGGAAAGGGGGCACTGTGCATGCACATCAGAGGACGACTTGCAGGAGTCAGTTCTTGCTTTCCATCATGTGGATCCTGGGGACTGAAGTCAGGACATCAGGCTTGGCAGCGAGCCCCTTCCCATGCTGAGCCAGCTGGATGGCCCTAGACTTAAGACTCTTGAGGATATGTCATGTTTTGGTGTTTACAGTTTCTATAAAACCTCTGTGAATGCTTCACAAGTATCAGAGGTTTCTTTGTGTTTATCGTCATCATGTTCAACAACAGAGATATTGGGTCTTGTACATTGAAGTCTTGTACACATTGGCCAACTTATAAAACCTTCCCAGACAGGATTTTGATTATTGTTATCCATTTCCTAATACAGAAGGATTCACATTATTTTAGTATCTATTTGCTGTGGTCTAGTAAAATACACTGTGCCATTTGTTCACAAGAGTGTAAAATATACTGGTGTTTTTAAAAACAGTCTAACACGTAATAATACATTTGAAAACACTATAGTTCATGTACATAGCAATGCTTTTATGACATGATATATACATATCACATTTCAAATTACTTAAATGCTTCCAGACTTATCCTTTTGCATGTGATTAACATTATCATAAATAATGGTGATTACAATAGTGGACTTGAGTGTATACATGTTTATGTTGTGTGTACATGTCCATGTGGAGGTGGTCCAAATGTTCATGTGCCCACACATAATGTGGATCTTTCTGGAGGTCAAAGGGTAATGTTGGGTGTCTTCCTCAATTGCTCTCCACTATATTTTTGAAGATAGGCTCTCTGATTGAACCGGAAGCTTGTTTATGGGCTAAACTAGCTTGCCAGCAAGATGAGTACCTCGGGCTTGATGAATGGACAATCTAGACAATCACTAGTCAAATATTGTATTGGTGATTGAAACATATTTCAAGTAAAAGTAGCTTGTGAATCTTTTCTACAAAGCATTGACAAATATTTTGGTCATGGCACAGTGACTAAATGCCCAAATTCTGGCAGTAGAATGTTTGTCAGTCAGTCATTTCCAGGAACCCTCCTGTCTCTACTTGCACCCAGTGCTGAGATTATAGATATATACACTATAGCCACATCCTGTGTGTTAAAACACGTGTGTCTCCATACTTGACTTTTCGAGTGGAAGCTAAGGTTGTGGACTCAGTTCCTCATACTTACATGGCTAGCCTTTTATGAAATTAGCCGTCTCCTTAGCCCCAGAAGAGTGGAATTTAAACCAAGAAGAAACTTCAATTTCCCTCTTCTGTTTCTAGGCATCAAACCAGGGCCTTGCATATGTCAAGCGAGCACTCTTCCGTTGAACTGCATTTCCTTCCTTCATTTGCTGTTTTACTGTTAGCATTCTTGTATATTCTTTTCAGCAAGATAGCATGACAATAAAGTCAATAAATCTGGAAAAACTTAGCGGTGCTTGGCATGCAAGTAATCTTTTCGTATTCCCGTTGCTTTCTTCCAAAGGCAAGCCCTCATGAGAGATTTCTTTCTGTTGCCTGCCCAGCCCATGATATCAGTAAAGTGCTCTCCCTTCCACCTGAAGTCACACTGTGTACTGATGGGAGATGCAGCTCATGCCATCGTCCCATTTTTTGGGCAAGGAATGAATGCGGTGAGTACTTTTCCTGTAGGAAAGTTCCTAGAATACGCCAAAGACTGTCTCCAGTAGTAAATCCTAAAAAAAGCTCTGAGCCATCCTCACATCCCATTCACTCATCACTCCAGTTCCTCAGTCAGACCAATTTCAACTCCACTGAGGATCCAGACTATTTGATACAAGAACACAGTAGAGAAAAGCACAGCTTATGATTGAATACTACTACCTTCATGAAAATTTTGCCATCCTGGTTAGAAAGAAATTTTTTAAGTGTAGTGCTTCTTTATTAAGTGTTAACATTGAGGAATCTCATTAACTTCTTGCATATATATATATATATATATATATATATATATATATATATATATATATGTGATAACAGTTTAGCAATCACTAGTCATATTTTGCTTTAATAATAGAACTATATTCCAAGTAAAAATAGCTTGTGACTTTCTCACAAAGCAGTTGCAAGCATTTTGGTTTGTTAGAACATAAGTAAACATCCGTTGTAGCATGGTGGATAAATGCCCAGGTTCTGGCTGTAGTTCAAATCTTGCTTCCAGGAGTCACAAACTGTTTTACATAACATACCTGATATCCACCCACTCAAGTGTAATACTACAGTTTTATTAAGTGTTCATTCCAATACTTACAGAGAGAAAACAAATTATTTTAAGTAAAAATTTAAAACTGTTGTCTTCGTGATCACTTATGTCAAAGCCGCCATGCCAAGAATCTGCAGACATTACTTATTTCAAATGCTATCACTATATTTGATGTGAAAATATATTTTTTGTTGTGTCTAAAACTGCAGTTTGAATTTGTAGAGGATGGAAGTACAGCACTCAGGGTTCTTATTCTTTGTTGCACTGAGTATCATCTTATTAGTTTTTGAAGTTCTTCATGTTCAACATTTGCTTTAGGTTTGAGTTATAGGAACTAAGTTAATTTGATCCTATTATTAATATTTTAGCAGCAATGGGGATTGAACCTAAGGCCTCATGCATAGCAGATGCAGTCCTCTACTGTTCAACTACATGTAGTCCATGAAATCATTCTAAACATGAATCTTAAGGGCCTAAATAGTTTAAAACAAACTCATGATAGAGACATGCAATTGTCAGTCTTAAAAAAGCATTGGGATCCACCCAAATCACAGATGTATTGATTTTTTCCATAATTTCCAAATCACATTTCAGATATCAATGGGGCAAAGGCAGAACCAGGATCCAGCTGCTGGTCTATGTATCATGATTAGACATCAGATAAGAACCTATCTGTTATGTACTAAGGATTCACAGCTGTGCATTGTACCTGCCAATACTCGTAGTGTTAATAATTTCCGAGATGTTTCATTATTTCTGCCTTATTTTGACCATTTTTCTTGTTTCAGGGCTTTGAAGACTGCTTGGTATTTGATGAGTTAATGGATAAATTCAATAATGATCTTAGTAAGTACACTTTCTCAGTGGGCCATGGACTGGGCCAGGTGATTAATGATGGGCTTTATTTATGATCCTGGTACTTGAATAACATCTCTGCCCCAGGCATTGCCTATCCCAGACAATGAGCATTCAGAGAGGGAAGCCTAGGATTCAGGGAGGTCCAGGCTGGTCACCTTTCTATTACTATAACAATACCTGGGATAATCAACTTAGAGGAAGGGTTTACTGTGGCTCTCAGTTTCAGAAGTTCTACTCTGTGCTCACTTGGCCCCCTTGAACTAGGCCTGTGGAGAGGTAGCATCATGGTGAGGCACCAGTAACAGAGGAAAAAGTCACTCACCTCCTGGTCTGAAAGTGAGAGAGACCGAGGAGACCTGTGATCCATAGTCCCTTCCAAGGGCATGCCTTCAGTGACCCAAGGTTCCCTTGGCAGGCCTCATCCTTGTGGGTAACCCTTACCTGGAGAGCAAGCATGTCATACATAGGCATAGATACATAGGAACACTATGACCTAGCCTAGGACAAGGACCCTGCTGTGATCCACTCACAGATACAAGTCCAGAGCACCAAAAGGTGGTAGAATTTCTTTCCATGGCACCTTTCTTTCCCTTCCCACCTCAGTGGCCCACCTTTGCCTACAGCCTTCACAGCATACCCTCAGAAATGCCCCCAAAGAAGCATGAAAAGGAGTAATAAGTAAGGGGTGAGCATCATTTAAAGTTGCTGCATGAGCACGCAGAGTTACTTGTTTTTATAACTAGAGAAGCAACTTGAAGAGGAAAAGGTTTGGTTTACAGTACAAGGAGCCATGGTTCATGGGACTGGGATGGTATGGTGCTGGGAACAGTGCATCTCAGTCAGGAAGCAGAGAGACTTGCTGGCATTTGGTCCATTTTCTTCTTTTCATTCATTTTATTGCACCAGCATGTTGGTTAGTGCTGCCCACATTAAGGGTGGATCTCTTCTCTTCGGTTCTGCCTCTCTGAAAATCATCCCTGTAGACACACACCCAGAGATGTGTTATCATGGTAATCCTAAATCCAATCAAATTTGCAATATAGATTAACCATCACTGAATTATTTTCCATTTGTGAAATAAGGGAAATGACAATTTTAACAACCAATAGTCTAACATTAGCTTTATTGTAAGATTTATTTGATCACAACAGGAAATACTCTATGGACATTGCTTAATACCTGTAGACTATTATGGTAATCAAGAGTTTTATAAGATTAGAGTGTTGCTAGTGAGAACACTGTTTAGTTTGACCTAGCTGGAGACCAGTAGATTTTTGAAGATTTTATTTTGCTTTATGAAAATATTTTTTAATGCATATGTGTGCCTGTGTGTGACTTTACACCACATGTGCATAGATGCCCTTGGAGGCCAGAAGATGGCATTAGATCTGAGCTGAAGTTATAAGTGGATGTGATTCATCCAAGGTGGGTGCTGGGAACTGAGCTCAGGACCTCTGGAAGAGCAGCCAACGCTCTTAACCACTGAGCCATCTCTACAGCATTTTTTGGTAGATTGTTTTAAACATATATATGCTTTAATTTTGGCTTCTAGGTATGTGCCTTCCTGAATTCTCAAGATTTAGGATCCCAGATGACCATGCAATTTCAGACCTGTCTATGTACAATTACATAGAGGTGAGCAAAGTTTGGCTCCACTCCATGAGATGGTTCACCTATGGACTAGAGGGCTTTTTAAAAATTTTCCTTTGTTCCATCCCTATCTCCTCTATGCTGCATAAGAATATCTGTGGATAAGAGCACACATGTACACATACATAGACTCATGTGAGCATATGGATGTGCATGCACACTCACACACACACACACACAAGGAAGCATAAAGCCTTCTTTAAACATAGGTAGAATGTTACTATGTAGCCAGTGACAAAGACTCCTACACATCATTTCTGCCTGCATTTCAGGAATGCAAAGATAGCGGAAGATGACAAAATATTTAAAATTTCACAGATCCAAATTTCAAGAATTTAGGAGTTGGCCATACTCTCTATTCTCCTGAAATATGAATTTGAGATACATTGAAATAATTGTGGGATCTTAAAAATATTGAATGACTTTTTAACAGGATATCCCGAGTCTTTAGAATACCGTAAAATAAAAACAGTGTATCACATTAAAGAAATTCTTGATCAGAAAGCTGATCAAGAAAGCTCAGCACCTTTAGGACTTACATATCTATTCCATTTTAAGCCAGTCACATGAAAATTTCATGACAAATGACTGTTATTATTGCTTTAAAAATAGTGGAATGAAAAAATTACACAGTAAACAAGGAAAACAGTGCCCATTCCCATTTCTTTTGAAGAAAGAAATAATGTGGGCTTCAACTTATGCATAATTGTATCTCATATGACAGAGTTCTAGAAGAAACTGAAAGACATTGTTGATATATATTGCCTGACTCTAAAAATAGGTCACAGGCTAAGAGATGATTCTGGATGAGAGCACTTGATCCTCAAGCATGAAGGCTTGAGTTCCCTTCCCCAGGTTGCATGAAAAAAGAGCTGGGCGTGGCAATGTCCTTTCGCTGCAGAGTGTGAGGGCCTTGATTGATGTCAGTATAGCTCCAAGTTCAGTGAGAGACTCTGCCTCCCTGGAATAAGGTGGAGAGTGACAGAACAGGACACCTTTCTAGTCTCTGCATTCACGTGCATATAGAAGTGTGCATATCTATGCGTGTGTGTGCATGTACATGCTCATGTGAGCACATGTGCGTACGCAAGCACACACAGAGAGAGGGAGGGAGGGAGAGAGACAGAGAGACAGAGAGAGAGAGAGAGAGAGAGAGAGAGAGAGAGAGAGAGCAAAACCCAGATGGCTACAATGCTTTTGTTCTAAGAAGTGATATAAACAAGGACAGACATGGCAGTAAGTAATCCTTGTTGCCAGAAACAGTGTTGCCCATTAAGTAGTGGACAACAGAAATTGATCAGATCTTTAAGCTAGAAATTCTGGTCCAGGTTGGGCAGTGGTGGCGCACACCTTTAATCCCAGCACTTGGGAGGCAGAGGCAGGCAGATTTCTGAGTTCGAGAGTTCGAGGCTAGCCTGGTCTACAGAGTGAGTTCCAGGACAGCCAGGGCTACTCAGAGAAACCCTGTCTCGAAAAACAAAAACAAAAAAACAAAAAAACAAACAAAAAAAATTCTGGTCCAATAAATGTTTTGTTGAAACAAAGATTTTTATATTGTAATTTTCTTCTGAATAAAACCAGACTAGACAGTGTGTGTTTTTAAGGCAATGTATTATACTACTGAAATTTCTTAAGAGAGCTTGAAAATAACTATTATGAAAATGAGATTTTATTTGACTCTTTTGTTAGCATCCATTATTGTGACAACTGTGAATAAAGAATAGTAGTATGTTGTTGTAAGGAAACAGAGGTGCTTCGTTCCAAGTATTCTTTTTAAGACTCTTGTCATTACAGATGCGAGCACATGTCAACTCTAGGTGGTTCCTTTTTCAAAGGCTCCTGGATAAATTTCTTCATGCAATTATGCCATCTACCTTTATCCCTCTCTATACCATGGTAAGGACTGTATTAAAGACTTTCTCTCATTAGACACCTCTGTTTAGCTATTAAAGAACACAGCAGATGCTTTTAAATCTCTCTGCAGGTCGCCTTCACCAGAATAAGATACCACGAGGCAGTGCTGCGCTGGCATTGGCAAAAAAAGGTTGGAAAAAGACTATTGAACAACATGATGTGCTGAAATTTCATACAGTTTCATGGTCATATTTATGTCAGGAAAACACAGACATGACAGGACAGAGACATACTTATCTTCCAGATAAAACCTGTCTCAAGTCTACAGAGTATGGAACACACACTACATGATGGGGGCCGGGAAGCAAAGTGAGATTGAGGAGGAAACTGTGGCTGAGATTTCTCAGCTTTTTACCTTGTATTAGCTATGTGATTCATTCTTGACTTTTGCATTGTGTGGTATCTTTGTGGGCTTAACTTGTCAAGTTAGACCGAATTGTGTCGTTTATAAAACACTACCTAGTGGAATGTAGTGTGGAATGTAGTGATGCATGCATTTTGAGCCATTGACTCAGAGGTGCCATTTCATGCTATTCTAATTCCTCACTGCTTTGGGGAATTTTATTTGTTGATAGTTGTATTAGGTACATGTATACTGCACCAGATACTTTGATGAACAAGATGTTGTCCTGACCCTATATGTGGCTTAGGGGCTAAGAGAAAAAGTGTCTATGGTGGAGTATGCTTCATGAACCACTGCAGGAGAATAGGGGAGTAAGCTAGAGAATGAAGATTGAAGAAACAAGCGCCAGGAGGCCCTGGGTGTAAGAATGGCCATATGGAAGCTGGAGAGGCAAGTGGGACCTTCAGCATCCTACTGAGACAGCTAGGATTTTACCTAGATCCCTTCACTGTATAGGGAATGGTTTGGAAAGAATCAAGATCTATCTGTAAGTTCTACCTCTATAAAAACAAATACAAACCGACTGATAAGGTTGCTCAGTGGGTAAAGTACTTCCTGAATGATTATGAGACACTTCCCCAGCACCCACATAAAAGCTGAACACAGGACACAACTGCCTGTTCTAGTGGTGGGGGTGGGGTTGATTCCAGGGGCTTACCAGCCAAAACAGGCGCTTCAGGTTCAGTGATAGACTCTGTCTCAGAACAGTAAATTAGAGCGAGAAGGGTGAAGCCACCTGACATTGACCTCTGCTCTCTACATGCGTACACACTGGCAAGTGTATTTCCCTTGTTTGCACATATAATACACATATACACATACACATCGAATAAAATAGAGTTCCTGACCTCAAAGATAGAAACACACAAAGAAGAAGAGCCAGTGGCATGCAAACTGAAATATGAGTAGGGACAGAACAGAAGTCAAGCAAGTCAGTTGGTGCTTCCAGTTAAAAAGCAGTAGAGGATCATGTGCTTGTCTGTGATGTAGGAAGAAAATCACGTGCTTGTCTGTGATGTAAAGACAAAGTTTAATTCAAGATTTAATCTCTGGATGAAAAGGTTTTAGAGTTTTGTTGTACTTGCAGGTGATAAACAGAGGACTCTTTGTCCTTGGGTCCCTGACAGCCATCGGAAGCACCTACATATTTGTGCACCACCTGTCCCCGAGACTTCTGGAATTCTTGAGAAAACCTGCCTGGATGGGAACCACTGGCTACTGGAATAGGAGCACAGACATTTCCCTGCAAGTTCCATGGAGTCACTAGGACAAATTCCCCAGTTCACTAGCCATAGTGTCAAAGTTCTGGGTAGCAAATGCTTGATTCCTCTTCAATATCAAGGGTGAAAAGCATGCTTCCATTGCCATATTCAATTCACTACTGAAATCTAATTGTCAGCCTATAATTAAGTTCACTGTAGACTTCATTATTTGTCAGCCGAGCGAAAGAAGAGCGCTGTTTTTACAGTGTCTCATCAGCTTGCATGCTTGGGCTGGGTCATTTTAGATTTAAAAACACAATAACCAAGGTCTCTTTCACTTCTCAAAAAAAATTTTTTTTCCTATAGAGGACAATATAAGATCAAGAACACTGAGGACTGAGGACCACAGCTTGCCTAGCGCCACTTCCTGTTTAGAGCAGTAGATGGGGCCTGCGGGTTCATAGCCACTTGCTAAAGGTAGAGGTGTGAACGAGAGACAGGAGATTCCAAAGAGTTCCAGGATAAATCTATTTTATATCCCTGTTCCCAGACCTCAGAATTATTAGTTTTTGAAGAGAAGGAAAGTATATTAATGGCATCCTAGGTGAAGGGTAAGAAAGGGTTGTTAGTAGTAAAAATTTATACCGGGGGAGAGGAGACAGGAGGGTGTTTTCCAGAAGCATAGACACTGTTTATTCCATTTCAAACATGTGGAAGTGATGTCTTGACTGTCCCACAGATAGAAGCGAAGTTAACTTCATCGTCATAGTGCAGTGCAGACATACCTCCTCTGCTTCTTCCTTCAGTAAGCTGGCTGACTGGGACACTTAGAAATTCTTTTCATTGTCAATTTTGAGAGCTACAGTAATGGTTATTGAGGAAATCAAAAACTGAGGAAATAAAGATAAAACAATTTGGCATTTTCCATAATGTCAAAGGCATCCTTGAGTCTTAACAATCTATGTTTGATGTGTTGGGAAAGAAATATCATTGTTTTCCTGGTAAGGATGTAGCTCAGTGGGAGAGCACTTATGTAACATGGCCTTAGGTTAGATTCACCAACATTGCAAAAGTAAAGAGAATTATTATTCCTTTTATTTAAGTTTATTTTTATTTAAGTTCGTTGGCCATGGCTAATACAACAGGCAGATTGTCAAAGGAAAACAAACTGAAGTTTAGGAGTATGTATGTATATTTCATATCCACATAGGAGATGCTCAGAAAATGAGCTGATTTAGGGCCTAGAGAGATGGCTCAACTGTTAAGTATGTGTGCTGCTATGGAAGAAACCCCTAGTTTAGTTCCTAGCACCCATTTCAAGCAGTGCATAGCTGCCCAGAACTCTAGCTCCAGGAGATCCAATGCCTCCAGCTTCCTTGGGCTCTGTACCCAAGGGCACATAACCACACAGACTTGCCTCTGCAAGAGAATTAAAAATCTTTAGAGGCCTTGTTCTGGAAGAACAAGGGGGTGCATGGGAAGAGTTGGAGGGGAAAAAGGAAGGGAGGAAATAATGCAATTTTAAGTTAAAAAACAAAAAAATATTTAAAAGGAGATCCATGTGATATGAAACAATATTGGGAAAGAGCTTAAATAAAAATCTAGTACATTTTAAAAACCATTTAAAAAGACAGTGAGCTGGCTTGCAAGGTTCTTAGTTATAACATCTTCAACAGGAAATAGACTTTTGGAAACAAGCCGAAGGATTGAAATCCCTGGGGTATCAATCTTTAGGAGGTCACCTTGGCAAATGGGGGAAGGTTTTTCTTCTCATGCTTCTTCTCAATGACTTCCAACTCAAGGTGACCCTGCAAACTGGAACATATTTGGGGGTATTCTTTTTTCCCCCAGGTATGAACAATGACATGTGGGAAGGTATCCTCTTTACTCACATGGAGCCTACTGATAAGCAATGGAAATTAGATAATACAGTGGATGGAGCTCGTGAGGTAGCTCAGTGAGAGAAGGAGCTTGCTGCCAAGCCTGATGACGTAGGTGTGATCTCTGGGACCCACAGGGTGGAAGGAGAGAACAGATTCCCACACGCTGTCCTCTGATTTCCACATGCACAATATGACATGAATGTGCGCACACACACACACACAATAAATAAATGCAATAAAATTTAAGTAATAATACATGGTATTAACACTCTAAAATATTAGCACCTCCCTCTGAACATAACTGCTTACTAGGAATTCCTCCTCTGGTGTACAGCTTTTGACAGAATAGTGGGAACTTATTAAAAAGAAAGGAAATTTTGTCTGGTTTCTGAGATGAATAGATAGAGGTGTCAATCTATCCTCAGTACCCCGTTTCCAATACCCATTCTCTGCTGTGGTACCAATGATTCACATGACCACAGTGAAGTCTCTTTGCTTTTCGACAGTGTTTCCTACAGAACCCTCTGGAACTGGAAGCCCTTGAGGCTATACTACACACATGACAACAGCCTTTGGTTTTCAGATAAAAGTAGGGATTGTTTTATTATCTCTTCAATAAATTGAATTGGTCAAACATACAACATGGCACAGAATAGGACCCAACACTGCCACCATGTATTCCAGATGTTCTGGTCATTGTACACGTGTATACGAGACAGTTATTTTATAGTGAAATACATTTGATAAACAAAATGTATTGTGTGCTTTGGCAAATACAGTTGTTCAGATATTAAATCCTGGCATAGAAGATGATGATGCCAGCTGGTCATCTTGTGCCACCAGGAGTTTCTCAGGTTACGGAGCACCCTTGAGTTAAAATCATTTGTCCTGCTCAGTCCCTTCTTGAATACAGACAACATATGGGCAATTCAGACTTCCTGCAGGGCCACAGAGGTTCCATCAGTATTATACCAAATGGGGACTCTGGGGCACTCCTGACAGTGACACTGTGTGGCAGCTGATACAAGACTCTGTCTTCTGTTCTTATAAAGGGCGCACTTGGATGACATCAACCTTAGATGCGCTGCTTCTGTCACTGTCCTCAACTGACAGGGACTCATTACTGGTGATGATAAAGATGATGGAGGAGTTGTTAAAGGTCACTTTCTTCTTTGGCCTGTCGCCATCTTTCTGTGACATCACAATGGGCCTGATCTGCATTTCACTCTCAGCTGCTGGTAGGTTTTTAGCAGGCCGCTGGCATCTCAGCAGGCGGAAACATAGGAGCTGCAGAAGAGACCTCCGAAACTGCAGAGAAAACAAAGCAATAAAGTCAATTGTTAAGTTATTATTTATTTGTGTGCGTGTGTACGTGTGTGTGTGTGTGTGTGTGTGTGTGTGTGTGTGTGCATCTGATACCTGCAGAGGCCAGAAGAGGGTATTGCATACCCTGGAGCACTCATTACAGGCAGCAGTGAACCACTTGACAGGGGTGTGCTGGCACTCAAATTCTAGTCTGCTAGAAGAGTAACAGCACCCTTAACCTCTGAGTCATCTCCCCACCACACTTAAACAGAATTCTTGACTTAGGTTCTTTTTCTTTAGATTTGTTGTTTTATTTTATCCTTGATACTGTTCTAAGTTGTCAAACCTCAAACAATCGATTTCTACTTGTTACTCAGGATGAAAAAGAAAGTCCGTAATGCCAGAGCTTACCTTTCTGATCATGAAGATGTAGATGACTGGGTTGTACACAGTGCTCGATTTAGCAAAGAGATAAGAAACAATAGACACAGTTGGGGTGACCAAGTGTCCATAACCATTGACCACCAAGAAGCGGGTCACAATATAAGGCATCCAGCAGGTGAGAAAGACAAAGGCCATCAAAAAGCACATCTTGGCTACTTTCTTCTCATATCTTAACATCTTGATCACTTGAATTGTCTGAAGATCTTCAACACAGCGAAGCTGCAGGGAAACAGGATGAGACTGAAAATAACCCCTTTCCTTTTGGAACAGACAAGTGACCATCATTGTTTGTCCTGTCTTTGTGGAAAGTAAAGGACCACAGGAGATTGACTTCTGACCTAAATCTTGCAGCCGGATCTAGCCTTTATCTCTTCAGTTCCCTCAACTAAAAACCTACTGTGGTTGAGCTGAATGAATAGCTAATTAGAATTTTTTAGTGTGTGTGTGTGTGTGTGTGTGTGTAAGAGATGGGTTGGGGAGAAGGAGAGGGAGGGAAACAGAGAAAGGATGGGCACACACATCCAACAGCGCATGTGAGGAGCTTGGAGGACAACCTCCAGTGTAGACTCCCATCTTCCATTTTATTTCAGATAAGATGGATGCTCTTAGCTAACCTGCAAGTTTCACGAGGTTCTCCTGCCTCATATTCTCATCTTGCTATAGAATTGCTTGCATTACAGATACACATTACTGCACTATACCTGGCTTTACATAGACTTGGGGGATCTGAACTTAGGAGCCATCTCACAAACTCCCTTTAATGGTTTTTAAGTGCTTTTCTAACTTACTTAATAGCAGTAAAATGAATTATTTTATTTAGATTTTCGAGTCCCTAAAAGATAACCCAAAAGGTTTGTGGATGAATGGAAACAATTTCTTCATGATTGAGGAAACTGTTCTGTTGAGTACTGATTCATAAATTATCCAGCCAGATCACAGAGTCACAGACTTGTGCCGTGATGGGCATTCTACAGAGAGAAGCTTGCAGCTTGAAATGCAGCCAAATTATTTGTATGTTGTTCTCTGTTCTGATGATAACATAGGCAAATCTCTGTTAGTCACTTCCCCTGCCTTAATTCCTTCCCTTAGACCTACTCTGCTTATAACTCATTCCAAAAATAGTTATGATCAGTCATACAGACATATACATGTAATGCACATATACATAACCCTAACAGACACACAGCAGTTAGGAATTGGCACGTGGCTGAAGTTAATGTGGCCATGTTGCTGGGCCTGTGTGTCAGTTACTTCATTCTCTTCCTGGCTGTTTTCCACAGAAAACCTGCTCAGTGTATGTTCTAGTCCTTTATACCTCTACTAATCTCTCGAGAGTTCATGTGATCTCAGAATGAATCTAACTACTGAAATTGTAACTCTTCCTCTCAGAATTCTTAACTGTTGGGAGTGGTGTGGTGTACGGGTTGGAACTGTCCATCTGCCTTCCTTGCCTCTTTTGGTATTAGAGGGTGGTACACAGAGAGCAAATGTCATTCCTCACTGGTCGGCTTAGGGAATTACTCTCAGGGCAAAGTCCAACCAGAGATTAACTCCTGTAGAGTCTTTCAACTCTGGGTGACTAGCTGATCATCTAGGAAGAATTTGATTCTTTTTGCATTAGATGACAGATGGGGGGGGCATGGTTTGGCGAGGGACATCTGCAGCCTTGAACTCACCATTCGAACAGAATACAGAATATGACCGTAGCAATGGGCTATGATCCCCATGGGTACCACCAGGCAGCCAAGAAACAGGAAGAGAACAAAGGAGGAGTCGTTGGCATCCTTGGATTTCCAGTTCACAGTACAGCCCAGTCCATGTACATCTAAGATGTACCTATTCCAGCCCAGGAGAGGCGCTCCTGCCCATGCCAAGGAGTAGAGCCAGATATAGGTAATGGCCCTCCAGGCCCAGGAAAAATTGATCACTCTGGCATGTACCACACGGATATAACGTTCATAGGCCAGCACAGTGAGGGTGGTAATGGAAACAAACCCTGCAAGATAGGAAGGAAAAGTAGAATATGGAGCAGGAGAAGTCACTGGAAAACCATACATCCTCCATAAACACTGTTCAGAGAATAGGCAAGAAACATCTACAAATACAAAGTGAGTTCTCTAGGACTGTGGTGTCACGTCTGGACAGAGACAGATCTTGGAAGAGAAAGGTGGCAGGGCCATACTGTCCACATCCAGTGACTGGCTGTGGTTCCCAGCAGGGATCCCACAAGGGTGATTCCATTTTACAACACAGCTTTGGTCTTCATTTTGAGTCCAGACAGAGACAGGGTGGCTATACCTATTGTACATTTGGATACCACCTGTCAATGAGAACCTCCTGCCCAGCACACCCACAAGAAACAGACTGATGTGTAACATTCCAAAAAGTAAAACAGTGCTGCATGTAAACTTGCCGAAGTAATCTGAGAACATTAGTTGGGTTTATTAAAAAATCAGAAGAATTAGACCACAGAACTTATTAAACACAGCAGACCAACAAAGAGGTAAGCACCCGTACCGTGACCCTGTTTAGAGACATGGCCCTGTGAGGTGCACACTGACCTGTCACTGGACCATCATCAAGGAATGGACAGGCAGAGAACACCTGTCTTTGGTGCCTTCATCCAGCTGGGTTCCCCATTGCTGGACACCGGCCTATTCAAATTGCTGTCTGCCTGTCCATGGACTGGTTTTAGGTGCACACACTCAGTAAGACAAACAATGTCCTCTGCGTAGACTTTTAGTGGGAAATCCCCATTTACCATCTGATGCTGATGTATGAATCAGTGTATCGAACTTAGATAATCAGGCTTGGCAGCAACTGCTTTTACCTGCTGAGTTGTCTAACTGGCCTTCCCTAATAATTTGTAATAGCATTCATTTCTTTTGTATTGTCATCTACATTTTAAATTATTCTGTGCTGTAATTCTGGAGGCTTCCTCCTTCCTCACTAACTACACTCCACAGTCAGACTAACTTTTGAGAAGGAGAAGGAGCAAGCCTTTGTGAAGTGGGAAAGGAATGACAGAGGAAAGTAGTGCCTTAGGGAACAGAAGCAGATCACCAGGAAAGAACGCAAAGGGAACTAGAGAACTGAGAACCAGGTACCTGTAAACAAGCTCCCTGCAGCCCCTGAGGGGTCAGGCGGGGGGGGGGGGGTCTATGGACCCTCAGACTCTGAAGACAGTGCTCTACAAAGTCAGCTCTCCATGGTGCTGCTCACATCATGCCCACATTGCCTGCGGCCAGCTTTGATAAATGCTGACAACAATCCCTTAGCAAGCAGGAGGCAGCTGTGCAAACAACTGCAGAGTGAGGGAAGTGCTGTGTCTGAATCCTGGTGAAGTCATGGGGGAATACTGGGACGGGCTATAAGGGAAGTGGATTTTGAATTGATGAATATGAAGAGTTTATAGAGTTGGTGCAAGTGTGATAGGAAGCAAAGCTGAGGGCTGGAGAGATGGATCTGTAGATAAAGTGCTTGCTGGACAAGTGTCTGGAGCTGAGTTCTGATCCCTACAACCCACATAAAAGTGGATGCAGTTACACAGTCTGTAATCCCAGAACTTCTATATGTAAGCTGGAGCACAGACAGGAGAAATTGTGAACAAGAGCTTAATTGCAGCTTATATTCATAATTATCCATTTGACACCAAGAAAGTCAACATATTTGCGAAAAAAACAAAATGCTCTCCCTCTTTCCCTCCTCCCTTGCGCTCTCTCTCTCTCTCTCTCTCTCTCTCTCTCTCTCTCTCTCTCTCTCTTTCTCTGTGTGTGTGTGTGTGTGTGTGTGTGTGTGTGTGTGTGTGTATTTTCCTGCTTCATTTAGAATGTGAATGAACTTGGTAAAATGGTAATGCATACAGTGTTTTTTGTCACTTGAGAGTAGAATTGCTTCAGGTTGGTGCAGAGTAAGCAGAAAGCACAGAAATGGAGAGCGCTCTTGAGTGTCAATTCAGGATGTGTCAGACACTCAAGAACAATGTCATTTTCTCCTTTGGCCACTAGATGGTCACATCTTGTAGCACATTTCTAGATCATTGTCAAGACTGAATAAGCAATTTTGTAGCAAAACAAATGATGAAAGCAGTACTGCCTGCCTCCTGGGCCAGATGTTTGTACCTGTTTGATGGAAGAGCTAGTGAGGTAGGGCCCATCACTCAAAGTAGCACACACCCACTTCAAGGAAAGTGGTAGAAGAAAGTCCTTGGAAGAGTGAGAAGAGACCTTCTGTGAGAAATTGGTGGTTTAACCTGGTGAGGGGCAGGAAGTAGGGGTAGATGGTACTGGGCTTGCTGATCCTATCCAGGAAGAGGTGAGGCTGAGCTTTGCTTATCTGCATAGGGCAATGGAAACTAAGCCATTTGAAGGCTACTTCAAAAGATGCTACTTTGTTCCTTTTGTGGGAAACAAAACCTGCTACCTTTTACATCAAAAGGTTAAGTAGGACCAAAACCAAAAACCAAAAAACAGAAAACAAAAACCAAAAACAAACAAACAAACAAAAACAAAAAACATTTTTTTTTTAAAGAAGTCAGTTTGCAAACATGTAAAAATTATGCTAAGCTCAGCACTTCTGTTAACATCAAGGTTGCCCTTTGTGCTCAAACCTGTATTCAGCATAGCAACTGTGTTACTTTAAATTGGACAATGTGAGGTGAAAATCTGACCACTTTGAACAAGGCACAGGATCTCTTTATGTTAGGATTAAAAATCCAGCAGGACTCTGGCCAGGTATACTTGCCTGCTTGATTAAGCACCCATCTGAAGAAGTAAAACTGTTTGCCTTGCAAAAAACCCCTTTGGATCATATCGGTTTAGTGAGGCCCCAGTCCTACTTCTTATAATTAGCAGCCTTTACTCATATTTAAACATTAAGGGGTAGAGGTACATTTAATGTTTGAAAACACTTGCTTGGTATTTTAAGCAAGGTGGCAATTCACTGACAATTTACTTATGCTGTCTACTTGTTGGAAAAGCTTCCTTACCCTCGTCACTAATAGATAATTAGTTCATTCCAGCCCACGGGCACAGAGAAGTGGACTGCTTCTAGTGTGTCAGGGATGGTTCTGAGCAGCTCCTGTATGGTGTTATTTAATCCTCTCAACACTGTGACACTAGAAAGTACTATTGCCATGGCCATTTAGCTGAGCCAGTGTTTGAGCCACAGAGCTCGCTTCCAAAGCCCAAGTCTGGGAATCAACATTTCCCTGCATGGGAAGTAGGGGGTGCAGAAAGGAGATTTAATCTGTGTGATGCTGAATGGATACATTCCATCACCGTGCTGAGCTGCAGTATCAGATCATTTTGTAAGCTTAAGATTTTTCAAGCTGTTAGAGTGCTCAGTTTCCATTTAAGCAATAATTCTCCAAAACACCAATATAACAGCTGCCTTCTGATTTACCTTATTTAGGTTAAAAAAAATGTTCTAGTGAATGATCTCTTCTTTCATACCTACTTCCTGCTGTTTCTCAATTTCCATTTTCAATATTTTTTTCTAAAACATAAATCTTTCTTGATAGTACACAAGATCCAGTTCCAAAACCAAGGAAGAAGAGCATAAGAGTTAGAAATCTTTAAAATGTGTTTTAAATAGTTTGCTTTAAAAAAAAAAACCACCCTCCGGAGGTGAAGAGATGTTCAGTCATTAAGAGTCATTGTCACAGAAGGCTCAGGTTTGGTTCTCAGCACCCACTTTGTAGCTCACAGCTATCTATAACATACATATACATATAACATACATATATATAACTATAACTCCTATTCTAGGGGATCAGACAGTTTTTTACCTCTACAGGCACATACATGGTATGCATACATATATGTAGGCAAAATCTCATCCAAATAAAATAAATTTTATTTCTCAAAACTATTATTTCTGGTAAGTACTTTAAGCATACCTATTACTCACTGCCAGGCAGAAGTAGCCACGCTGTGCCTGTAGTGACTCACAATGAGCTGCCTTATCGAAGCCATCGAGTCCCCAAAAGAGAGTTAGTCGGCTGGCAGTGTTCATGCTTTGGTCTATAACTCTCGTCTCATAGTTCAAACATCTGCTGCTGTTTCTATTCTTGCTCATGCTGCTCCTCGCTAGGACTGCCTGTGGTTTTGTCCATTAAGTATGGTAACTGTTTAAAGGAAAGAGGGGTAAGTAATTGATGCAGCTGGTAAAATGCCGGGCATGGACACCCCAGACACCCTGTGGTAACTTGGAAGACACCCACGATTCCTTCCCATGATCTCACCCGACTATTTAGGTCTTCTGATACCAGCTCTCACTGGTCTCTAACCTCCTTAACTTCCAGTTCAGCTCTTTGTCTTTTCTACAGCCCAACTTGGACAGACATCCCCATTTTAGACATTTACCTTAACCCTGAGGTGGCAATCTTTTAGCTCCTTCCTCCTCCTTTCCAGGTAATTGCTGATTCCTGCAACTGTAGCTGACGAAGACAGCCCCATTAAATCCCTCTCTGTGCTTATTCCTGCTTCCCAGGGGACACAGAACTCAAGGTGGACAATGTGCTGACTGTGTGACACGCCTGAGGTCACAGGATCTTGCTTGAATGAAAACCCAGATCATCTGGCTGCTGATCCAGGGCTTTTTCAGGATTGTTTTTCCTAGAAAGATCTGTCCAAAGAAAGTTGGCTGTAATCAAGAGGGAAACTTGGTCATTTTTAAATTCATGAAAAGAAATCGTCTTGTGAATGAGCTGTGGAACGGTGCTAGGGTGCCCTTCCTAGTGCAATGAGTCTAGTTTCTAAGTACACTCTAGCATGCTAGACTAATAATTTGGCACCAAGGGAACAAAATGTGAGATAACTTAAATGAGCAAATTAAAATATTAGAGAAGCCTTAAGGTGGAGAGCTCTTATGCCTAACAGCACAAAAGGAAGTCAAAAGCATAAGGAATCTGAGAAGTACCTAATTATATTTCCATTCAGTCACTTTATAATTGGTAAAACTCTCCAGAGATCCAGAGTATACAGCAGATGGTAACACTATTTTAAGTGACTTTATAGTCACTTAAAATATGATGCTATGACTTAACTAGAGAATATCCATCCAGCTTGAGGGACCAGGGTATTTTTCTAAGAATGAGAAGTTGAAGTGTGTTCGTGTAAGTAATTAATCAGCTAGAAAATATAGGCTAGCCAGGATCATAAGAGGAGAATGGGGAAAGAAGATAAGAAGCCTGTGGGATGCCTTAAAGGAAGACATTGATACAAGACTGAGAGTAAAACTCAGGAACCAAATGTCTAGAGCTTAAAGCGTTACTTTGTCACATGGCTGTATGGGACGTTTAAGGTGAAGTTCATCTTGGAGACAAGGATGGGGATTTGAGATACACAAGAAAATCATTTCCTCCAAAGTCCTAGTCATCCCGAGTCCCCAGTGGCAAAAGTAGGAAGAGAGAAAGAAAAGTGCAGGTTAAAGTGAGAGCTCTGTAACTGTCTTGTCCAAGGGCACAAAGCAGGACTAGGTGTCAGAGCAAGGCTGCTTCCAGCACCACTCGGGCTTTCAAGCTCTCCCTTGCTCATGAACACAGTCCTCGTGTCAGAACAGCAGCCCTGTCCTTAACTGGTACCGTGCTTCCATCCACCGGCCTGTCAAAGAGCCACCGTGTAGCTTCCAGGAGGCTGTCTCAACGGCTGATCCCAGTGCTCAGCCCACGAACCAGTTCCTGTGGTGATTCTGACTTTCAGACCAGCTGACCCAGGTTGGTTTGGATAAACGCCAAATCTCACAGGGTTTTGGTTTTGTTGTTGTTATTCATTTTCCAAGATTTCTACCACAGGCCCACTCATTAGGCAGGCACACAGGGTACAGAATCATTGTGTATCACCCCATACCAAAATGCACTGCAAACAACCTTTGACTGTGCCACCTGCCCCGCCCCAGCCATCTCCATACCCATGTTTTTCTACCCAAGTCCCTGAATTGTTTCCAGCAGTTTTCACACCTGCAGCAGAGCAACACTACCATGACCCTTGGTCTGGGCAGTGCACTCACAGGAAAACTATTTAAGGAGCTTAGCATCTATGTTGTTCAAGAAACTTCTACACACAGGGCTGGCTATCAGTTGTTTTCCTTTCTCATTGGGTCATATTATTTTGCTTACCTCTAGATTTTGATGGAAGTAAGGTTCTTTCATCCTAAGAATCTATATCTTTAAAAATGTATATTTATTTTTCAGTAGAGAAAACACACACACACACACACACACACACACACCTAACATCTATCTGTCCACCAATCTGGAGGATAGACTCA
Source organism: Grammomys surdaster (assembly GCF_004785775.1). NCBI lineage: Eukaryota > Metazoa > Chordata > Mammalia > Rodentia > Muridae > Grammomys > Grammomys surdaster. The sequence continues at coordinate 1,478,842 of NW_021620862.1, forward strand.
AATGGGTATAATTTAATGGACAACTGGGGAAGGCAACTGCCTGCTACTGGGAATGATCCAAAAAGAAGGCAAACGTCTATGAATGATGTCATGGCCAGCCAAGGAAGCTCTGTATTTCTCATGCATTTGTGTAGCAGTGAGTTCAGTTTTGTAGTCTCATTAGCAGAGTGATACAGAGAGTTACAGCATGAACGCTGCCTTGAAAAGCAGCAGTGAGACTCACTGTGCAGTGGCCTCCAGTACTTGGGCTTTGGCAATATGGGATATTGGACAAAACAGCTGAGAGCGGTGAGAGTCAAAGTCTTTGGGAACCATTGGAGTTAAAATAAGCGGGTAAAGACATTGTTCAAAGGCATTGGGTACTGGTCATGAGCAGAGGCTGCAGGGGCACGGTGATTAGGTTAGTGTTGGACAAATTCAAAGAAATACAGAGGCCATAAAGAAATGAGTTGTGGAGGCTATCCATCCCCCTTCAGAAACCTTGCCGGAGAGATGAGCTACAGTGAGACAAGTTTTTGGAATAAGGAGGATTTGCTGGGTATGGATCCTGAATGGTTTGTCAGGGGTTTAATTCCACACTGTTTTCTCTTTCTGTGGACCTTTGAGTCTCTTGCAGTTTCTCATTTATCTGAGGGTGGTGCAAGGAGAGAGCTTAACACTAAGGTCAATCCTGTACCGTCCTCTTTTTGCGTGAGCTTTTATTTCCTTAACTATTAATAATATGGGGTAATAATACCATCTAAGTACCCCTAAGTACAGAACTGAACTGGAAATTGAGTTCATTAGTATTCATAAAGCACTTATAATGCCACCTGGCCAATAGTATATAAAACAGTGTTGGAGCTGGATATTATAATTCAGGTAGCTTTATTTTACATGTATCAATGATACTTTAAGACAATTGCTAGCAATGTTATAGAGGCAAGTGCACAAAATGTGAATGCTTCAATACACTTTACCAAAACTGCCATAAAAATTAAATTCCTAGTAAGATATCTGTTATTCATGTTAGTCCCTCTATATGGCATAGTACATAACCTGGCTCTGTCCAATGAACTCTGTTGATCTACTGATACTAAATGCCAGAGAGGTGCCTGGTGATTTTCTTTTTAAAAGAACTTCCCATAATTTTCAGACCTATCCTTCAAGCTAAGTCTGTCAGTATAGTTTCATGAATGGACATATCTGACAGTAAAGCATTAGTTTACTGAACCAATGCAATGTCAACACTGAACCAGGCTCTTAGGAAATTCCCTTTGACTTTTACATTTCTATCCTGTACTACTTCGGTGCCATATTTCTTTCTCCACTAAGGAAAGCGTAAATTAGATAGACTGTGATATGTAACTGGAAGTCCAAAGTGGCACAGTCTCCAGGCACAGGTCTAACAGAAAAGAATTTTGAGCCCCATAGTCTGGCTTTGAAATAATGCCATCAGAACAGTGTGTCTCCTTTCTATCACAGGCTGGGTTCAGTGCAAACCCATTCTGGGACAGTTATAACAGTACTGGCTATCTTTGCCTCAAATCCTTGAGCTTCCACAAGCCTATGAAGGGGAAGGTACACCTAGGAATCGTAACAGTCCAGAACTAATGGAAGGGTGGGAGTTCCATTTCAAGTCAAGCAAGGACTTTGTTTCTGACAGCAAATACTTTCCCTTGAATCATCCCATATTAATCCTTTCCAGCCTTGAGGTCCAGGCCGACTACCTTCCCATTTGTGAAGCATTCCAAGATCTGCTTACGAGTAACTTTCCTGTGCATTCATTGGTCTATGCCTGTGTTCTCCAGTCATTTGTACAGCCTGTAATATTTGTACAATATAACATATTAGGTAACTGTAGGTCAGTGTCAGCCCCAGTAGACTCCAAGCTGTACTGCTTACCGTTTGGTGACTCTGGGAATTAATGAACAATCTGTCTTATCCTACGTAGAAACACAAATGCTTACCACAGAGCTGCTTTTGAAAAGTAATGCCTATACAGAAGAGACAGGAACAGTTCCTGGAATGTATGTAGTTCCTTGTGCCTCTGGACTATATCTGACACTTCTCTGAAGACTGAAGTATCTCTCAGTCACAGTCTGCGAGTTATGGTATCAGAGTTCATTTGAAGCACATTTTTGCCCTTTTACTTACCAGCTTTGTGATGTTCACCAAATTCCTTGCCTTCAATGTGTGCTTTCTTTTCTGCAAAATGAGGCCAATAAAAACATCTAACCTGGGTGGTTACTGGGGATTAAATAAAAGATAATAAGAACTTACAGGAGTGCCTACGAATAGTAAGTGTCCAGTGTTAGATTTTTCATCCGTAAAATTCGGTCCAGAAACTGGGATAAATAGTGTTCAGCGAGGGAACCTCTGCATCCCACTGTGGAACCATCTTAAGGGTTTTCTCTGTGTTAATTAAGCATTTCCTACAGTTAACATCTGTGGCACTGTCTCAACATCTTCTAAACCTCTGGTCGAGTGTCAAAGGAACTGCAATTCCACTGTGGGCAACTCTTTCAGTCTTTCTCTTGGCTCCTCAGATGCATGTAATAAGAACTTTCACAAAGTACTCTTTCAGAGAGCATTTCAAAATATGCTGTTTTATATTAGTTTGGGGGTAGTTTTTTTTCTGTAGCATATAAAATGTCCTCGTTTCTAATTGTCTTGTAATTATTCTATTTCTTGGAGATGTTTTTTAAAATCCATGAAATTTCTCATTCATATTTGACCAAAAAAAGAGGGGAGGGGATGTTAACTGATTTTGTGAATTGTTTCCATGATCTTAAAACTCTGGAAGGAAGGCACCGCTGACTCAAGGGAGACTAGTGAGTACAAGCAGTGTGGTGATGATTAAAGCAGCTCAGTGCATGGACTGGAATTACTGTGTATAATGACAAGTACAAAGAACAAGTGATCTAGTTAGAAATCCTGAGGACAACAGGGAGACATCGGAGCACAGAGAAATGAGATTCCTCGTGAACATTCTGGGTATTTATCTGGTCTGAGCCTCTCATTCTTGAGTGCACTGATGTCTGTTTGAGTGATTCCCTGTTGAGAGCTCCCCTGAGGTAAATACCCTTATTTCTGTCTCCCTGAATGCTGATAGCCTCCCCTTTCCCTTCCCCTACTCTTCTCTCTTCCCCATTTTGACAACAAAGCCTCCCAACACTCCCTAATGTCTCCTAGAGAGCAGATGTCTTGGTTTGAGAACCACTGTCCTAATGGTAGAAAATTAATAAAAGTATTAATGGAACATCATTAAAGTAAAGCTTGTGCCATTTTGAAATGGTCTTATTGATTCATTCTAGGCTGATTCTAAAGGGAAAATTCTTAATTACTAATTGTCTAAAAGCAAGATCCTTGGATCTTTAGCAAGACATTCTGCAGTATTTCTTCCTTATGATGTAAAACTCTTGAAACTTATTTAAAAGGTTTAATTATAAGATTATAAACATAATAATGCTAACTTACAAAGAATATTCTAACTCAGTTATCAATAATAAATGAGATGAATAAAGGTTATAAACATAATAATGCTAACTTACAAAGAATACTCTAACTCAGTATCAATAATAAATTTGAGATGAATAAAGGAACAAGTAGATCTCAAAAGACAGACTCTGCCTTTAATTATATGCCATACAGCAAAAATAAGTGAAATTGTGGTGCACACCTATAACCTCAGGATTGAGAGGTGGAGAGTCACAGGTTCAAGATTATCTTTAACTACACAGTAAGTTCAAGGTCAGCTTAAGTTATAAAACTCTGCCTCAAAGAGGCAGAAGCAAGCAACACCCTGGTATATCCTCTATGCAGATGTGTTTGAAATGCAAGGTCATACTGAGCAAGTTCAGGACATCGTCAAGAATTATTTCCTGCAAACTATAAAATGCTTGAAGATGCTATTTCCTTTTGACTAAACTACAGACACCTATCTTCCTGACACTGGCCAATCATACATACATAGTCCTTGCCATCCTTCTTCTTGTGGGTATTCATCTGTAAGTAGTTGTAAGGAAGTGTATAAAGGATTAAACATATGTAGCAACAGTAAATGCTAAATTCACAGGACAATTGTAGGAATAATTAATGTAAGGCCCTTGACAGCAATAGCAGGATAAATGTTTCACATGTGAGTATAATTAACGTCCTCATCCATTCAAACCTGATCAGTCTGCTTTAACTGTATAAATTTTAATTCATAGCATGTTTGTTAGAAAGTTATTTTCTCAGTGCCATCACTTCAGGCTGTGATTCATGTTTTGCACATGAACGTGGAACAATCCACTCTATTCAGATTCAGGACAAGTGGGACCACAATATCTTAAGAGATGCTGGTGCATCTATATGCTAACTAGGAGTCCAGGCATATCACTTAGATCTCAGGACTCACTGCTAAATGGATATAGACTTGCCCTTCCTTATCTTACAGTGGTACCCTGAGGAAACTAGTCAGTGTCCTATGCACACTGTAGTAAATTGCTGTCCTACTACTCACAAAACAGTCGAGTCACCCATGATATGCATTGAGTACATTTTACACAAAGCTAGAGATATTGTTCCTCATGTTAAAACATGAATGCATTCTTTCATTGATCCAAAAGAAACAACAGCTCATTTTAATAAAGGTTAATAAAAGGGGTTGAAGATGTGGCTAAGCTGGAGAATGCTTTTTTAATATTCAAGATACCCTGGGTTCAATCTCCAGCACCCTCAAAGTAGGTGTGGACACACACCTGCAACCCCAGCCAAAGAGGGAAGATCAGGAGTTCTTTTGAAATGCAAGGTCATACTCAATAAGTACAAGACAACCTGAATATATGAAATCTTGTCTCAAAACAAAAACAAAAAACCCCAAACCAAAAACAGTAATAATAAAAATTATAAAGACTGGTGAGATGGTTCAGTGGATAAGGGATCCGCTGATCAGCCCAAGGACCTGATTTAAATCCCTGGAAACTTTGTGGTGGACTGTGGCAGCCCCCACCACAAGTGAATATATAAATGCAAATTTAAATGAAGTGCTAACACAAAGGCCTATGGTAATGGACCTCAACTAGATCAACCACAGAGGCAAATCAAGCCAATCCTAAGCAGAGCTTGACTTTTGGTAGTTTTGGCTTCTGTTTGTTGGCTGTTTATATTTGCACCTCCCTGAACACTCAGGACCTTGTGCTTTGGACTGTTGTACCTCCTCTCCTCTGAGGTCATCTGCTGGAGGTCAGATGAATGGATTTCAGCAACCACTGACTGATCCAGCATTTAGTCTTTAAGTAGCTTGTTCTCAACTATGTAACTCAAAGCTTTAGTATCCTCTTGAAGAAGTGCCGGGGGCGGGCGGGGGAGGGGGTTAGGAGGGGGGTGTGTTTGAATGTTCTTACAAACTGTCACTCTAAAAGAAGAAAAGCTTACAAAATAAAATTCGGGGGAAAGGATCATGTATCGCAAGCCAGAAAGTTGTTCTTGGTTTTCTGAGGAAAGGGGAAGGTGGTGGGTAGAAAACGTCATATATGCTTGTTAATGGAAAGGCCACCTTACCTTAGAGCAAGTGTTCCAGCAGGCTTCTCAGGTAGACAGCATGTCCTGTTTGCTTTCAAATTTTTAACCATTAACTGACTGACACCACAATCAGCAGTTGTTTAGCTGACGTTTTGTGTTAAATCACTTTGGATCACTGAAGCAGAATGAAGAAAGTATCAGCCTGTGTCCACAGTCCCTAGGTATATTCCTTGGCAACAGCTCCCTGCAACTCTCAGTGGATACCCATGAACTGACTTCATCTCCATGGCTCTCAGACTTAAGTCTCCACAGTAATGCATGGCTTTAGATTTGGATCCCTATGTAATTCTCATTATCTCTTGAGACAGGATGTATGCATAGCCCTAGATGGTTTGTTATGTGATCTAGGATGGCCTCAAACTTACAGCAATCCCCCTTCTTCAGTCTCCCAAGCTTTGGTATTACAGGCATCCACTATCGTGCTAAGCCATGGAAGATCTTCACACTGACGAACTGGAATGCACCTTCTATTTTTATGATTAGTTCTTAAAGTTAGACAGCTGAGAAAAGACAAGAAAACAAAAAGCAATCTCCACCCAAAGTTTCTTCTTATAAAGTCTTGTGAAACTTTCAGCACACATCTTTGGAGATCACCTTTTACTCAAATAGAAATGTATGTTGTTAATTTAAAACAATTTACATGTTTCCAAGATATTAGTATTTTTCATCAATTAAAGAAACCATTTCACAAATTAATCTTTTATTTTAGTTCTACACATTAATATCTTACAGAAACAAAGAGATCATATATTAACCTGCGGTTACATGCCTTCTGATTCCTTCCAGTGTAGAGGTCTAAATTTTTATACAAATGTAACCAGTACACATAATTTCTGGTGTAAACTAACATCTTTTTGATCCTCAGACATGTTTACATACAATCTTACATATGCCATTTAACTCTCTGTAAGCTTACAATAGCACTAGCAATACAGCAAAATGCATCCATTTCTTAGTAGGCTTTCTTAAAAAAAATATAAATGAAATTGCTAGAACATCTGTTTAAAAGTAGCTTTATTTATTTATTTGTTCAGTCTAAGTATTTTTGTGGGCATGTCCTACTCAAAGTGATGTCAAAAATATCTGTTATAGAATTCTGGTTAATCTCCTAAGTAGTTCTTCATAATGACCATGAATACATGATGCTACTGTAGGAAGACTCATGTAGATTTAAAAATAGTAGGACCTCAGTCAACACTGCTTCAATCTCTATTTTAATACACATTAATTTGAGGATCAAGGAAATTATTTTTACTTCTTTTTTTTCTCATTTGCAACCTATTACTTTATACTATGCACAAGAAGAGTAGGAAACCTAAAGAATTTGCATCCACTTAAAATAATAATAATAAAAACAAGCCAGGCACACACCTTTAATCCCAGCACTTGGGAGGCAGAGGCAGGCAGCTCTCCTAGTTGGAGACCAGCCTGATCTACAGAGTTCTAGGACAGCCAGTGTTACACAGAGAAAACCCTGTCTCGAAAACCTAAACTAAACTAAACTAAACTAAACTTAAAAATTTTAAAAATACCCATGAAATAGCGATAGCTTTTTTATTCCACCTTCTCTCCTTGTTTTGTTTTTCAATTTAATTTTAGTTGATGTACCTTGTCAACGTTCACTGCCAGAACATTCCTTGGCATCATGACTGGGGTAGAAATCGTAGTCTTATTACTTTTATGCTTAACAGTTTCACTTACAAATAAACTGCATTACTTGATGTCAAGTGGACCGAGTACCTATCCCCATACTGATGCAGCTTCTAAATCCTTCCTCCCAGATAGCTAACTAGTCTTAACTTCCTTGAACCCAGCACCACAGAAGAGTTAGACAGGTTGCAGAGTTATTATGCCTTAAGAACTTGAAGGGCAAAGCCCTGTATTTTCCCCTCTAAAATCGAATGTGGCTTTCCTTGCTTACTTTCCTGGATAATTTATCACAATTCTCTCAAATTACATAAAGCATAAGCTTGGCATCACAAATGATATTATAATAAAAACCATTTACATACAAATGTCATATGCTGGCATTACCTTAGATATGAGTTCTTATACATTATCCAACTTGATCTTCACAATAAGTCTGTTAAGTATTAGATCTACTTTATAGATAGTGAATGGAAGCTAAAAGTGATTGCCTTGAGATCAGACAACTAATAGTCAATGATGTGAGGTCTCTCTGTGTTTATAGCATTTTCTCTAAGCCAAGATAGTTCTCATAGGCATACTCATATTTCAAATTTAGCTCCTTCATTAAGCCTTATCTTTTAGTATCTTTAATTGTTCTAATATAGCTAATATATACATATATATATATGTCAATGCTTTTTAAAATTCCATCGCTGTTAGAATCTATAGATTTCAAGAAACTATCTTGCAACTTGTGAAATTATCTTCTGTTTGTAATATATTTATATGTTATAGGTTTTGTAAATCATAAAGCCATGGAAATAGAATATATCTGTACTGGTTTCTTTCTGAATCTTTAATTTGTATTTTTATTCCAGTGACAATTTTTTCAGCCATATAAAGATAAAAATAGTAACAAGGCCTTTCATTTCTGCTTGAGAAATGGTTCATACATGCTTTCCCAATATAAGTTTGAGTTAAGTTTTAAGTAGTTGCTTATATTATGAAAACCCTACAAAATCATTAGCAAGCATAATTAAAGCCAATGTGACTACGTTTCTTGTTAGTGCAGTTAATTGTAAGGGTTCTATTCTGTTCCTGCTGATGTATGGCTACTCTACTGGACAGCCCTCTAATCCTGAGTCACTGTAAGTAATTGTTTCTGTTTGTTGTTAGCTCTTTGCCAACTCTGTACCCTGCAGTTCCCACCTACCCAAAATGAGGGGTGTTATTTGATTTTTAGAATTGAGCCCTCATTGAGTCAAAATATAATTGGTAAAAAGCAGCATTTATGATTTTATTTCTTAAACATCTGAAAACTACAATAAGCCCATTCTAACTTGCTAGAAAATTAGATAACGTTCCTAATAGGTTTTACTGTTTTAATTAATACTTTTTACTGGTTTATCTCATTTCCAACTTATTATTTTGTGATGATTCGAAGTAATATATTTGCTTCCATAGTTTAAAACAAACAAACAAACAAGCAAACAAACAAATAAACAGACAGTGCTTTGGCCTAGTCTAATCTTTAGTTCCAATACATTCAGTTCTGCCTTTTGAAATGTCTGTTTATCTTTTACAGTTATAGCTCTTTTAAATGTCTCTGGGACAGACTGGTTCTGACAAACTTTATACATTGGGTTTGAATTACTCTCACTTTTTACTGATCCATTTTACTGATCTCAGAATTGTTATTCTCTTAATTGCTATTTTTTAGGTCATTTCAGTTGTTAGGCTAGATTTAAACCTTAAGATATGCCCAATATTTTCACTTTAAAAATCAAACACCAATCAATGGCTATCTACTGTCAGCATGCTGTCATTCATGTGAATGACTTGCCTTGCGTTCCTCACTAAAAAGGAGTAAGAGTATACTCAGAACACACTGTGTCTATTACCATGCTGTGCCCCTTCCCACAGTACAGAGGATTTTCCCTGTTGGGGTACAGTAGGTGGTTCTAGAGGGAAACTTCCCATCTAACTCCAGGGAACAGACATGTAGAAGTCATACCCTCTGTCTATTACCAATGCTTATCAAAGTCCAGCCAACCAGGTGGCATGCTTCACCCTGAGAAGCCTGGATGGGGAAATCTATCTAAAATGTAAAGCTATCAATAATCCCATATTAAGATGTACCACTGTTCCTCCTAGGGAATTCCTTTCTGATAATTTCTAACATCTATCCTACATCTATCTATACCTTTTTCTGGGGTAATTAATTTATGTTAGCATGAGTTGGGAGTTCTTTTAAGTGTTATTGTCGGGTCTATAAAAGTTTTTTCTGAATAAATCCTGTTCCTTTAGTTTTCTTTATAATGTACTTCTTTTTTGGTGGGAGGGGTATTGTTTTGTTTTGAAATAGTTTCAACACTGTAGCCCAGACTGGCCTGGGTCATAGCAATCCTCCTGACTCAGCCTCCTGAATGAAAGGATTACATGAGTAAGCCACCATGCCCAGATTGTGTATCTTAAATATGTGTTTCTTAGACTACTAAAAAGTATCTCTTCTTATAAAGTAGAAGGCTAGGGTAGTCTCACTGTCTCCTGAGTTCCAATGGTCAAGCAGGTGAATTCGCATGTAAGTGTCAACCCCAAGACACAGCAGCATGCACAGCTAAGCTTCTGACAGTCTTATCGCACGGCATTTAAATTAGCTGCTACTCCTACTACCATCTCTATGTGTTCATGTAATATACAAAAGAACAATCCCAGTTTATGATTTATGTGTCCCTCTATGTATCTGAGGTGGTATTAACAATAGTAGCTGCAGCAGTAGCTTAAAAAGTCCTTAGGCTTTAATTTTGTGTAAAAGAAGATAAAAACCTAAACACAGGAACAAGTGTGATATTACCTTAAGTAAGGAAAGGTGCTAATGAGGGACCCAGAAGTAAAATGAAAGTGACCGGTATTCAAAGATTCTGTATTCCTGGAGGCAATTCTGAAACAAAAGAGTCAAGTCACCAACAAATCAAGTGCTAAAGGCTAGCAGTGCCCAGTATCTCAGTGTTGAAGACACGTGACCAGTGCTTCCTACAGTTACTGCTGGTCACTCTTTCATACGACGTTTGGAGGCCAAGGATGAAACATTTCCAGTGTTTGCTTTTGTTTTTGAAGGTGTTCTAAGTTTTAAAAGTTCTTGCTGTCCTTGGGGTGTCTAGCTTAGTGGTAAGTGTATTACTAACTCCAGTAGTGCCTGGTTGCTAACCCTCAGCTTCAAAGATAATGTCTTCAGGGTTTGGTGGAGGAGGGCAGAACTCCTCACTGGGAAAGATCTCCTGGAACAGTGTTTCCGCTTGCTTAACTGCATGCTCATTCCCCAGGCCACAGTCAGGCCCAGAGCAGATATACACATTGGAAGGTAAGCCGCAGTATGAGCTTCGGCACACTCCCGAGGAATCTCTCATATTAAAATAAAGAGCCCACAGGAGTCTTGGTTTTCTGAGTTCTTTGTCTGTTTCTGCTTCTGTTTCTGCAAAAGGAATAAATAACTGCTTCACCACGGGTTCCAAGTCTTCTCTGGCTGTTTTTGAAGAGAAACAGGTCAGGTGGACCAAATAGCTGTCCTTCATACATGTCATGGTTGATGAGCATAATTCCATGACCCGAACAGAAGCAGCTCCTGGCTCCAGAGGAGGCACTACCAAAATGGAAATCTGCTGGTCAGAATCTGTCTTCAGAATGGACTGATCTGTGATGAGCACTGCCCTTGAGATCTGCTTATATTGCACATTTGAACATATTTCCTTAGAAAGGTAACTGTCCTCCACAATAAAGTAGTTGGCACTTATTCTCTGACCAAAGTCATCTACAATTCCTTTACATCTTCCAGAGTCTTTGTCAACTACAAGGCATTGTACTTTATGGCGAAGACAATAGATTCCACCAAAAACTGCACACATCCTACAGAAACACTGGGGTATTTCTCCTTGGCCATATAAAGGAAATATAAAGGGAGTGTTGCCAAACCGGCCAAGACACTGAAGGAAGTTTTTTGTTGCTTGAAGGCCATCTAATGTAGTGCAGGATGATTCTGATGTCATTGCAATTGAGTGCAGTATGAAATGCTGCAGGTTGGGTGTTAGTTTTTTAGTTTTTAAGTAGTCAGAAAATGAATATTGTTTGAAGTCTTGGTATTCATCAGAATGTTGTTCATAGTCTAAACAGAATGTAAGGAACTTCATTAGCATTCTCTTTTCAACCATAGTGAGCTCTTTACTATTAAAGACATCTGCTCTGGAGCAAGGCACCTGTTCTATCTTCCCTTCCCGAAATGCAAGGATCCTAGTGACAGCCTTGAATTCTGCGTAACGACTAACATTCGATTTGATTAGAAGATCAATCAGTGACCCTTGAGAATACAGCAGCTTTGATACCAAGTCAATATTAAATCTGCGGCTCTCCTTAACCATTTGAGAGTAAGTAATCCTATTTCTCTTTGGTTGTTCAGTGCTGTCTTCTACAAGTTTGTGTTCACCTTTATCTCCATCTGAAACTGTGTGCATACCAGTTTCATCTCCACAGTACTTTTCTTTCTCCAGTGAGTCCTCTGCATCAGCTGAGGGTAGTGAAAGCTCTCTATCACTTCCCTCTGTATGTCTAGAAGGTGCCTCATAGCTTGTACAGTATGCCGAGTGCCTTTCTTTGGGCAAGCTTGCAGAATCTAGAGAGTCAGCAGGAGTAGCAGATGCCTCTGAGGAGGGACTTTTCTGCAGAGCATCAGTCTCTTGCATGCTGTCTTCCACATCTTGACTAGCATAACAAAAGACTTCTGTGTGCTGAATAGTTTCATCCTTCTTGCAAAGAGTGATGGCTTCTTCTGTTTCATGAATCAGGTCTTGCCATGCCGTAGTCATGCCTTCCTTGTCGTCATGGTTCTGCTGATAGTCCTTCAACCAGGACAGCAAACCTGTAAAGCTGAAACTCGCCCAGTTCCCTCCATAGTAACTCCTTGAGTCAACATGCAGAACTCTCTGTCCACTTCTTGAACATGCAGCTGCCAGGATGGACTCAGGCAAACCTGTCCCTATGATAATCACATCAAACTCTGTGGGAAGCTTGTTTGCCATCCTAGGAGCTGACACTTCAGGCCACAGCTGATGAAAGAATACTGTAGAGATCTAGGTTGAGGGCTCTTCTGAGGTATTGATGCTGTAATAAAATCTCTACTTGTGATGCTCATTCAGAAACACTGAGTTTTAAGTCCTAAGCTTTTAACTGTTACAATTTTTAAACATTAAAAAAGTCAGTAGCATGAAAAACACTATAAAGTGCATGTAATCATATCTGAGCATACTCAAAACAGATGTGTCCTTTTCATTTCTGCATTTCACCTTAGCGGTAAATGTTACCATGCATCACATACGCATTTGTGACTGGAACTCTTCTCTGAAAGATGAAAATTCAAGAAAAGAACACAATTGTAAATAATAGAAAAGCAATTTCATGCAACAGCAATTCCAATCCACTGGAGTCTGGTTTGTTAATGTGGATACAAACCTCTACCCAAAGCAACTCATTAAATGCTTCCCAACAGTTTTTCTAATGAACAAAACGTATTTTATATACCTTCCCCTGAAGTCAGGCAATACTGTTGTGAGGTATAGACACAATATCCCAATAAATTTAAAAAAGTCTTATATAATTATTGATTTTTAATAAAATATTTAGACAATACCATGAGTTAAGACTAAAAGAACTATGTGGCTTTACTGTGTTGATAGAAACATGCTATGCAGTTATGATCAGGCCAACATAATGGAGAATATTACTGTGGCCAGCAAAGTCTGAGGTAATCCCAAAACAACTGTAGAGAAGATTTTTACATCCCTAACTACCCTACGGATTTTGCAGTAGATACTTGAGACACTCAGATATTCAGATATTACAATCAGCATCAAAGTACATATATAAGCTAAAAAACAAAGCTCTTGGTTACCTATTTAAAACATAAATAATATCTATTCTTTATATCTAAATAAATAAATATTTGCATTTTGCTAGACTATCTCTGCAACCATGAATATCTTTCTAAGGATGTTGTTTTCGTTTCTAAAGAAATAATGAAAAAAGATTCTTCTGTTCCCTTCCACTGCAATGCTGGCTATAGTCCATGCAATGCTAGGTGTGGCTGGCAGCTGTTCCCTTTGGACATGCTCACCTGGAAGTCTACAGACTAACACACTTATACACCCTATTGCCAGCCTTTTGATTGCTCATCACATACATTAGCAATAAGTGGTTTTTGGCTTCTCTACTTTTCACTACCATTAAATCTGCTGACATCTAGGTGCAGGTACAAGGAAGAAAATGGTTATTCTGATATTCGTAAAATTAGCCATTCAATTGGGATTTAAATGAATTCACTAGGTCACTGGCTGGACGGATCAGTTTAACTGAAACAGTGATCCTAACGAGCCCAGCTGGTGGAAACCTCTGACCAAGATTATCAGGGGATTTTTAGCCTTCTCTGAGATGCCAGGACCAGAGCCCAGAATGAAGCAATTGCTTGGTGTGTGTGTGTGTGTGTGTGTGTGTGTGTGTAAGAATATGTGAATAACCTACTTGAGCTTCAAGCAGAGTACAAAGAGGGAGAGAAAACCTATGAGGATATGTAAAGTATAAGCATGTATGCACTTCCCCCAGGCACAGAACAAGGCTGAAGGTGGCAGCGAGAGAGGAGGGGGTTATAAGCACCAAATGTAGATACTTTCTAACCTATAGAACACAGTAGCCTTGAAAAATACAAAGGAAATAGGACAGATGACTTTAACCACAGAAAGCTCAATAGAAGATAACAAAGATGGGAAAACTGGCAACCTATGAGATCGAATGGCTTGGGAAAGCCCAGACAAGAGGGTAGCCATACAACCCACCCTTGTACCATCTGACCAGTGCCAGCAGCCTCACCAAAGCCTGGAGCAAGCACCTAGCAACTTTCAGCAATTAAAAATGCACTCTCCTTTGGTACTCAGAATTGATTAGTCCTGGCTTAGGAACAGAAAGGAAACAGTCTTCTCTATCTCCAACCTTTAAGCATATTCTGGGAAAAGAAATTATTTGCTAAGAATGTTGTAAGTTTTGCAGTCACTGCATTCTAGCCTTTTCCCCAGAAAGTAACTTATTCCCAATCCTCTAACCCCAGAAGAGCAACACCAGGTTTTAGGATGGGAATAAACGCCATGATTCAAAGTCCTAATAGATGCCCTGAATAAAGAACAGTCCAGTAAAAACATCCGTGTGGATGTTTCTTGTAGTCTTTAAAGAAATCTCTTCTGATGCTGACAGACCTCAACAGGAATTCAGAAGGGGAAGAAAGGGCCGAGAATATTCTGGAAGATAGGGTTGGCAGAGCAAGCCAGGGAGAGACAGGGTGGGTGCTGCAGACATAAGAAAAACTCAACCCATTCCTGTTTTCTCAGTTCCAGATGAAGACACTGAACACGACAGCACAAAAAAAGTACTTCACAGAAAAAAAGATTTTAATGTCTTCAAACAAACACCTGTCGCCTACCCCAGGGCTTCTGCAAGCGAGGCCCTTGACACATCACCTTCTTTAAAGATGAATCCACTTAAAAAAAAAACAACCCTCCCAAGAAACATTTTTTAGGTAACAGAGAGAATAATTACATAGTCCACCTATAATGCCACTCATATCCGCTTACAGATCTTCCTTGAGGTTCAGTATTGTTATAGAAAGGAAGTCCTTAGATCAATGTTTATTAGGGTAAAGAGAATAAGAAAGTATCAAAATTGTGAATCAGTGAACAAACATACTAACTCCTAAATTTTGTGTTAAAATTTTAAAAAGGGAATCATGATAAATACCATGAGATTTGGGTTTGTCACATGTAAGTTGGCAAATAATAACTGCCCAGGATATTACACAGATGTTTTCTCTAAGATCTGCCAAGATCAAGGCAATAGTAAATTATCAGTGTGTTTTAAGGTTCATAAAAAGGGACTTTAAGCCTTAAGAAATATCCATTTCTATTTTAAATCATTGTACAAATGAAATCCTTGGGAGACACACACACACACACACACACACACACACACACACACACACACAGAGTTTTACCCAGGTTTAGAATACTGGATTAGTCAACCTTCAACCTGTCAATTCTCAATATAAAATTCAAGAAATCAAGAAGTTCTACTTTAACTAAATGAACTGGCTTCCCTGCTAATTATTTATTCACACGAGTTGGACTTCTTTGAGCCATTTGTAACCTGTGGTGGTGACAGAACCAATGCAGATAAAATACAATAAAAAATATAATACAGTCTCACTCCCTAGAAAGCATTCAACTATTTATAATTGCTAACGAGTGAAAGAGGGTAAAATACTGCGTTATTTAGGATTCTGCAAGTCACTTTGAGGAACAAATACTAACTAAATTTATGAATTAAAACTCTTTGTCCCCGCCTCCACTTTTCAGGAGTAGACTTTTTCTTGCATCTCTTGACTCTACAGGCCCTCATTTCTTTCTCCCTGTGTAAAGTCCACTGTGAGATGCCCTGTTGAGCTACAGTAGGAAGTAAAAACAGATGAGGGGACATAATGTGGCACAACAGCGGCAGGGAGACTACGGAAAGTGCGGCAGAGGCATGAGGAGCTGGCGTTGATGACTGGCTGGGAGGAAGGATGTGTGTAGATCCAGGGGAGGAGGGAAACAGTTGGGGGATGAAGACCAGGTGGAAGGGAGAATTCCTGGGAAAAGGGAGGCGAGGGTTGGGGATGAAGGGAGGTTCTCAAAGAGGAGCGATAGGGAGTTGCGGGTGATGACTGTCTATCAGGGACGATCCTGGGAGGACGGAGGCCCAGAGCTGATGTACCCAGGGAAAGTTGAGAGGCAAGGAGAACGCGTCCCGGGCGACTCACCAAAGAGGCTGCCGCTAAACCCGTCCCACGCGCAGCCCACGGCGTCCCACACCCAGCCGTTCCGCAGGCTCGACGCGAAGGTGAAAGTGACTCCGAACAGGGATACCAGCAGATCGCCGAGGCTGAGGTTGACCAGGAAGAGGTGGGTGGGAGTGCGCAGTCGCGGGAACTTGGAGTAGAGAAGCAGCACCAGCAGGTTGCCGCCGACGCCCAGCAGCGCGAGGCAGCCCAGCAGCAGCGCCAGGCGCTCGTACGCGGAGGGGCTGAAGAGAGGAGCGGGGCTCCGCGTGCCCGCCGGTGCTGTGCCCTCCGCGCTCGCCCCGTCCTCCCAGTAGCCCTGGCCGCCGCTACGGTTCCCCGAGTACATGGCCCGACGCCGGCACGGCGTGAGGGAGAAGGCTCGGTGAGCCCAGCCCGCGGCGCGGAGAACAGGGTGAAGCTCACGCTCAGCTGGCAGCTCAGACCATTGTGCCCTGAGTCGCGCCAGGCCCGCCCAGCTCGCGCGCACCCGGGCCCCGCCCTCCAGTGCTAGAACCCCGCCCCACCGCATGAAGCTCCGCCCTCCCGCGTGAGTCCCGCGACCCACTCGCAGACACTTGCAGTACCTCCCACTTCACCTCTCTGGAAGCCACGCCCTTTTATCATGCGGCCCCGCCCACACAGCAGCCGTTTTGGCCCCACCCTCTTCAGGCTTTTCCGCTGTCTCGCCTAAGGCTCCTCCCTCTGACTCACACCCTTGGCCCCGCCCTCCAGCATACGGTCTCGCCCTCTGAGAGCCTCTGACCACGCCTCCGAGCTGGGGCCCCGCCCTGCTACCCTGGGGGCCCGCCCCTTCCCCTCCCATCTCCGAGGCGCGCTCCCGCCCAACAGAGGCAAATTTCAGAGTCCAGTCAGGTCTTGCTCCGCTTCTTTCACCCTTAAGCCTTACTGGAAACAGAAAGAGACAGAACAGAAAAAAAAGAAAGTAAATTCCTTTACGTAGGTAAATTAGCCACAGCCGGTCCTCACAGGCCGTTTCCCCTCAACGAGTTCGAAAGCATTTCATCCATTCATCGGTTAAGTCACTCACCCTAGCATACACTCATTCATAAATATTTATGAACGCCTGCACTTAACTCAGCTGAGCATGCTGAATGAAATACTCTTCCTCCTGAGAAGTTATAACACCTCATACACCCAATAGAAAGAAAAAACACTGAAATGCCCGAGGTAGGGCGGTAGCGAAACGATCTTACAAACAGGGAAACTGAGATTAAAATAAAACAAACAAAAGCAGCAGGCTGAGACTCAACTACTCTAGAGCTGGAAGATGTGTCCCAGAGTTTATGACAGTGTGCTGAGATGCTACTCTCAGAGCCCCAGAAGAAGAAAGAAAGTAACATCAGAGTGGCACCCACGTCACCCTCTCACTGGATCCCAAGCCTTCTCAGCCAGCAGTAGGGGTACCCTGATACACAGTCCTGTCCAAGTGCTTCACTGGAGGTGATCTCTCGAGCAGTTCTCCCCCTCCCTCAAGGCTTTCAATCCAAATCTAGCAGGTATAGAGAGGATATATTTAGAACAACATGCATTTTCCACTGGCCCTTTCCCCAGCAGCAATGCAAATATAGTACAAGTCAAATATAGATTGTGAACGTCACTTCTTTAGGCCTGCTTTCTCTGTCTCTACTGCAGTCCCCAACGACTATTCACATGAGGATAATGTCCTGAGCTGCATGCACCTGAAGCTGTCATAGGCACTGGTTTGTGGAAACTAAATTGATGTGCACGGGTGTTCACCCCTCCCACTTGTGTTAGATTCAGTGCATCTCCAAAGTCTTCAATAATCAGCTAAGTGGAGAGATAGCTTGATACCCTGCCTGCTGCGCTGAACACTTAACTAAGAGGCAGTGTGCGCCGTCCTCGAAATCTTGATCTTATTTTTAAGACTTCTAACCTGAACTCAGCATTTACAAGACCTTTGAGCTCACCTGACCTGAAAATTGTTTTTAATTTTGTGTTTTAGACTTATAGGACCATTTAACAAGCTTTTCCCCCTGCAGACTTCTCACTATAGTACTCTTTCTACAGTAAGATTGCAATGTTAGTGGAAGGAAGGAAGGAAGGAAAAAAGGAAGGAAAACTCCTGATATTTTTCCCTAAAGTATTCATTCTTGGGCACAGAGTCTTTTTATCCTAAAGCTCGCTTTCTAGAGGTGTTGAGAGAGAAGACAATAATCAAATTGGTTCATATATAAGATGTCAGATGCTAAGTGCCATAAACAATGATAAGGCAGAGACAATAGAGGTGTGATAGTTTGTATATGCTAGCAGAATACTCACTTCCAGGCAGCTAGGACTAGGGTATTAAAGTCCACACCCACAGTGACACACCTACTCCAAGGCCACTCCCTGGCCCAAGCATATACAAACCATCACAAGAGGAAAGAGAAAACAAATGTGCTGTTATTTAGACCACTCTGCATTGAATTCTCTAAATAGGACCTATGTGCCAAGGTGGGACTCCATTTGCCCCCTCGGAGGGAAACAAGGGAGCTATCAGAGCAGAATAGCAGGACATGAAGATAGAGAGGTAGGTGAGCAGCAGTGCTTTGGCCTCTATGTATCAACATATAAGGTTGATACAATGGACTGTAAGGTCCAGAACATTGCCTGGGCAAGAGGCATGGGGCAATGAATGAAAGGAGTAAGAGCCTGGGAGGGAAATGGTTAACATTTTGATAATTGATAATAGTTATTATAATGGTCCTGTGAATTGGTAAGGTCTTTTATCTGAGTTGATAGAAATAAGCAAGATACTACATATACAATTTTCTTTGTTAATAAAAATGTTTCTTGTAAATTTCAGAATTAGGTATTTATGGAGGTTACAGTTTAAGTGGAAAATTCCCCATGGGATTATGTGTTTGAATACTTGGTTCCTGTGTGGTGCCACTGTTATAGGAGCTTGTGGAATCTTTGGATATGGCAGTATTCCCCAAAAGATCATCTCCAAAGTGATCCAGAAAAGCTAAGCAGTGCCTGGTCATGCCGGCCTGTGTACCGTTAAGAATCCAAGCCCTGGCACAGGGATCATCAGGTGCTAACATGCATTCTTCCCAGGAGACCTCTTTGTTGGCTTATTCCTGGAGCTGGGTTTGGCCATGGTGAACCAGATGTAAAGCAACCTGCTACCCTGCCCTGGTTAGTTGTTTGTTTGAGTTTTTGTTTGTTGTTTTTGTTTGCTTGTTTGTTGTTGTTGTTGTTGTTCTCCCAACCTGACACAAGCTAGAGACTTTTGGGAAAACAAAGAACCTCAGTTGAGAAAATGCTTCCACTAGACTGGCCTATAGGAAAGCCTGTGGAGCATGTTTTTGATTAATGGTGGATGTGTGAGGGTCCAGTCCTGGGTTGTATAAGACAGCAGACTGAGAAAAGCACAACTAGCAAGCCAGTAAGCCGTGTTCTTCCGTGGATTCTGCTTCAACTCCTGCCTCCAGATTTCTGCACTGAGTTCCTGCCCTGACTTCCTTCAGTGATGGACTGTGATGTGAAGTGTAAGATAAACTAAACTCTTGCCCAAGTTGTTGTTGGTCACAGTGTTTTTCCACAGCATCTTTCCACCACGTAAGGATGCATAGAAAATGCCCATAGGAGGAATGGGCATTTGCCAGCTACCGACTGCTAGAGCCTTACATTGTTCTCATCCTTCAGAACTATAGGGAATGAAATACTGATGTTTGCAAATTACTGTGTGGGGGGCAGTTAGCTCGTGCCTGGGCGCGGTCATGGGTCCTGTTGGGCTGTTGTGGTTCCCGCATGTCTGCCACACCAGTCAGCTGGAACCCTGGGTCTGGGAAGCAGAAGTGCGGGATTTGGACTGAGTTTACTCTGTGCAGCGCCAGGCTGATGCTATGGGGCTCTTCTGGGTGCGGGGAGATCTCACTCAGTCTGAGGTCCCACGGGGGCAGGGCTTCTGAGTGGGGGTCTCCAGGCTGAGGCGGCTGACCCGGAAGGCCGGTGGTCTATGTCCTCAGGCGCCACTGAAAGCCACAGAAGAATAGAGACTGGGGGTATACGGACTGGACCAGCCCACAGCCAAGAGGAATGGGGAGGGGGGGGGAGGCCCCAACAGTGCCCCACGGGTAGAGACTCTTGGTATAGCACTCGCTTGGCTGGATCAAGGCTCGGATCAGCCAACTTGGTTGAATTGGTGGCCTCCATGGCAGGAATGTAGAGAAGCCCTCAGAGGGAGATTAGGCGGCTGTGGCCTTCTCCACGGTTTCCCATGGCAGGGCCCCAAGACACGAGGAAGTCCATGGTTTTAAAGGTTTATTGTCATGGCAGAAAGTAGATGAATCTGGCTATACCCCCCCCACCCCCTTCCAGGGCAGACCTGAGTTAAATAGGGAGGAAGGAGGGAGGAGGGTCTGGAAAAGAATGCTTAATTGGCTATGCCCTCTGGCCTTTAGGTATCTCATTAATATGGAAATCTCTCGAGGCACTGAGACCTGTAGTCATGTCCTCTACCTGTGGAGGGGCTGGTAGGGACATTGCCCTACATGACTGAAAGGTGCTGCTGATCAATGGAGGTCTTAGACCGAGTGTCAGGAGCCTGGAGTCTGGGAGCATGTCAAAATGTATGCCATACCTCACAGAGTCTCGGGCCATTTCTAGCCAGTGCTCTACCAGAAACCAAGCTATCCTTTTCACGGTCCCACAACTGCATGACATATTTTATTGTAGCAACAGGAATGGACTAAGACCAATGCAGCAGAAGATATAACATCTAATATAGTAAGCAATAATTTCACTTTAACACATTTATTTTTTAAAGTGTGTGTGTGTGTGTGTGTGTTCATGTATGCAAGAGTGCAGGTCCCTGTGAAAGACAGGAAGGGGCTGTTGATGCTAATTTTTAAGCTACTTTATTGGTTTCTTATACTTTTTTTCTCTTCCAAACCTTATTCCTTCCAACACCCCAACACCAGGTAGCAGAGAAAGAAGGTAAGAGGGGAAAGGTGGCATAGTTCTCTTTAGCCAACTTCCTGCTAATTAGGGGCACTGAACTCCTTGGGGACAAGTCCAATCTTCATAGGATATCTCTAACTTCTTGTTTCTTTTCTCTGAACCACCACCAACAGCAAGAGGAGCAGGAACCAGCAGAAGGAACAGCCATGCCCTCTTCTCCTTCAGAGTACCCTTCCACCCCTCCCTTCTCGGGGCTCTGGCATTTATAGCCTCTCCAGAGTCCTCAGAATTAAACTATGTAAAGCTGCTAGAATCACAGTCTGCTAGAGCATGCATGAGGCAGATACTCTGCTGCTGTGGATAATCTAACTGAAGCAGCTCCATATCCCACACCTGGGATTAAAACACAGAACATGTTTACACAACATAACTGGATTTTAAAAAATATACCAAAACTCTCACTACAGAGGGTATTGGAATTCCCTAGAACTGGAATTACAAGCAGTTGTGAGCTGCTGGATGCTAAGTGCTGGTCCTCCAGGAATATCTACTTTAAGTACTATCTTCCCACTCCCACTAATAATTTCTTAACATCACCAGTAATCTTGAGAGCATTCCAATTTGTAAATATTTTGTAAAATGTGTTACTTTTTAGTTTGATTGTGAAAAACCTAAATACAGTCCACATACTTTTCCTACCTCTGCCATTGCTTGCTTGCATCATTCAAACACTGGCACCCTGCGTGGTCGCTCTGTCTCTCCCACTTTTCCTTTCTCCATTTAGTTCTCACACACAAACAGTTCTGGTAGAACCTGTTCATGTAGAAGTCAGAGCATGTCACTGTTCTGCTCAGGACCTTTCTGTGTCTCCGAAGAAAAGCCCTAGTCCTTATGATACCTCTGTGGTCTTACTGGATCTGACCACAGCTCAGTGGCTCTCTGCCCTTGTCTGCCTGCCTGTTGTTTTCTCCACACACCTATGTGCAGCTGGAGTCTTTGCTGTTTCTCGGGTGTGTCAAGCACAAGCTAATGTCAGGCCTCTGTGCCTACACTTTGCTGGAATATCTTTTAACCATTTAGTCTCCACAGTTTGTTACCTCCTCTGCCAAATATCTTTTTGTTAAGTAATTTATTTTTCCCCTGGCTCTCCCACACTCCAGTGCACACACCTCTACTCAGTCTTCAGAGCATCTACCACCTTCAGAATACCATGTACGTGCTTGTTTTCACCATTAGATTGTAAGCTCAACACACTATTTGCTCACTACTGCGTCACTACTACCTAAATAGCTGCTAGCGTAAGTAGGTGTCTGATAAATATGTCCTGAATGAATGGATGAGGAAATATAAGAATTCATGGATGAGGACTGTAGGAAGATAGTTCCTAGGATGTTTCCCAACAGTATTTGAAAAGCTTTAAAGGACAAAAGAAAAAACGAATAAATAGAGTGAGGAGATTCTCTATGTAACGTGTTTATAGAAATTTACTCCCCTAATAGCTAATAGTCAGAGGATGGACACCTGCTGCTCAAAACAGGAGTGCCCCCTAATGCCATTCCCTTCAATTCTGAACTCAGGATTGCACAAGATGATTTAAAAGGTACACTACCGAGGAATAGGGACTCCGTCTGTCTCATGTTTTCATAAGTTTCATAAGTCTGTTGATGAGCAGACAGAATAGACTTTTATAAAGTGCTGGGAGAGAGACGTTGGGGGCTGGAGACATATCTCAACTGAAGAAGTGTTTGCTGTGCAAACATAAGGCCATGAACTAAGATCCCCAGCACCCACATTAGAAGATAGGCACAGTGGGTTAGACAGCTGGATGCAGAGACAGATGGATGCTGAAGGCTTGCTGGCCACCTAGTACAGTCAATACAGCTTCAGGTTCTGGAGAGATCCTACATCAAAAATAAAAGTACAGAGTGATTAAAAAAATGTTCAATATCATCCTCAAGCTTCCTTATGCACACATGCTAGCAAAACTATTCACAGCAGAACGTGCGTGCACTTGCATGTGTACACACACACACACACACACACACACACACACACAGTTGGAGATTGGAAAACTTGAATCAGAAGTAAGCATTTGGACTGGGTGGAATTAGATGGTAGTATTAATGGAAAAGAAAGCAGAAAGGCCTCTTCTTCAACTGGTTCCTCTTAAAAAAACTCCTCACAAGGACGCCTTTTTTATCTGTGCCTCCTTTTAGTATTTTAACTCAAGGTAAATGAGAAAAAAAGAAATGTTTTTATTCTCCACAACTTCTAAAAATATCTTTATTGGTGCCAAATAAGACAGGTGATGAAATATATTTTCATCCTCACACGTTCAATTTTCCATATCCAGGAGAGTTACAGGAACAAATGTGAACTTTACTCTCTGTAGTATCATGTGGGAGACAGGAGGCTGGGAGAAAGAAGAGACATTCATTCCAAGGAAATCAATGCCTAGTTTCCTTCCTTTACCTCCCATTTTCCCAATAGACACACACACACACACACACACACACACACACACACACACACACACCCTGCAGGAGGTGGATCTCAATCTTCTGTGGAACTTACAGAGATACTGTGACCTAATGAGGCCACATGACGGCCACTGTTAGCATTATGAGGTCAGGACCCTTTACTAACACCCTTGCCTTTATGAAATGCAGCAGGCCTCAGCTTTCCTCCTGCTGACCTCCTGGGAACAGCTCTTACCCCTTGTTCCTACAAGACGGGGATATAAAATCAGAGAAATGAGACCTAGGGCAAAAGTTGAAACAGCAGAGACACATTATAAGAACTAGAAGCTTTTCCACATTGGCATAGTTGCAGTATTATTTCTGTGCAGAAATAAGAGGCTCCTTATGTCTGTATGGATGCCAAAGATGAGAAGCGGTTCAACCTTGCACTACAGATCAACAATTTCAAAGCGTCCTTGGTTGAGTTCAATAAACTGGTTGAACAGACAACAGCCCAGAAAAAGGAAGAAAGAGCAGGCCTGTTTATTCCAAAAGAAGGTAAGATGGATGGTTACAGGGAAGTCCATCTGGAGTTGTTGATTAGGTCGTCAGAGAATAACAGTCTTGTTTAAAATCCAAGACACTGAATGGGGGGCCAGACCTGAGTTCTTTCTCTGTCCCCGACATACTTAGCTAAACGTGAGGAAGCCTTTTGTATTTATCTGTAATAAAGAGTTGGATTAAATAGCACTAAGAGCTTCTATTGCAGGCACTTTCAGTCACGGGCCCACCTGAGACTCAGTATAGCATAGGGAACTTACTAGAACTGTAATAAAATGCAGTCCACTTTGCTTTGAAGACAACAGGAGGTAGAGAGGAGTCACCTGCCCAAGTCACTTGAGAGTCAGAAGGGTTCAGATCTTTCCTGATACTCTCTGGATCTTGGCTGAGCTCTCTCTAAAGTGTCAACAAAGCTTTAAATTCCCTCCAGTCAGCTCGTTTTACCTCTTGCTACAATTGATTCTCCAAACTCTCACTATGGTTTTGAATCATTGATGGGGCTTCTGCGCCTCTCAGCCAAATTTCCTATCCTAGCAGAGAGCCAGGCACAGAGCCTGGAATTCATTTGCTCTCCCTTTTCCTCTAGCCCAGTACTTCCTAAATCAGCAGCCATCCTCCCCTTCTCTTCAATACTGTCAGTTTGCTGCAACAGCCTCAGAAGTCTCTTCTTCCACCAGCTTTGTCCTTTGAATCTAAAATATCCTCTGGCGCCCCGTCCTTGTCTCTCTTCCCTTAAGCTCCATGTCTCCTCTCTGCTTCGCGGCTAAATTTCCCCACAGCATCTCTCATCCACTCATGCCTGGGTTCCTTCATTTTTGCTGAAAATGTATTCAGTACCAAATATTGTTGCCAAATTCAGTAAGTTGCATTTCTTTTCTTTTTCTTTTTTCATTTAGACAGTGTCTCACTATGTAGCCCAGGCTGGCCTGAAACTTGATATCCTCCACTGTGCTGGGATCCCAGGTGTGCACCACCAAGGCTGGCTTTGTGACACCTTTTCAACCCATGTGGTCATTTCACCGCATGAATCTGATCTCTGCTTCTACTTTGAGAAACTTCTCCCTCTCCTACCCTCCCCCACCCCTACCCCCACCATGCTCCTCCTCTTGTGTGTCTATCTTGACACTCTCTTGGTTTTGTTCATTTCTCATTCTGCTTTTCTTTTTCTTTTGTCTTGAGTTTTTGCCTAGTGTGTTCTTGTTCAACTCTTACGGTATGAATGCCGGCTTCCTCGTCTCCAGAGCCACGTATTTAGCATCACCTTTGAGTATGTACTCATAGTTCTCTCAGATTCTGAGTTCCAACACACACTGGAAGTCTACCATCCAGACTTAGTCTTTCTGATCTATTTCTACAGAGTGTTTCCTCTGGCTCTGCCACATCGCTGGCTTACAAACTCATTTTTAGAATCTGTACACCCCATGAGTCATGCCTCAACCTTTCAACCTTGACATCAGCTTCTGGCACCTTCAATCCTGTTAGACACTTTTCAACAATTCTAAATATGTCATAGTCTTTCTTTAAAAAAAAAATGTTTACTTATTTACTTTGTAAACTGTAACTGTAGCAACTGAACTATATCCTCATGACTGAGCTGAACTTTTCAGGAAAAAAAAAGGCAAATCTATGTTAAAAATTCCACAAGTATGTGAAATTTTTAATTGACTAATTAGAGCTTTGTTACCAACCAGCCCTAACTTAGTATCTCTTATCTATCACACAAAACCTTTGGGTTGTATTAGTAGACCACTGACTTTCACCAAATCCAAAGCTAAGAATAAGATAGCATGTAAGACGGTAGCAGAGCTTTGCCTCTTTGATATTCCCATCAACGGGTTTGAAATGCCCGGAGTCACAGCGTTGTTGTTGTTGTGTGACTATGAAAGGTAACCACATCTGCACTGGAATATGTTATTCAGGACAAATTGTATCTGTTCCCAAGCTATGGTCACTCATACCTGGCTCAAAACGAACTTTTATTCCCTTTGAGGTAAGAGCTGTGATTTGTATCAACAGCTATTAAATTGTTTCTTCTGCCGTACTTTTAGTGGCTAATATTTTATCTTTCCAATTTGGATATCTTTCCAGTCCCTCTCTTCTCTTTCAATTTTTCAAGGAAATAGAATGCTACCTCTTTGCAAACACTCCCATATTTCCCCAGGCAGAGCCATCCTCAGCACTGTTACTGTGTTTATTGCTGCCTTCAGGAATTTGCCTACTTTATTTAGGCTGCCAGGGTTAATATGTACTCCGTGCTTGATCATTGACCTGTAAGTGTTTTGAAGGTTTTGCAAAGATAAGGCCAGCTCAGAGCCTGGTGTCAGGAGGCACTCCTCAGATATCTGTTAAACAAAGAAGTTAGCCTTGCTTTTTTCCAAAAGCTTGCAACCCCAAATCTGTGGTGCAAAGTTCCTCCTTCAGGAATTTTTAGATTAGATAAAAAAACTAAACTGATAGACAAATGGCCTTCTGTGTCTCAGGGACAAGATTTAAGGACTGATGAGATGGAAAATATGTAATCCCAATTTGCACCAAGCTTCTAATACTATCCAAATATATTTATATTCATTAATAAATATTGGAAGATAAGAATTAACTCTTTACAGTAGGTAAGGAGCTAGGACTCAAGAGAATGTTTTAGTGAAAATGTGTCAACATCAAAGGGTTGCTAAGTAGATTATAGAGATTTGTCCTGGTTACATTATTCTTAGATCTCACCAGTGATTGAATAGAATTCAGATTACCCTGTGACCAAATCCTCCTCACCCCCCATTCAGGTACATTCCAGATAGAACAGGTGTCTTTAAAATAGTTACATACACATTTGGATGTTTTTATTTTCCATGGGGCTAATGGTGTCTTCCTGGTTGTTCTTGTTTAGGTAGATCAACATTTGCTGAGTTTTAAAACCGGGAAATGAATGCCATTTTTACACTAAAGCTTCTCAGCCGTGACATTATTGACTTTTAAACTAAAGAATTCTTCGTTCTGTGTGTGAAGGCTAGAGGGGGCAGCCTTGTACATTGTTGGGAGTTCATCAGCATCCTTTGCCTCTAGATGCTGGCAGCACACTCATCCTTGGCCATGACAATAATGTCTTAGACACTGCCAAAGGCTCGCTCTCTCTCTCTCTCTCTCTCTCTCTCTCTCTCTCTCTCTCTCTCTCTGTGTGTGTGTGTGTGTTGAATGGGCCTTAAGTTTACTTAGACAGCTATTGGTTACCCCCAATGTCGTTGTCCCACTATTATATCATTGGGGATACCATGCCGATCTAGTCATTGTTGTGGTTCCCAGGCTCTACAGCTGAGTAGAACTGCTGACTGCTTCTCTACCCTTAAGAGCTTATGTAACATCTTCTGATTCTGTGAGAGCCAAAGAAGGCTTCCAGGTCAGGTCCAACTCAATTCTTCCAAGTCCTGTTTCCAAAGTACATGTTGCCTTAAGCAATAGTTTTATTTGTTTGTTTGTTTGTTTTGTTTGTTTATTTAATGTTTGAGGA
This sequence comes from Grammomys surdaster, assembly GCF_004785775.1. Taxonomy (NCBI): domain Eukaryota; kingdom Metazoa; phylum Chordata; class Mammalia; order Rodentia; family Muridae; genus Grammomys; species Grammomys surdaster. Next base: position 1,506,371 of record NW_021620862.1, read on the forward strand.
GACTGTTGTATATTTCAGGCCAGCAACATGACAGGAGGTTTCCCTTAGCAGGCACTAGGGGCTTTGTTAGATAGTGGATGTCTCTTGTGGGGAGCATTATCGCTCCTTTAAATAAACGAAAACTACATATACAGACACACATATGTTTAAAGAAAGTTTATAAAATACTGTCATCCTATGGATTTTTAAAAACATCCTTAGTGCCATTGTAAGGGACCCCCGTGGGGGGAGACCCCACTCTCACCCGGAGTTGCGCACACCCAAGGAAACACGGAGGCCGGCTTGATGCAAAATAGCAAAAGGTAGTTTACTGACGAGGGGCCCTCGGGTCGAAAACGCATCCCATGCAAGGGAACGATTTCGACCCCGAGCTCTGACAGTTTGAGGTTTATATAGGAAGCGGTGCAGGGGGAAGGGGAGAGCGGAAAACTTTGGCGCAGTTACATTTGATTGGATATTTTAAACATCAGCAGTAGGTGTAAGTTATCATTTTGGCGGGCATAGCAAGCTTTTCTTGGTGGTCATGATGACTCGTATTTTTGGCCATGAAACCTCAGACCTTCTGATAGGGGAAGAAAAACACCAGATGGCCCATTTCTCATTTGGGCATGTTTAGACTTGTCAAGATCTGTCCTTGCTTGTTCCTACATTTGTGGTCACTCTGCCCTAGGAGGAACTTGTTATTTTTTGTTTTGGCTGTTTTCAGCAAATTGTTGGTGGTCTGGGGGTTCTGCTGAGGTATTTTGATTTTTTGTCTTCACACCATTTATTTCTCCTTCTCTATTTTCCTTTCCCTCCCAATTTTAAAGAACCCTCTCATTTTTTCCACTGTCTCATTTCTAGAGCCTCTTTTTCCCCATCTGTACATCTTCTTTTCTGCTTTCCTGGCTTCCTTGGATACTTCAGATTGTGTACACAAGTTCAGAGTTAGAATCTACAGATAGAAGACAACATTACATATTTGTGTTCCTGGGTGGAGTCATTTCATTTAGTATATTTTCCAGTGGCATCCATTTACCTACACATTTCATTATTTCATTTTCTTTATAGCTGAGTACATTTCCATTATGCGCACAAAAGCGTGTGTGTGTGTGTGTGTGTGTATGTATACGTACAACATTTTCCTTATTCACTCACCAGCTGAAAGATATTTTGGTTGCTTCTATTTCCTAGCTATTGAGGATAGAGAGGCAACAAACATGGCTGACCAAGTGACTGTAGAGTAGATGTTGAATCCTTTGGGTATACTGTGAGGCATGGTATAGCTGGATCACATGGTGGATTTCCTTTGTTTGTTTGCTTATACTTCCCCACATTGATTTCCATAGTGGCTTTGTCAGTTTACAATCCTACCAATAGCCAATGTGGTTGCCCTTTCCCCAGATCTTCACCAGCATTTGTTGCCAGTTGTTTTCTTGATCTTAGCCATTCTGACTGGGGTGAGATGAAATTTCAAAGTAGTTTTTATCTTCATTTTCAATTTTCATTTCACAGAATTTTTATTTCTGTGATTGCTATGGATGTTGAACTGTCTTAAAAGTAGTTCTTAGTAATGTTTATTTATTCTTTTGAGAATTCTCTGTTCAGATCTATAGGTCATTTTTGAAATTGGGCTATTGATTCTTTGTTTTTTGAGTTCTTTGTGTATCCTGAATATTAATACTCAATTAAATATATAGCTGACAAAATTCTTTCCCATTTGTAGGTCTTCTTCACTCAATTGACTGTTTCCTTTGTAGTACAGAAGCTTTTTGGTTTTATAAAGTTTCCATTTGTCAATTGTTAACCACAATTCCTGAGCAAATGAAATTCTATTTATACAACCCCTGCTCCTGCAACTATATCCTGTAGGGTGCTCCCTGTGTTTTCTTCTAGCAGTTTTGGTGTTTCAGGTTTCACATTTATATATTTGATCAATTTGAAGTTAGTTTTGTTGTAAGGTGATAGATATAGGTCTAATTTCATTCTTCTGGTTGGGGACATCCACTGTTCCCAGAATAACTTTATGTACATGCTTTTCCCAGTATGTATCATTGACATCTTTGTAAAACATCAGATGGTTGTGATTACATTAACTCATGTTTGGGTCTTTTATTGTATTCCATCAGTCTACGTGTCTACATTGGTGCCAGAACTATGCTGTTTGTATTACTTTACCTCTGTAATACAGCTTGCACCCGGGCAATGATAACCCATACAGTATTGTTCTTTTGGTTCAGAATTGCTTTGTTCATTCAAATATTTTGTGCTCCATATGATTTGAAAAATAATTCGTTCTATTTCTGTGAAGAATGTTGTGCAGATTTTGATTGGGATTGTGTTGAATCTGTACATTTATTTTGGTAGAATGGTCATTTCCATTTGAATTCTACCAAACGATGAGCATGAGAGATCATTCCAACTTCTGGTGTCTTCTTCAGTCTCTTTCTTTGGAGACTTAAAGTTTTCATTTTGGAAGTCTTTTACCTCATTATTAGGTTTTTGAGGCTATTACAAATGGGAGTATTTCTGTGATCTCTTTCTTACCATGTTCATTATTGGTTATAGAGATAGGCTATAATTTTGGTAATTTGATTTTGTTTCCTGGCACTTTCTATAAAAGATATTGTCCAGTAAAAGTTTTGGAAGCTCTTATGTACAATATCATATTATCCACAATAAGGATAATTAGACTACCTATTTTCATATTTAATTTCCTTCTTTTGTCTTTAGATAGTACTCACTACATTTTGCTAGTGGACAGCCCTGTCTCATTCCTAATTGCTTCAGATTTTTTCTCCATGTAGGATGATATTGGCTGTGGGTTTGTCATATATAGCACTCTTTACACTGAAGGTCCTTTCTCCAAGACCTTTATCATGAAGGCATATTGTATTTTTTCAAAACACTTTCCTTGATCTATTAAGAGAATCATGCGACTTTCGTCAGTAAGTCCATTTATATGACTTATTGCATTTATTATATTACATATGTTGAACAATCTCTAGGATAAATCCCTCATATTAACGGGAATAAGAAATAGTTTCTCCTAGAGCCAAATGACCTGGGGAGAAAGTAACCATGACCTTTGGAGAAAGATTAAGGTTACTCCAAATACTATGTTTCAACACAACAGTTTCATGAAGGCTTATAGTTTAGAACAAGAGAGCCATAAGTCAAGCTACCTTTCAAATACATCGAGGGGACACCATTGATGGTAGATAGTGAAAAGAAAGTTGAGCAATCTCTGTGATTGGCCTCAGATGTCACCTGATGGATTCTTAACTTTTGGGTAAGTGAAAGTTAGGCTTGACTTACACACTCCCAAAGGATTACTAATGCTAACAAAGAGATCACAAACACCTGGGAAATAAATGGCTATTTAAAAGACTAAACCCAAGATAATTTGGCTTTGGGCCTGCAGTATTCCAACTTTTTACATTAAAGTTCTAATGAGTCAACTATACTTGTATAATGTTTAATCTATTGTGTTCTCCTCTCTCTCTCTCTCTTTCTCTTTCTCTCTCTCCCTCCCTCCCTCCCTCCCTCCCTCCCTCCCTCTCTCTCTCTCTCTCTCTCTCTCTCTCTCTCTCTCTCATTTCTGGAAATTTCAAATGTCAGTAAATATTGCCTAGTTTCCCTTTTTATGTCCAATGTCTAGCTAAGTTCTGACATACAACTAAGTCTTGGCTAGAACATTATTCAATACATATTTTTGTTAGTTAAATAAAACAATAGGATTTTGTCTATACAGTTTGGGGAATCCTTTTTCTTGACTTGAGATGCAGTAATCTGATTCAAACACATCAATAAACTTGGCAAATATCAAGATTCAAGTCAAGTGAGTGTGTGTGTATCCATGTGTCTCTGTGTGTGTGTGTGTGTATGTGTGTATACATGTGTGTGTATGCATGAGGTTGTCTATATGGTATGTGTGTTATTCTCTGTGTGTGTGTGTTGTGCGTCTATGTGGGTATGTATCTGTGTATGTCTGTGTATATGTCTGTGTGTGTTCCTGTATATGCGTCTGTGTGAAAGTTTTCATAATGCCAGATAACCAATAATTGCTATGTACAAAGATCTAAGGTAAATTCTAAGAAATATTAAACTGGTAAATGCATTTATAGCAGGAAAAGGTGACTTTCTTATCTTCGTATTCATGCACAGAATTTCTATCATAGCTGAAACAGAAGAGAATCCTAAACAGCAAAATAAATTATTTACTCTGATTGAATACTATTCTAGCTGGGGCCTAGTTATGTTAACAAACACAAGATCTTTAAGGTACAGTTACAGTCTTTTTATAAGACGATAGGATGGAAAATGTTTATGAAATGTGAAACTCTGTCCTTGGAGTTTAATGGAAATGTCCCTGCACTTTTTCCCACTGCAGATGCAATCGATTATGATAAGTTTTACACCTCCGTACAGCAAATCTTTGGCCCTGAAGTGAAAAATCAAGATGTGAAATGTTTTTACAGGAAGCTCTGCAACAACCCCGATGCATCTTTCGACTGGTGTGAGGTACTTGCTTTGTGTGTACATAATTCAAAACCCAGATATTATTTGACTTTGCTCAGAACAAGCAATTAAAAGTGTTACTCCCGCCAAAACTAAATCTGTAATATGTATACAGAATATTACTGTGTCTACAGCCATAAAGACATAGCCATGGCCCACAAGAAGGTGAAGAAAACAAGCATCTATTTAACTATATTAGCCATGAGTATTTTTGTTTTAAAGACAGGGTCTTACTCTGTAGTCCCAGTTGACCTGGCACTCATTATGTATACCGAGCTGGCCTTGAACTCTCAGAGAGTTGCCTGCCACCAGTACCATTGACATCAGGATGTTAAGCAGCTTTGTTGAATCTGACAATGAAACATTTCTTCCCAGTACTCTCAGTGCGTGTGTGTGTGTGTGTGTGTGTGTGTGTGTGTGTGTGTCTTCAGAGCACTCAGATCATTAGCAGAAACGAAGAGGATTAGCCACTTCTGTCAGGTCTTGAAAATGTTTTCCGATTGGCGGAATAGTGATGCAAACATTATAAATGTGCAAGTAATTCAAACATCTGACTCACTTGTATCTGAGTATGACAAGAGAAAACATCATGGTTTTGAAGAATTTACTGTCATATTTAACAGCATGACCAGAGTTTTTGGCATCAAAGCCTGCCTTCTAGCAGCCCTAAAAAGCTAGGGTCAGCTACTCATCTCCAACACATTAACTAAAGAGACAATTGATCATGGAAAACGGAGAACAGAGATTTATTCACAGTGGTCACACTGGAAAGAGGAGTAAAAGAGCCCAGTGGCCCCCCCCCCCCCAATCTTTCGGGGCATTGATATGCAGTTTAAATATAAGTAGAAGGCAAGAGGTGCTTTAAAGTAAACAGTCATGGTCATGGTATGGTCCTGTCTATCACAGACGGATCATTGCCTAAGCCCCAGTCTATCCTGTGAGGTTCAACTAGTCCTAAGAATACTGTGAAATCTCTTCCTGGGTGGCAGGTTCTGCTGGTTGGTACCAGGCCTCCCAGCTTTTCCTTTTCCCTAAAATAGGAGTCCTAGGGTAATTTCTTTCTTTACAGCCAGCTGTTTGAATAGACTATTAACTGAAGGGAGGGGCACAAAGTATCATTAGACTGTCTTCTTTCTTACCAAGGCAGTTACAACATCTAATGGATGTGTGTAAGTGAAATTTTGATGAATCCCAGACTCAGGAAAAGTTCTGTCTTATGTTTAACTATATCTAGGCCATCACAAAATTGATTGTAAGTTTTGTTTTAAAGAGCATATCAAGAACTCCAATAAAATTCAATTTAGAAACTTGTAATACAAGATAGCCCAAATCTTGAAATAGGTAATTAGCAAAAGTTACTGGTTAACTTTATGAAAGATTACAACCAAAAGGAACTTCTATGGCCTTTAAGGGGATATAATTCATATGAATATTTTACTAATATGCTAAAACACTGAATAGCTATCCAAATCATTTTCTGAGGCTAAAATAACAGAGTTGAACAAAGAAAATGCAAAGCAAATATTACTAATGATTAGAAATGCTAAAGTTTTAAATAATGTTTATTAAACACTAAAAAATTTCCAGATAGAAAAGTAGGGATGGCTCAGTGTTAGAAAAGCCATAAGTAGATTTCATCTAACAACTTAGGGACAAGGCTATATAATCTTACAGAGGGCAGCAAAGGAAAGCAACACTGGACACATGCAGATTTTATAATCAGCTCACAGGGCACAGCAAGGCTTGGTCATTGGCACACACTCTACAGGTGTTACTGAGACACACTAGTGGAGGCAAAAGGCCTTGACAGGTCACTAATGGCACATGAACCTTCACTAATCACTATCTGACCCTTTTTCAGAAGAAGGTTGCTGACTCTAAATCTTTAAGACTAAGTAAAGTAGCTGGGCAGTGGTGGTGCAGGCCTTTAATCCCAGCACTTGGGAGGCAGAGGCAGGAGGATTTCTGAGTTTGAGGCCAGCCTGGTCTACAGAGTGAGATCCAGGACAGCCAGGGCTACACAGAGAAACCCTGTCTCAAAAAAACCAAAAAAAAAAAAAAAAAGTCTAAGTAAAATAAAAATAAGGAAGATAGTTGATAAAAATCCATCAACTACCTCTACTTTAAAACACACACACACACACACACACACACACACACACACACACCAGTAAAAATGAAAGGGAATTCACTGACACTGATAAAGGAGACTGTTTTTTCTTCTTCCTTTTTTTCTTTTCTTTTCTCTTATGCATCTAGAACAAATGACCATACATTTAGCCATTTAAGAGAAAATAAAAAGCAATTCTATGTTATGTCATAGTTTCCATTGACAAGGGGTCTGGGAAATGGTCCTGGGCAATTCTTATGCAAAGTCTCCTAAATCTGCAGCCAGCTGTTAGCTAGACTGTGGTCTCATTTGGAGGACTCTCTCTGGAGAAGAATGAATCTAAGTTCAAAGGTTGCTGACAGGATTTACCCCCTTGCTGTCTTAAAAAAAAACAAAAAACAAAGCAAAACCAAACCAAACTAACCAACCAAACAGCAATATCCTTCCATCCCTGTAACTGAGTTGCAATATCTCTTACTTCTTTTTTGTTTATTGTATACATTTTTATTGGATATTTTATTTACATTTCAGATGCTATCCCCTTTCCCAATTCCCCCACCCACCCAGAAACTCCCTATCCCATTCCCCCTGCTCCTGCTTCTATGAGGATTGCCCCCCCCCACTCCCACCTCCATGCCCTCAAATTCCCCCACACTGGGGCATCCAGTCTTCACAGGACCAAGGACTTCCTCTCCCACCTCATGCCCAACAAGGCCGTCCTCTACTTCTTTTTTCTCATCCTTACACCTGTCTTCTGAGCAAAGGTCTGACTGAGGTTGGCATACTTGCCCTGCTTAGATGATTTAGGCAGAACCAAGACAGCCAGCTACATTAGGACATTCAAAACACTAATGAGAAAGTTTGTATCTACCCTTAATGACCATGTAATAAATCTCCTAAAAGCTTCAATAGTAAAACTCACAAAGACCTTGTACAAATTAGACATCCTTCCCACTAACTGCTCGTAAATACCTACAAAGCTTGGCTAGTAACAGAGCAGGTCATAGATTCTTCCATGCAGCAAATAATCTGTCCGGTTTTCTTTTTCTTTCTTCTTTTCTTCCTTTTTCCCTTTCTTCCTCCCTCCCTCCCTCCCTCTCTCCCTTCCTCTCTCTCTCTCTCTTTCTTTCTTCCTTTCTTTTGCTCTTTGCTTGATTGTTATATCAAAAGGTCTCTTGCTTTTTCCATCATTTGCAAGTAAAAACCTGTCCTTAATGATCAGGAGGAAATTGTTCTTTTACTATTTTGACCTTCTCTGTACTGTCCAGGAGAAATACAAGGGGTAGGCAAGCACTGGGACCTGAGTTTATATTCCCAGGACATACTTTAGCCTACTGCTTCAAACTGCAACTGTTCTGATGTGGCCAACCATGTGACATTTAGAGATGCTGCTGTCGCCGGGCAGTGGTGTCTCACGCCTTTAATCCCAGCACTTGGGAGGCAGAGGTAGGTGGATTTCTGAGTTCGAGGCCAGCCTGGTCTACAGAGTGAGTTCCAGGACAGTCAGGACTACACAGAGAAACCCTGTCTCGAAAAACCAAACAAAAAAAAAATAGAGATGCTGCTGTCTATAAATCTTCCCACACAATGGAGTTACAAAAATGACAGGGAAATTCTCTTGTCTGAAGGTAAGTTTAAAATTGCATGTTGGGCCTCATTCATAGCTATCCTTGGCTGCACAAGCTACCATGCAGAGAGGTTGGCTATGCGTAGTGTATGTATGAAAATATATAATCTAGAAGAATATTGAAATGGCGAATGATACAAATCATAACAAAGTTCAAGAATCAAAGATGAAGCATTCTGATTGTCAAGTTCCCCTCCCCTCTTCTCCATCTCTTCCCCTCCTCCCTCCAACTCTCCCTTAACTGAGAATGATTTAGCAGAGGCTGCACTGTTGATATATATTGGTTTGTCTTTATCTTTGTTTCAAAGGTGAAATTCAGAGTACCTTACATCACCCATGAAGCATCAGTCCTGTCCACTGTTCATTAAACTGCTAAATATGAAGCTTCGATCCAATTGTTCTTCCTTCAAATTTAACTGGAAAGTAGATATCTCTGGACTTTTTTTCCCCATCACATACCACCCATCACTAAACACCCATCAGGCTTTGGAAAATAACTATTTTTTGTTTTCTGAAACATTTCCCAAGATTTTGAGAAGAGATAATTTAAAGAAAAATACTGGAAACATACCTCTAGTTACATCCAAAATTTCTTGATTTCTCTCTCATTTTTCATTTATCTTATGTCAGCCCACCCCAGACTACATGTACATACCTCTCACCTCTAGACCATTTTATTCCTCACAGTCATATCTAAGTAAGTAACAAATATAATCCATCCATTTCAAATTATCTGTTTATGCTCCTTTTTCTCTCTCGTTAATTATGCTTTATAGTATGTAACTAAATTTTTTACTTACTAAATAAATTTTCATCCTGTATTTGTGGCCATGTTTCCAAAATGTCTTAAAATTTGGGATGTTTTTGTTGTTGTTGTTTGTTTGCTTGCTTTGTTTTTGTTTTTTGTTGCTGCTGGTGGTGGTTTGGTTTTGGTAGAGATTTTCAGCTTGGTTAAGTGAATTTTGTGCAGTGAAGCCCTGTCTCTCTGGAACCAACTATGAGTCATTGTTGGTGCTGCTTAAATTATAGCAAGTTGGACTTAATATACATTGACTGAAGGACAGGAGACCCAGTACCCTGAGCACAGGTGGGCTGAGGTATGGATATGCTCTCTCTGGTTGGATGGTTCAGGTACACACACACACACACACACACACACACACACACACACCAGGACATTCAGAATAAGTGTGCTAAACATTGACCTCATCTTCAGTGAGTAATAGAACCACATGAAATCTCTGGTAGAGAAGATAACACGTGGGAACTGACCCCCTTAGATGCTGTAGACCTCCGTGCTGACGAGCTCCCCTCAGCCACATGGGGCTGTAAACGTTGGAAGTGTGATCTGTGTGAGTTGACATGTGCTGTAAATATAAAATGCACAGATCTCAAAGCATTGTATGAAAAAATGTTAATCATTTCACAGTGACTTTTAATGTTGATTATATGTTGAAATTACATTTTCAACACACTGAGTTAAAAAATATACTAATAAAGTTGGTTTCATTTTGGCTTTATGTTTCATGTATCATAAAAGATGTAATATTATATATGTGGCTTATATTATATTTCTATTGGACATCACAGAAAATGTCAAAATAAGAATAGAATGAATTTTTTCCTGACCATCAAAGTCAGGTTTTTACCAGCAAACATCAAAAAGACAAAAACACTGTATCAGTCCACCTCTCTTAGAAGAGTCTAACTTTGCATTTTGGGGTTGCACCTTGTTTGAATCTATTTTATTCATTAATTATATTTTATTAATTTTTGATTATTTTATGCATTATATTTTGATCATATTTACTCCGCCTCTAGTTCCTTTCAGATGCACACTCCACCTCCCTGAGTCTCTGAAACTATGCACCTAAGATTATATCAACAGACTTTTTCAATTTGAAGGTCATGCATTTCTATGAGAGCATGAAGCAATTGTTTTACATTTTTGCTGACCAAAATTCTTGTATTGGAAACACAAGCTTCAAATCATATACTATAAAGGTACCCAGGACTCCTATGTTCCATAAATGGTGAACCATAAGACAGTATTAGGTAGGTGGCAGAGATGTGCACATGGAGCTCCATGGTAACTGAAATCTTTGAATGTATTGAAATACGATTGTAAAGTAAATCTGCATAGTTCTTTAGTTGTGGAGAGGAGGAATGGAAGCTTTATCCCCAACATCTTCTTGGAGCTCCTCATTCTCAACATCTGCCACTTCTAGTCGTACACAGTCTCCTTACTTCTGTAAAATCTCTTCTATATTTTCATACAAATCCTGGTTCCTATTTAGTCTTCACCACAGATCCGTATGCAGATTGTAGGGGACCACACTTTGCCATGGTGAGGGTGAACAGAGACATATGAAAAGGTAATTGACTTATCTAAAGCCAAATAGAAAGTGAGCTTTGGTCTCCAGCTAAATAAACTTTCCTGTCTACCAGCTCTTGATGCCATTGTCCTTTCCATCTTTGGGCTCCTGGAAATCTTGCAGCTTTGATGGGACAGCTGGAGCTCAGCCTCTGGTGTGCTCTGTGCAGGTGGAGGTTGGCTGAGGCTGGAGGAGTGTGTGTGGGCTGTTCTGCCATCCCTGGCCTACCATCTTGTCAGCATTCTGGCCACTTCTCAAATGGGTGTTTCGAGTTTCGACTTTCTGGGCTTGGTTCGCTGTCATCTGTAAAATGGAAACTGCATACTACCTGATGAAGACTTAGTTCATTTCAATATCGATTACTTGTTTTTTTAGGAGGCATCTTATTAGTTAGCTAGTAGTCACTGATTGGGCAACACAAGTGGGACTGATTCTTCCAAAATCAGCCAAAGGTGTGCAAATCTGATTCCAAAATATAAATCTCTTTGTCTCAACAATGCCATAAGAAGTTACGTTTTCTTTTCTGTGGTTTAGGTGCAGATACACTTGGAGAATTTTATATTATTACACTAGTGAAATGTTAGAATTAATAAAAGCATAGCATAACTTGGGCCCCAAATATATAATGAAAAAAACTAGACAAAAAGAAATTGGCTCAGTGTGATTGGCTTAGACTTACACAGCTAATCAGTGAAAAGATGGGATCTGGTTTTTTTCTCACCACCATGTTAGTCTGTGTTGCTAGGAAGCAGCTGCTGTAATTTCAGTATCTCTCATAGGCACTTTGAACACTGGATCCTTAAATGGTGGAACTGTTTAGAAGGTTGCCAACTTTTAGGAGGAAGTGAGTCACAGAAGACGCAGGGAGTCTTGTGTGTTTTAGCCTAGTGCAGCTTCCTGTTCCTTTCTCTGCTTTTCTGATTTTGGATTCGTGTGACCAGATGGCTTCCTGCTCTTGCCACCACGCTTTCCCTGCTTGATGCCCTGCTTTCATCACCGTGAGGGACTATACACTGCAGGAAATGTGAACCAAAACAAGTGCCTTCACCCTTAAATTGCTTTATCAGAGTATTTTATCACAGCAACAGGAAAAGGAACCAAGAAAGGAGCAAATAAACATTTTTAGGAGCACACTGCAAACTGATTCGAACCCAAGTCATAATACGCCACACAGGATGCCTGAAGGGCCTCTGGCCAGCCGGTAGATTCCTCAGGCCTCAGCTAACTTCCACATGACTTCCAGGCTGCTCTTGAGCTGTTCTATCAAAGCTGCAAGGTTTAAAGGATCCCAAAGACAGGAAAAGGTAATGACATCAAGAATTGGTAGACAGAGAAAAGTTTAGCTGAAGTGTGGCGAGCAAGGCTCTGGAAAGCCTTGCTCTTCTCCCCAGTCTCTTTGCTTTGCTAAAACCATTAGATTACATTCCCAAAGCTACCCCACGGTCTAGTCCTTTATTTGGCCACTTCCGCTTCCTGAGGCTGACTACCAAGGCTCAGCTATTAAAGTATTCAAGTCCAGCAATCAAAAGCCTATTTTGACTCACCTAATTAACATGTCCAACCAAAATTACACACCTCATCCTAACATGGGGTTTCCCCTTTTGCTGTTATAAACTGCCATTGTCTCTAGGCTACTTCTGTGTTCTGTATCTAGAGGCAGTCCTTTGTCCCCTGCAACAGATACCTCTTGTCCCTCTCCCTTAGTCTCTTCTTCTTCTCCCTCTTCCTCTATCTCTTCTTTGTTCTTTATCCCTGCCCTCTGTCCCTCTGAGGTAAATAAATCTCCTTTGTGTTGAGAACTTGGTCTTGGGGTTCCTGAGCCAATACTTTTCCTCCCAATGTCAATAGGGTCCCTCAGCATTGATACAAAGTAAATTATTACAAAGTTAAAATTATATTTGCTACTTCAAAATGTTACAAGAATGTTCTATAGTAGATTTAAAAATAAGTTGCTTACAAGTTTTTATTTGATCTACCTGCTTTTATGTTCTACACTGAAATATGTTCCTTAAGTAATCAAAAAAATTTTTAATTGCCAGAAGCATGGGGAAGTCTGGAAATTGCATTGTTAAAAGAAAATGAATACTTGGTTATGATACACTTGATAAAATACTCAGACCAGCAATGAGTTCAAATTATATCACATGGTTTCTAGCCTGAAATTTAAAATTTCAGAAAAGAAAGTAGAGATCCTCAAGACTACTGTTCATCACAAGATGATAAGAAATGTCTGTCTTTGATCATAGTATTTCCCCCTTGAAACATAACCTTTTAAAATGAGTTTTGCGATCTCTTCTGAAGTTTACCTGACATATCTAAAAGACTTCCTGAATGGATTTCAACGAATTGATGCAGTTGGCTTCCTTGGGAAGTTATTAAGCAATGCAATAATTCACTATAAGTGAAAGTGGTAAAATCAGTCATCTGTTTTGAACTTTTTCTTAGCATATATTAGTGACACATAATGTTCGGTTTCCTTACGACATTTCTGGGCATTTGTATGGTGTATTTGGAACATAGTCACTCTCCTGTCACTGTTTCTTGCCCCTCCCCCTTCTCCCATCACCTTGACCTTTCAACTGGTCACCTTTCTATTTTCATATCTTGTCAAAGTCGATAGTTTCTGTAGGAGTAAATGTAGTATGTACATCCCTGCTGCTATTACACTAAAATGCATGACCATCAAGTGCTCAACAGGAAAGGTGTTGAGTGGGTGGTTTTTAGCTGGCAGGGAGGATACCTAAATTCCATTTTCTTTAGTGTTCCTGGAAACCTAGGGCACCACTCACCACATATTGACATTAACTGAGTTCTTATCAGCCACTTGGTGCAATCCAAGTACATTATACTCTACCTAACTTCTATAAAATCTAAACATCCTCATCCTTATTTAAGGAGGGGGGGATCATGCCTGGTGATCATTTTCCAGATTAGGAAAACTCAGGCAGAGAGAACTCCAGACACTGGCTTGAGATCCTATGACTACTGGACAGTAGAACCAGGACTTGAATTGATTTTCATGTCCTGAAGTGCGTAATTCTGCCTTGAAGGAGGGCATTTCTCCCACAATCCTTCACACATCTCTTCTCAGACATAGTATCACTATCTTCACAATGATCATCTACAGAAATGGCAAATCAGGGTGAATGGCTTGCTCATAAACTATTTGAAGTTACTGTAAACACAGCAGACAGCACTCAATATGGTTAATACTGAGTAGGATTTTCCCTCTCCAAGAAACACCGGACAGAACTTATTGCCAGGGAACTGAGGAAAGAACCCTGGTCCCCACTGTCAATTCACTTTTGAACTCACCATTATTTCACATGACTATCTGAGGATACATAGGGTGGCAAACATGCATTAATTATGTGGAGTAGTGCTTATAAAACTGGTCCCCGGTTCTACCATCAGTCACCATTCTAAGTAATTATGAAAGAAATTTGCTGATGGATTTAAGGAACTAATCACCAGAACTTAATATGGGAGCGTATCCTAGATAATCTAAGTGGCTCAAAGTCCTTCAAAACAAGATAGGAAGAATGAGGGAAGGGCCTTGGGCATGAAGGAGACTTGAAACTCTGCTGCTGTTGCTGAGAAGGAAGGACCTGGGTGTAGGGCTGAGTAGAAGCCCCTGAAATCTAGGCAGTGACAGCTGACAGGCAGCAGGCAGATCAACCTATGCTAACAACCTGAATGATACTGAAAATTGATTCTTCCCCAAAACTCCAATAAAAACACTTTTCCACTCTCTCTTAAATTTGAGTCTACTGACATCCATTTTGGACTCTACCCTATGAAACTATGGGTTAATAAAAAGGCCTTCTTTAATGTCAGGTTTGTGGCTGTCTGTTTTGGTAGCACTAAGAAAAAATAGTACAAAAGGGTAGGGTAGGTGGTTTGGCAAAGAGATGGCTCAGTGGGTAAAATGCTTTCTTCACAATCGTGAAAATTTGACTTCAGAATTCCCAGCATCCACATAATAGACAGCACAGTAGCAGAGCATGCTGGAACCCAGTGCTGGACCAGCAGAAGCAGGTGGCTCCCCAGAGCTATCCAACAGCTTTGCTGGATGGCTTTGTTCCAGCTTCAGTATGAGACCCTGCCTCTATTAGAGAGTGATAGAGGAAGACACAGACATGGACATACACACACACATACATGCAGTTCTCAAAATTCTTAATTCCTTTAAAGAATTCTCAGTTATCAGTAAAAGAAAATTTCTACTTATTAGTAAGTTAATAGGAGTTATTTTGCTGCTAGTAGATTCTGAGGCAGACTTTTCTCGTGTTGTTCAGGTTGGCCTTAACCTGGTCTCAAATATTTTACCTCAGCCTTCCAATAATTGAAGTTACAGGCTTATGTCACTGTGCCTGGCTTACAGCTAGCTGTTAGCATTTTTCAAATGCCTCTAATTTTGAAACTTTCACAATTTGATAATTTATTCACAAAGGTCACTTTTTAATATTCAGAATATCTTCTTATAGCAAGGTAGCTCATTTTCAGGCAACCTCTGGAACATGGGAAGCTAATCAAATAAAAATCTGAAATCTTATATATTCTGAATCTTCCCTTTGCAGGAATGAAAAAAATCTGACACAGCAAGACTCATAGACGATAGTTAGGAATAATCACTCACAGTTAACAGTCCTAGCTGAGGCCCTGTCTGATGAAGGCTGATTTCATTTTCAAACAAGGACAGCATGGTAATCAATCTTTCAGTAGGAACAAGGACACAAACTTGGTGCATGGTTGTTCCTCAGGGAAAAATGTCAGTGCCTCCTCAGAAATCACACATCATCAGTGCAAAGTGTGTTGAATGTTAAAGTCCTGCTTATTTACGGGGCACTCTACTCGGACATCATAAAGCAAGGTGCATTTCATCTCAGTTAGACTTCTCAGTTAGATTCTGCTAGCACAGAATCTATTGATACTGGACAGCCAGCTCTGATATGCTGCTGATGTTTGCTTTGTTGTTTTGGATTTTAGATCTTTGGATACTTCTCCACAGATGAAGATTCTTTTACTTCGCAGATGGATGAAGAAAATTTGGTTTTTCTTGTGTCTAGAAAACAGCGAATTGTGATTTCAGGTGACTTATACAGTCCCTCCCCCCAATTGATATGAATTTTAATATTTTTTTTCTCAAAACTGAGCATTGGGAACATACTATTTCTAAAGAATCACCATACATGTGCTCACTCAGTTCCCTGTAAGAGAAAGGAATAGCAGTTTGGGTTTAGTGTGGAGAAAAACTACCTGTAACTGAAACCAACAGCTTCTTCCTGCTCTGAAATGCACTACAGAATGTAATGTAGTCAAGGAGCCAGGATGTGAAGAGGCACAGGACTCAAATGAAGTCTCTCTATAATGGCAACCTATTAGTACATGTTCCACTGTCACCAGAAGAAACTGTGTGTCTTTACAATATTATTGAAGCATTCCCAAGTGAAGCTCCTCCTAAGCTCCTCCCCTTGATTCTTCTAAAGACACTATCTCTGAACTGAGTTTGAGCCAGTCACAGACAGGTATTAACTCAACTCAGGTCCTTTCCAGTTTCCAAGAGTCCACTATTTTTTTCAAATCTGATCCTTGGATTTGGGTACTTCCAACCTCTCCACTGTTGACACTTTGGGGTTTGTTATTGTTCACTCCAAGGTTAGAAAGGGATAGGAAGTTTCTTAGTTTGGGTTTTATTCCTGTGAAAAGACACCATGATCAAGGCAACTCTTATAAAGGCAAACATTTAATTGGGGTTGGCTTACAGTTTCAGGGGTTCAGTCCACTATCATCATGGTGGGAAGCATGATAGCATGCAGGTAGACTCGGTGCGGGAGAAGGAGCTGAGAGTTTTACACCTTGATCTGAAGGCAACAGAAAGAATCTATTTTACACAGACAATCAGGAGGAGGGTCTCTTCCACACTGGAAGGGTGGTTGAGCCTAGGGGATCGCAAAGATTTCCTTTATAGTGACATACTTCCTCTAACAAGGCCACATCTCCTAACAGTGCCACTTCCGTGAGTCAAGCGTATTCAAACCACCACAGGAAGAGAAGAGATGAAGCCTAGAGCCTCCACCTGTCTTTCAGCCTTTCATTATATGTTCTGAGATGAAGTAAATACTGTAGTTGGAGTCTAATTGTTGGAGATTGGTTCTAATGCTTTGATTCAATTGGAAATCTTTATGTCCAAACACTAAAGGTCCTTGTCTCCAATTGATTTTTGATCGATCAATAAAGATGCTAGCAGCCAATGGTTTGGCAAAGGGAAACATGGTTGGACTCTTAGAATTGTGAGGGATAGGATGTAGGGGGAAGGAGAAGAAGAAAATCATCATGAATTGGTGGGATACAGATGGACATAGGAGCTATAGGAGATAAAGCCAACCAGCCATGTGAGATTTTTGGATAAGTGGCCACTGGCCACTTCCCCAATTGGGCTTAGGGTAGCAAGCGAAGGATTAGAAGTTCCTATCCATTGAGCTAGATGGTATACTAAAAATAAGCTAAGGTGTGTGTGTGTGTGTGTGTGTGTGTGTGTGTGTGTGTCTTTCATTCACAGATCCAAAGATTCTCTGGGCTGGTGGCTGGAGCACAAAGCAGTGCAGCTAAAATTCACATTACATCTTGTGTTCCTTTAAAAATGCATCTGAGGGTGAGGGTGTAGCTCAGTCCTATAATTTGGGTCATATACCTGAGGGCTGGGGACAGGATAGTGAATGACAGATACAACTCTCCAGAATATCTATTTTTTTTCCCTTAAGATTGTCTGGTAATTGGGATACTGATTCTTTTCCCTTGCTTTCTTCTCTAAGTGTTTCCAATGATAAATATTACACCAACTAGGAACAGACTGTAGTTCCAGCCCTTGGGAGATTGAGGAAAGAGGAATGCCATGAATTAATGGCTAGCCTGGGTTACACACAAAATTAAAATCCAAACAAACAACAGTTAACTCACCCTGAGAAGTAGTGTGCATACTAATTTGTCCTTCAACCAGTGGGTGGGCACAGGAGCATCGGAGTCTCTAGTGTTATTTTCCCAAATGCACAGAATATTGTTTGAAGTCTTAAGATATCATTAAGGCAGTTTCGTTCTTTTATAACAAGGAAACTGAGATAATGCCTGTGTAGACCATCATGGTGACACTTCAAAGCAAAGGCCATTAAGAGGTGAGAAAAATCTCAAAATAAAAAGCTTCCAAATGATGTTTAGAAATCCATTCTCTGTGAAATGTGTTCATAGTGGTGACTGTGTGCTAGGAGAGGCATGAGAGGATGCTGGGGTGTGGAGGCTGAGGAAGTTGCAACTTCTTTGGGAATTCATAGATTTTATTTAGCTGAAACATCCTATATTCATATTATGTCTCTAAGGATAATTAAAAGCCAAGCAGCATTTGTGGGATTTTTTTGGTTGTTGTTGTTTTGGCTTTATTTAATTTTAAGTAACTTAGGGATTGTAGTAAAATACTGTCTGTCTTCTTTTTGTTGCTTTATAACAATAACTAATTTTAAGATCTCTGGGAGTTGACACTAATCATGTGTTTTTGACAGGCAGTAGACGACGAGACGTGATCAAATGCATTGTGAAGGTCCCACAGCTAGATTTATTGATAACAGCATCTCAGAAAGGATTAATAACAGTCTTCAACAGCCAGGTAACTTGGAATCTGTGCCCCTCCCTCTTCTCCTTCTTTCCCCTTTTTCTTCCTGTGTTTTGTTTTATCTATGCACTATCCAAATGTTTCAGAAAACACAAAAACAACATTTCTGTGTGATTTAAGAAATAAAATAGTAATAAGGGAATTGCTGAGTCTTGAGCTTGTTTCTCAGGTTTGACTGCTGAGAAATGTTTGGTGTTATTTCTTGGAGTGTTATCATGACTTACATGGCAACCAGCATGTAAAAGGTTGATCTGGATAATATTCCAGATAAAACCCTAAACATGTGCTAGCCAAGTAATAGAGGATCCTCCGAGGATATTGGCCTTGAAGGAGACAAACTGTCTCAGGTGTGCCAGGCCACTAGTGGTTAGTGCACACCTTTAATCTCAGTACTTAGGAGGCAGAGGCAGGTGGATCTCTGTGAGTTTCAGGCCATCCTGGTCTAAGAGTGAGTTCCAGAACAGCCAGGCCTACAGAGAAACCTGCTTCAAAACTCCAAAATAAAATAAAATTAAAATAAATAAATAAATAAATAAATAAATAAATTGTCTCAGGTGTAACACTTGGTTTTCTGTGAGGTTGAATAGGGAATTTCATGAGTCTTGTGTTTTCACACTAAGATAAAGGGACAATATGAAGATCAAATTCAATGATGAAGTAGAAACACAAATATTTATGAATATTTATTTATTTATTTATTTATTCCTTCAGCTTTTCAATACAAGGTTTCTCTGTGTAGTCCTGGCTGCCCTAGAACTCACTATGTAGACCATGCAGGCCTTGCATTCAGAAATCCATCTGCCTCTGTCTGCCAAGTGCTGGGATTAAAGGTGTATACCACCAATGCCTGATTAATAATAAAATCGTATGTAAATGCAAAATACTGCTATGATCAATATTTCTAAATTTATACATTTTGAGCCTTCCTATTTTTTAAACGTGGGCGATTTCAACAGACTGTGCAGTGGTGTGTCCTACATAACACCTTCACTGTGAAAACAAGAGAGACAGTCTTGCTGCTAAGTACACAGAGTAAAGATTCCAGGTTCATTTTTAACTGAAGACAAGGGCAGGCTCTATTCATACAAGAAAAAATGTATTTGAAGTAGATATTGTTTACAAAATCTGCTAGTCCTTCAATAACACTCAACTCCGGGAGTGTTCCAGATCACGTCTAGGGCAATGAGATTGTCAGTCAAGGCCCATCTGGGCTATTGGGTGTGTGGATAGAGCCTGCTGCATAGCCTGCTACACACAGCAGTAGTATATGGTACTTAATGTCTTTAGGTCCCAGACCCCATCCAGAGCAATGATTTTTTTTCTTCCCAACATAGTTTGCTGGTTAAACAAGTGAATTGGAGAGATAACTTAATGGTTAAGAGTATTGACTGCTCTTCCAGAGGTCTTGAGTTCAAGTCCCACAACCACATGGTGGCTCATAGCATCTATAATGGGATTTGATGCCCTCTCCAGGTGTGTCTGCAGACAGTGACAATGTACTCACATACATAAAATAAATAAATTCTTTTAAAAAATAAGTGAATATCTCTAATGTGCTAGCCTCACTATGAACACCCAGCAAATTCTGTCAATTAATATGATAAAGAAAAGATCAGAAAACTGGCCTCTTTTATATAGAACCCTTCTCCATCTTCTTCCTTCTCCCCTTAAGGCATTAGCCTCTTCTCAATACAGACCTTTGTGTCTTCAGAACTAGAACCAAGATGGGATCTCTAAAACACTGTGAGGAGGAAAGTAATGATCGGCACTGTAAAGTGGTCCTGGAAGTGAGGTGGCTTCCTCTTCGATGCTTCACCCCACATACACAAAACAAAGGCCACCTCAGAGTTATAAACACACAGAAACCCACCTCTAGTTCTTATAATCACCTCTAATTCTTATAAAACAATATGACAGGATCCTAAACAGAATGAATGAGGGGGGAGGAGGAGAGGAGAGGGAGAGGGAGAGAAAGGAGAGAGAGGAGAGAGAGAAGGGGAGGGGACAGAAGGGAAGGGGGAAGGAAGTAACTGGCAGGAGGAGGGGCAGATAAGGAGGTGACATATGTCATACAACCATGAAGACCTGAGCTTGAATCCCAAGTACTTAACTGAAAATCCCATGAAAATACAGGCTGTAAACCACAATGCTGGGTGGTGGTGCTTGGGGCACAGTAGAAACAGGTAGACTTTGGGAGTTTACTGGCCAGCCAAGCATAGCTGAAAGCGGGGAGCTTCAGGTTCAGAGAGAGACTCTGACTGAAGAAAATAGGTGTTCAGTCATAGAACGAAGAGCTAATGTCTTCCTTTGGCTTCCATGGCTATGTGCACATGTACAAGCATCCACACACTTGTATACACTAGCATATATCAGACATACACATTCTTACTCTCCCCCTGACACACATAACACACACACACACACACACATACACACACACACATACACACACACACCACACACACACACACACACACACACACACACACACACACACACACGGACTGGAGAGAAAAGAGTGCTTTAAAATTATGTTAAGCTCTGATATACTAGAAACAAATATTATTTTAAATGTTACATCCTTATGCATGGGCGGAGTCATGTGAGAAAAATCCCCTGAATCCCTGTGTAGATCACAAAGATCACTTTTTAAAATCAGCCATTAATAACTCCAAATATCTTTTAATAGATAGACACATAATTACCTTACCTGAGAAGGAATGAATAAATCTAAGTATTTTCTTGCTGATAGAGACTAGGAATAACAATTCATGCAAAAGCTAAGGTGTTAAAGACACTAAAAATCGGTAAGGATGATGAAGAAAGGAAGAGAACTTTAAATAATTGTTCCCACCAAAGTTGGACATAGGAGACTATCTTAGTTTTCTTTCCTGTTATTGTAACAAAATATGGGACAAAAGCAACTTAAGAAATTCAGAGTTTATTCTGGCTCACAGTCTATGCTACAACCCAGGATGGTGAAGTCAATGCAGCAGACCCTGAAAATAGCTGGTAACACAGTACCAACTGTCAGAGGAGAACAATGGTGGTGCTGGACCATTTGCTTTTGCAACTTTATGTATCCAGGATCCCTGGCCAGGAACTGGTCCTGCCCTGGGAGTGGTTAAGATGGGCCTTCCCACATCAATCAACCCAATCAAGACAATTCCTCACAGACATTCTCAAAGAAGGTAAATCATAACTTCTATCTGCAGTTTTCAACCTGTGGCTTGAACGACCCTTTTATTGGGGCCCAATATCAGCTATCCTGTGTATCAGATATTTACACTATGAGTCATAACAGCAGCATAATTAGAGTATGAAGTAGCAATGAAAATAATTTTATGACTGGGGTCTCCATAACAGAAGAAATTATACTAAAGGGTCACAGCATCAGGAAGGTTGAGAACCACACCGACCGAGATCATCCCCTCAGTGTATCCATCTCCTAGAGATTCCTCAAGTTAAGGATGCCAACCATGATAGGAAATAGAAGAGGAAACACAGTTCTTTAGCCTGCTCTTAAACACATTCTTTAAAACACTAGATTTTTTTTGTCCTCCCCAGAAATAAGAACCTGAGTGTAAAGCCTCTTGGCACTCTTCTGATGAAAGACAGTAGTATCCTCCGTGAAAATCTATCCCTGAGCCCCCCTGCCCTACTCTTTTGTCCATGTAGCTCATCCCTTCAGGGAAGCCATTTCCAAGCCATTGACCAACACCATCTGAGCATGCAGAAGAAACTTCACGGGGATACCTCAGCTGTGATCCTGGAAGCAGTTATCCTGCCTTCCAGGGTCTGAGAGCCACTGCTACATGGGACATATCTATGACATTTAGCCTAATTTCTAGGACACTATTCATAAGTGCTTCAGTGGAGGGCCCCTGGACAGAATGTTCTAAAGACATCCAGTAACCTGAAGAGAAGTGTTTCAAATGAACCATGGTGTACTTTTCTACATTGTTCATATGTCCACCCTGTTCTGTGTAACATTCTTTGTGCCACTCTCATCCTTGCTGTATTAGTTTGCATCTCTAACTTTGGATAAGAAGTGTTGCTCCAAATGGCCGGGGAAAAATGAGGCGTCTGAATATGGAAACAACAATAACAACATCAACAATAACAACAACAAAATAATAATAATAATAATAATAATAATATCAAGAGGCCAGTCACCATGGCTAAGCACCAGCCACTAGATTTTTTTTGTCCTCCCCAAAAATAAGAACCTGAGTGGAAAGCCTCTTGGCACTCTTCTGATGAAAGACAGTAGGTCGGAGCCTTGCCATCTGTAAATCAAATTGTGTTATTTCACAGAGCTAGGTGAATCTGAGAAAGAAGTAAGGAAGAAGTCTCTCAAATGTAGGATGATGAGTGAGGTTAAACCAGGGAGATTGTGTGCTACCATAGATTTCTGACTCTTATTGGAGATTCTAACTAGAGTTTATCTTTACCCACAGATGAGGGTTCAGACGAGCACCAATGTTACAGTAAGTACATTAAAATTTTATTAAAATATAACTCAAAGTTAGGGCTGGGATGATGGCTCTTCCAGAATCACTCAAAATCTTCACAAAGCCTCTTGAAGAGGCTCTGCTTATCAACGGTTGGAGAGAGGGCTCGGGGGTAAGGTGATTGCTATGCAAGGATGAGAACTCAAGTTTGAATCCCCAGGCTCCATGTAAAGCTGGACCCTGTAGTGTATGTCTGTTATCCCCATGCTTCTACGAGGATAAGATGGGAGCGGGAATGGGAGAAATCTAGGATGCTCGTAGCTCAGTGAGGATGCTATATGCAGCATAAGTAAGAGACTCTGTCTCTCCAACAGGAAGGATGGTAAGGCTGACACTTGGGGTTGTCCTGTGACCTCCACATGTATATCATTGACATTTGCTTTATGTAACTCACACACAAACACAGGGACACACACCCTACACAGAGGTTTTTAAATCTTATTTTTAACAATATTTAATGATTTTAAATTTACATTTATTGATTAGGCTCAAAAACCAAGACTTGAATAATAGCAAAGATTATTCCTGGAATTCAGTTATCTACAGAGAATTGCTGGCAAACTAGCTACTTCTTGGAATGTAATTAAAAGCTTCTGTGTTTTAATTAAATGCTGTTTTAACAACACTGACACCCCAAATTATGAGAACAACATGGAAATGATTTGAGAACAGTTTTTTTTTCAGCTTGAAAATGCCATAAGCATCCGAGTACAGTTTTGTAATTCATTTATTGCTTGTCTCTAGTATGGACAGTAGTGACCTTGCAGCACATGGCAAGATGTCTTGCTTTCTGATCCACCCTGTACCCTGAGGATTTATGAAAGATGAGGGAATCCTGGAGGTTTGGGTTTCTTGTTTTGTTTTATCCTTATTTGCACACACACAGTGAGTGTGCACTAAACTACCAACAAACAGCGCACTAAACTACCAACAGACAACACACTGCCCGTGAAAGGGAGCCAGGGTTCTTGTGAAACCTCTCAGCCTCCATTTCTGTAACAGAACTAACCCACTAGAAAGTTTCTGGCATTCCAAGCAATCCAGGCTGCTGTTTCCGCTTAGCCTCAGCTGATGCTGATGCTGTTGGAGCTTCCTAACTTGAGTCTAGACTCAAGAAAGACTAGTTGGCCTCAGCTTGTGATCAGATAAGTCACTGATCGCTATGGGGAGCTTTTCTAAATGAATGTGTTAGCAGGCAGCAGGGCTGGAGCATGTGCCGAATCACAGCCCTGAGTCTAGTTGTTTGTGTAAACAAAAGGTGTCAGGGACAGGAAGAGCTGGCTGTGTGTCCAGCTGCCTTGTTCTTCTACGAAGCAAATTCTCAACTAGCTGCATCAGTCTCCTGCTAATGATACTAAGAAACAAGACAGATTGGAGAGACTTTCTTTCTGTATGCTGCTCAAAGGGGATGCACTGTAGGTTCTACTGCCAGATGGGACTTCAAAAAAAAGATGTGATTCCCAATCCCCCAGGTCCCTCTGTCTTGTGGTAACTGGAGACTACACCTAGGGCCTCACATGCTAGACAAGTACTCCACCATTGAGTGTCATCCTTTGCCTCATACCCTCCAACTGTATGCTTTTCTATCAGGATACTTCCTGGATTACGGGCTGTGATTACCTCGGCCAGCTAAAGCGAATTGTTGCTACCACAGAGAGGACCATTATTGTCTGGGATTATAAAGCTCAAGGGAGCAGCCAGGTACTGTGCCAAGAGAAATGGTAGAAAGAAACGAGGAGAGAGTACATGTTCGATACCTGTAAGGATGTGAGCCCGGCCACTGTGTAATGAGTATCTGTTGTAATGTGAGAACATTGCTGAGTAACCTCTACAGTGGAGTTCAGCATCAGTAACTGGTCATGAGAGGAAATGTTGTTTTATTTCAGGCTTTCATTGAGGGCTCATTTTGTCTCTTCTCACTTCCTCCCTTCTATCCCCCGCTGTTCTCCCCCTGTTCCTCCCTTTCCTCCCTCTCTGTGAACATCCTTGTATCTGACACCCCAGCTCCTGTTTGACAAGACAAAGCTCATGGTCTCTTCCTTCTCTGCCCTTTACAACATTAACCTTCTAATCTGGACCTACTTCCCCCTTTTGATGTTAATCTTCTTTATTTTTCTTTCCATCAGTTTAGGTCCCGGGTCAAAGGTCACCTCCCCTGTCATACCTTACTACCACCTTTGCCCACATAACTTAAAGTGGCCTCACCTGTTTACAGCACTGTGCTCCATCTTTCTCTCTGGCTTTCCTTCTTGCAGGATAGCTTCCACAGAGTGGGAAACTTTGTTGGGCTCATCCTGTCCAATCATGCCTGGAATAATGTTTGCACCTAGTCAGTAGTCACTGCACACTGGTTTGATGCGTCAATGGACCTCTAAATAGGTCATTTCTTTCTCATTTTAAGGAAGGCGAATAGATCATAGAAATTTGAGTCTGCATTTCTTCTCACTTAGGACACAGAGTGCAGGAAAAGCAATGATAGCTGCCTATCTTAGTGAACCCTCTAACAGTTTAGAGTCAGCTTGCAAGTACCTGTTGCATATTTATGGATAAATATGGAAGTTTAAATATTTTTCTCTTGGTAATTCCTTATAAAACTTGTGAATATTACCTAGCATGGATGAGACTCCTTGACTCCCAACCCCTAGGCTGGCGGATACACCTGGAATCCCAGCACTTGAAAGGCACAGGCAGGAGGGTCAGGGGTTTAAGATCTCTCTAGAATTCATAGGGAGTTTTTGGCCAGTTCAGTATTTCCTTACAAAGTCAAGAAAAGGCATCCTGGGTCACATGGGTAGCACTTTCTAAGATCCCCATCCTCATCCCGTCCTAAGGAGCAGTTCCCCTTCTTTATATATGAAACACCCAAAAGTACTGAGCTGGGTTCACAGCTTTAACTTTTATTTGCTTAATTTTTTCCTAAACTTTCCAAAATTTTATATCATTGTTGGATCTAAACAGAGAAACAGCACAAAAAAATAATGAAGACAATTCTTTATCCCTCCCCCTCACCTGGTGTGTGTGTGTGTGTGTGTGTGTGTGTGTGTGTGTGTGATACTGAGGGTGGAACTTGGGACCTAACGCATGCTGAACAAGGGCTCTACTAATGAATGAAGATCCCAGCAACATGTATTAGCAAGTGTAACTGATTTAAGACCTCCTCTGGTTTCAGGAGCACTATTTTGTCATCAAGCCCATGGACCACTGCCTATTATGTGTGTGCGTGGTACCCATGCCTGACCAGCTCTGCAGAGATGACATCCTCCTGGGGGATGATGGTGGATTTGTGAACAGGTTCACTGTAAACAGTGATGACTTTGGATTACGGCAGGCAAAAACCAAAAAGAAATTACAAACTCAGGTCCTTGACTCTAAGAACTTTAAAAGGTAAGGGCATTGCATGAATATTCTCTTTGTTCTAATAATTATAGACATTGTTTAGTTAGATGCACATATAGTGAAATGAGATGCAAGACCCTCAGTACTTTTGAGAATCAAAGCTAAATAAATAATATCTAATCTAAGCTTGGAGATACACACCCATAATTCCAGTCCCTGAGAGGCAGAGTCAGAAGATTCATGAGTTTGAGGCTAGCTTGAGCTATATAGTGAATTTCGGGGCCAGCATGAGCTACATAGCAAGACTTTGTTTCAGTAAATATAAAAACAAAAAGAAATGTTTTTCTTCTGAAGAAACTTCCAAGATAATGAGGAAGGTATAATTAGTAACTGAAATTCCATTTAAATGCTGTTCGCAGCTAAAATCTATAGATTTTATATATAGGTATATAACAGATTGAGTTAAAAAGTGAAATCTTGAAAAAATCCTATAAAATGTACATTTATGTATATTTATGAGTCCTTTCTAGCATTTGAATACAAAGTTTATAAATGTAAAATATATGTAGATTTAAAGGAAATAATTTGATAAACTTTATCTACTAAATTAATAAAAATCTCAAAAGAATACAATTGAAAAGTGAAATATTCTGCAATAAATGTTTGTTACAAATATTAGAGACAAGGAGTTGATATTCTTTAATAGATCTCAATGTTGAACTAAAACAAACAAACAAACAACAACAACAACAAAAACAAAACAATTCTCCTAGGCAGAAAAGATGGCTCAGTACTTAGGAGCATGTACCCCTCTTGCAGAGGACCATAGTCAGTTTGCATTACCCATGTTGGACATCATACAAAGGCCAATAATTTCAGCTTCAGGGGACCAGACACTCTCTTCTGGCCTCAGTTGACAATTGTACTTATGTGGACAGACATTTATTGTTATTTTAGTACTTATGTATTTGTTCATGACCTTGGCTCAATATAATCATTGCTGTCTTGAATTAAGATTAGCCTTGTTGCTGGAAATCTAAGAATAACATAGAAAATCAGCTCCATTTTCCACTCTTTATATCTGGGCTGTGTTATGTAGTCACTGTGTGGTGTACTGCTGTATACACAATGGGCTTATTTCAGTGACGATAGGCCCAGAGATCTTAGTGGGGATAACAGTTTCTCCACTAACAGGTGGATTACTTGTCAGAAAAGTCCATGGATTGTTGTCAGTTCCTCTTCACATTAGATAGATAGGTCAGAAGTAAGAATGGGGGTAAGGATGGTAGAATGAATGTGATCCTACTGCTTCCCGAAAAGATAATTTATGAAGAGATAGACGGTTGCCATGTCATCTAGATAAATCTTTTAAGACTCAAGTAGAGATACAGGTTGAGTGTTGAGTCATTTTTTTTCCACCAAGAGATCCTAAAACCTAAGACTAGAAGGGCAGTTAAATTTTGGAACCATCATAAAAGTGTTCCTGAAGTTGACATGCTCTGAATTTGTTCACTTAGAGTCAGTAAAGATGTGGTCAGAAAACAGTAGCTTTTGGAACACTATACAAATTAGAAAATTAGCCAATAGCAAAAATTAAACAAACTCTAGGATTGGGGGGATGGGGGGAGAAGCAACTTTCCTCTCCTGTGCTCCTTTCCATACTGTACAACACTGATGCCTGGAGTCACGAATGTGTCTGTTCTACTAGAAGCCATGTGATATCCAGAATCTTATGCTAGTCATGGGTGGATGCTTAGAGTTTTTTCATTATAGTAAGGATAAGATTGCCAATACTCCACTTGGATCCTTCTAGATTATTCCTTTCTTATCAGTTCCTTTTCTTGTCATTGAGACAAAATATCTGAAAAACTAACTTAAGGAAAGCTTTGTTTTGGTTCTAGGTTTAGAAGGGATACAGCCCATCACAGTGAGGCCTCCATCATGGTGAGACCTCCATCATGGTGAGACCTCCATCATGGTGAGACCTCCACCATGGTGAGACCTCCATCATGGTGAGAGCTCCTTCATGGTGAAACTTACATCATGGTGAGACCTCCATTGTGGTGAGGCCTGTATGGTGGCAGAAAGGTGAGCTTATCACATGTCTGTTCTCAGGAAGCAGAGGAAGACAAGCGCTGATGCTCATGCTTTTATTCCAGGATTCCACCCATGGAACTGTGTCACCACATTCAGGGTGGTCTGTCCTTCCTCAGTTAAACCCCTCTTCACATAAGTATCTACAGATTTGTTTCCTAAGAGATCCAAAATCTAATCAACGTGAATCACACATTTACTGCTGAAGTTATAGCTAAAGTTTTGACAAGAGTCTTATAGTTACTTTTTATGACTTTATGCTAGATTGACTTGTTTATCAGCTAAAAACAGTATAGAGCATAGGGCTACAGGGTACCTGTAGACTTAGCACAGTTCAGGGTTATGATTTGATTCAATCTAAATCAAATGCTGAATAGAAAAAAATGAGCATTGAAGTTTGTGTGTCTAACCTAACAGCCCTCCCCCTTCTCATTCTCAGTGTTAAAAGGAAGCTGCATAATGATTGGGTTATGAAAATCAGATACATTCCAGCTCTCAATTGCTTTGGATCCTGCTCCTTAGACAGTGTCCATTCGCTAGTTTTGGAATCCTTGAGAAGGCTTGAGGACAATTTGTAAGTATAACAGTGTGCCTATATGAGCATTCTGGAACTCTCATCATTTACAATGATGAGCCCATCACAACCTTATAATGTTCAAACTAGTTTGTAAAAACACCAGAAGTTAGCTGCTCCCTTAACTTGGCAGGGCTAATTAGACCTTCGGGAAAAATTAAAGTCAGTCTTATAAATCTAAATATGATATGTACCCTTTACAGCAGCTGTTGCTCAATTGTTGTTAACTGGGAACTGGGGATATAGCTTAAAGCTGAAGAACATATCTAGCATTTGTGAGAGCCTGGGTTCCATTCCCAGTGCTACAAAAAAAAAAAGGTTTACTTGTTTAGTATATTATAATAATTCAATAGACCTATATCTGTATTTTAAGCATTATTTTATTGGTAAAAGTTTATACTTTAGAGTCACTTTAGCTAGTCAACAAACTATGCTTATAATCTCTATGTAACCAATCATATTTTATCTATCATAAATGCACCAGCTGGTGTTCCTCAAGAACTGTGAGTTTGAATAATAGCTAACTCATTTTCAAACTGGTTAAATATTTCCTAATAACTGTTATGGCATTTGTATTCTTACAGTTTTTAAGGCATTTGCTACAGCAGATAAACTTCAAAACTAAGAGACAGATGTTGGATAAAAATTCTAGGTGTGGTATAATTCCATTTATTTGAAATGCCTCAAAGGACAGATTTATAGAAACAAAATGTAGGTCACTAGTTGCCCAAGGCTGATGACAGGAACAGGAATCTAAAATAGTCACATGGGAAATTTCTAAGGTGAAGAAACCTGTCTTAGTCAGAATTTCTATGATAAAACACTATAACCAAAAATATGGGGCTTCTGGTCTGGGCCTGAGCACTGAGCAGATCCCAGGTGGCAGCTCTGCACCCAATCTCACAAAACCCATAGGAAGCGGGGCTCCCAGGAGCTCTAACCCGGGCAGTATCTTAGGTAAGGAGACAGCAACACCCGCCCCAAACAGGGAGTAACTGGGACCCACTGGGACCCACTGGGACCCAGGAATTCACTCCTGGCCCATAGCACTGGTTCCTTTTGGTCTGCGCCCTAGCATTGAGCAGATCTTGGGTCTCAGCTCTAACCCCAGCAGCAGCATCCACCCCAAACAGTTCTGACACAACCAAGATAATACAAAAGACAGTCAGAGACAGTGCAGGTAGCAGTGAAGGAGATCCAAATGGTGAAAGGCAAGTGCAAGAACATAAGCATCAGCAACCCAGGGTACTTGGCATCATCAGAACCTAGTTCTCCCACATTAGAAAGTCCTGAATTCCCCATATCACCAAGAAAGCAAGATTCAGATTTAAAATCATTTCTAATGATGATGATAGAGGACTTTAAGAAGGACATAAATAACACTCTCAAAGAAATTGAGGAGAACACGGGTAAACAGGTAGAAGACCTTAAAGGGGAAATACAAAAATCTCTTAAAGAATTACAAGAGAACACAACCAAACAGGTGAAGGAATTGATCAAAACCATCCAGGACATAAAAAATGGAAGTAGAAACAATAAAGAAATCACAAAGGGAGACTACCCTGGAGATAAAAAACCTAGGAAAGAGATCAGGAGTCATAGACACAAGTATCACCAACAGAATACAAGAGACAGAAGAATCTCAGATGCAGAAGATACCATAGAAAATATTGACACAACTGTCAAAGAAAATGCAAAATGTAAAAAGTTCTTAACACAAAACATCCAGGAAATCCAAGACACAATGAAAAGACCAAACCTAAGGATAATAAGTATAGAAGAGAGTGAAGATTCCCAACTTAAAGGGCCAATAAATATCTTCAACAAAATTATAGAAGAAAACTTCTCTAACCTAAAGAATGAGATGCCCATAAACATACAAGAAGCCTACAGAGTGCCAAATAGACTAGACCAGAAAAGAAATACCTTCCATCACACAATAATCAAAACACCAAATGCACAAAACAAAGAAAGAATATTAAGTGCAGTAAGGGAAAAAGGCCAGGGCAGGAGAGATGGCTTAGGGGTTAAGAGCACTGGCTGCTCTTCCAGTAGGTCATCAGTTCAATTCCCAGCAACCATGTGGGGGCTCACAACCATCTGTAATTGGATCCAATGCTCTCTTTACATTAAATAAATAAATAAATAAATAAATAAATAAATAAATCTTAAAAAAATGAACGAAAAAGGCCAAGTAACATATAAAGGCAGACCTATCAGAATTATACCAGACTTCTCACCAAATACTATAAAAGCCAGAAAATCCTGGACAGATATCATACAGATTCTAAGAGAACACAAATGCCAGCCCAGGCTACTATACCCAGCAAAACTCTCAATTACCATAGGTGGAGAAGCCAAGATATTCCATGACAAAGCCAAATTTACACAATATCTTTCCACAAACCCAGCATTACAAAGGATAATAGCAGGAAAGCTCCAATACAAGGAGGGAAATTATACCCTAGAAAGAGCAAGAAAGTAATCCTCTTCCAACAAATCCAAAAGAAGATAGTCACACAAAGATAATTCCACCTCTAATAACAAAAATAACAGGAAGCAACAATCACTGTTCCTTAATATCTTTTAACATCAATGGACTCAATTCTCCAATAAAAAGACATAGGCTAATGAACTGGATATGTACACAGGACCCAGCATTTTGCTGCATACAGGAAACCCACCTGAGAGACAAAGACAAACACTACCTTAGAGTAAAAGGCTGGAAAACAATTTTTCAAGCAAATGGTCCTAAGAAACAAGCTGGAGTAGCCGTTCTAACACAAAGGGAGGGACTCATGGCTCCACCTGTATAGGTAGTTGAGGGTGGCCTTGTCAGGAATCAGTGGAAGTGGAGGGGCTTGGTGCCTGAAAGTTTAGAGTCCCTAGTGTTTGGGAATTCTAGTCCAGGGAGATGGGAATGGGAGGATGGCTGGAACACACCCTCATAGAAATAGGAGGAGGGGAGGAGGGGAATGGGATAAGGGGTTGGGGGGGGGGATGGGAGAGGAGATAACATTGAAAGGTAGATAAATAAAATATCCAATAAAATAAAACAGATAATGAGTCTGGCAAATGTAGTTGAGCAGTCGAGACTTTTTGTCAACAATTTATTATGGGGATTTGTATAATCCTCAAGGACTGTGGAAGAGTCCCATGGAACTTTAAAAAGATTGGTGAGACATACTGTTGCTGAGACAAAGAATGATGCCTACCTGTGAGCTTGCTGAGTGCCCTGATAAGGGTGACTGGGGAGCTGTATTGGACATATGTTCCTGACCCACCTCTGCTTGACTATATCCCAGATGGGACAAGCTGCCTCAAGTTTTTAGACCTTGTGGGATAGAGAAACGAAAAGAGAAACTATGTCTCTTGTATTCTTCTTAAAGGTGACCAGGACTCAATCATGTACTGGTCTAGAAATCAATCCAATATGGAAAATAACAGTCTACTTTTGGAAGACTGGATCTGGACTTTGTCAGAGACATATTTGGAAGCTAGCTGTAGCTTGCTATGATGTTAGGATAGCAAGAGATAACATTGGGAAAGGATCTGGATTTAAAACAAGGGTTAGTGCACGTTTTAAGGCTCTTTTAATAGTCAAGCTAAAATTGGTTTTGTCTCTTCTACAGTATTTATTGTAAGTTGTATTGACTGTATAATTTCCAATTATGTTAGTGTGTTGAAATCTGGCATGTCTGTTATGGGGGTCTATCAACCAGCTTTCGTGTCATTGCCCTGAATATTAGAAAACCTTGATTCTCTGAAAAAAATCTTGAAAGTGCTGGAAGAAATGAGTTAGGTTTTAAGCAGAAGCAAGAGGGTAGCAAGCTTAATTATTGCTGGTTTAACAGCTTTAATTCCATTAATTGCTAGTACCACTGCTTATGCAATAGCATTGACACAAGGAGTTAAGACAATTATTTTTGTTAACCATCTAGAAAAAAAAATGTTACTAATGTATTGAGTATACAAAAGGATTTATATAGGTATCTGGAACAATGAATGATGCTCTATAACCCATTCAAATTATCTGAAGGAGGTTCAGGGTTCAAGAGTTAGGAGCCATCCCAAGTGTCATGACAAATATTATTGGAGTAGTGTTACTTCTGAAATTCACAATGATTGTCATTATAATTAGAAAAAAGTTTAAAGACAACTGTAGGATATTTTGCTGAATCCTAACACCTTTCTGGGTATGTTAACTTTGCCTAGTGAGATTATGAATTTAAAGAATGCTGCTCTGTTGACCTTTGATGCTGTAGATAATGCCGATAAACTTATCCATGGCCTGAGGTCAGTATTTCCATTTTAGTCAAACCTCAGGAAAGGCATATATAGCTTGATCAGGCTAGCCTTTCTTGTCCTGGGAATAATTTTATTCCTGCCCATTGTGTTAAAACTTATCTTTAACAACATCAGCATGTTGGCAGCCAAAGAACATGGCTTAAAGCTGAAAATAGACCCCCAGACAGAGTTATTAAATTAACAGACTTACAAGCCAAAGATGGGTAAGATTCTGCACAGAGCCTTACCAACCTAAGACATAAGTGCATTGCCTTTGATAATGCATATTCCATGACAAGTAAGGAAGGCATTCTTGTCAGAATGACCTAAGACAAGATCAGTCTTGTTAATGAAATAAACCAGGAGGAGAAGTGGAGAGCCTTTGGGGCTGCTTGGCAAGAAGCTGATATGGGCCAAGGACAAGGAAATGGGCTGCTTGGTAGGAATATGACATTGGCCAAGGACAAGGAAGTAGGCTTCAAGCAGGAATCTGACATTAGACTAGAACAAAGAAGTAATTGCAGTTTGGTATCTAAATTGTAGGCTACAACAAAGAAGTAATCTCAGGCTGGAATCTAAACATTAGGCTAGAACAAAGAAGTAATTTCAGATAGGAATCTAATTGTAGGCTTGAACAAGGAAGTAGGCTTCAGACATGAAAATGACCTTGGGCTAGGATAGGGAAGTAGGTTCAGATACTTTGGTCATCCTGATAAGCCTTTAGAAACCCTGATCACCGGAGTGTTCAAGTAACTGGGTTTAATGCCTTGCTTTTTCTTTGACTATTTGTGTTTATTGTCTTGCTTGTTCCTTGACTATTTGCATCTATTGTATTGCTAGTCCCTCAACCTAGAACTGACCTTAATACATGCATGTAATCAAAATGGTATAAAAGCATAAAGGATGAGGGTGTATAGGATAGGAGGTTCTAGGGAGGGGAAATGGGGAAATGGGATGACATCTGTATTGTAAATAAATAAAATATCCATTAAAGTAAAAGGCGAAAAATGGTATAAACGTGGAGACAGCCAAAAGATGAATAGTGGCCAGCCCTGGAGGAAGAGAGGCATATCTCAAAGAGCTCCTAGGGACTGAATCTATTCTGTATGGTGACATAGTAGTGAATGTATGACCATGGGGTTTATATAACACCGAGAATGAGCCCTAATGCAAACTAGAATGTTAAGTATTAATGTGTTAAAACTGGTAGAAGTCATGAGGCAGGGTAGGTTGTTTATGGATCCTCTATGACCTCTGCTCAGTTTTCCTCCACGAACCCAAAGTTACTCTTAAAATGAAGTCTGTTTTTAAGGATATTTTTATTAAAAATTTACATGTGACTTAAAAATTATATTATATGGAAAGCAGCTTATTGCATCTTACAGCATGCAGTTCATCATCCAGGGAACTCATGCCAGGAACCTGGAGGCAGACACTTATGCAGAAGCCATGGAGGAGTGCTGTTTACTAGTTTGTTCCATATAGCTTGCTCAGCCTGCTTTCTTATACACCCACAGGACCATCTGCCACATCAATCACTAACTAAGAAAATGTCTCCCAGACATTTCTTAGGCAGACAGAGGGCTTGTTACTACATTAATATATCATATAAGTTTCGTAGGTATATAATTTATGATATACCTATATAACAGTACATTTTAAAATAATTTTTAAATAAGTTTTATGCTGGCTAGTTTTGTGTCAACTTGAAACAAGTTAGAATTATTTGGGAAGAGAGACCTTCAATTGAGAAAATGTGCCACCAGATGGGCTTGTGGGCAAGTCTATGGGAATCTTTTTTTCTCTCTCTCTCTCTCCCTTCCTTCCTTCCTTCCTTCCTTCCTTCCTTCCTTCCTTCCTTCCTATCTTTCTTTTCTTTCTCTTAAACAGTCAAAGAAAATATTTCTTAAGGGATGAGAAAATACACCTAATTATGAGTTTAAAGAATATCTGACTAATTTTCAATCTGGTTAAATATTTCCTAATAATTTATGAGCAAGATTATATGTGTGTGTGTGTGTGTGTGTGTGTGTGTGTGTATGTGTGTGCAAGAAATTGTGCAAGCAAAAGAGTCGTACGAAGTATTTACTGTTGAGAAGAAAAAAGCAAAACCACCAAACAAAAACAAACCATCCTAGAATTCTGTGTACTTCACTAATAAATTACTCTTCAAATAGAAAAAACACTATGTGTGGTAGGGAATTCTTGTAATCCCAGTACTTTTGGCAGAGGACCAGGTATTTAACATGATGCTTGACTTCCAGTAAGTTAGCCAGTTTCAGGTGTATCCGGGACACATGAGACTTTAATCTCAAAATCAATAAATAAGGAAGGAAAGAAAGAAAGATTACAACTTTCTTAGACACAAGTCAAAGGAATTTGACGTGAGTAAGCCTGCCTGCCAGAAATACTATGAGAAGCTCTTTAAAGTGAGAAAATGACTTAGGTGAGAGATTCCTATTTACATAAGAGGGAGAAGCATGAAGGGAAGAAACAATGAAAGTAAAATGCTTTACGCTCTCTTAATTTTAATCAATCTAATTGATTAGCATCAACAACATATTTGAACATGTGTACACATATACACATTTGTACATAAGTCAAAGAAGAACAATGGAAGCAATAGACAAGGGATTACAGAGAAAATTAGTATTATTTTATATTATAAATTACTTGTGCTAATGTGAATTTGTGTACTACGTATGCCATAAACTTCAGTGCAACCTTAGGAAGGAGAGGAAGAGAAGGAAACAGTTGATGGTTCAAGAAACAAAACAATAGTCATGAATCTTAATGATGTGAAATGAGCCAGTCACAAGAGTGCAAGCATGCATAGATACAGAAATTGAACTGAACAAACAAGTGTCGGAAACATAAAAAATACAAACATATAAGATGTTCAGTTAAAACAAACAAAAAGGTAGGAAAAGAACAGAAGATGAAGATCGGAAAAAACTACAAGGGCAATGAGTGGGAAACGATAATGAACAGAGTATATACAGATTTAACATTGATGACCACTTCAAATGTCAATAGTATATACTACAACTATGCAGTAGAAACTGTCTGGTGATAAAAATAGAAATAAACAAGAAAAACAAACAAAATAAGAACTTATATTGCTTACAAAAACATTCTTAATATATATTATATATAATATTATAAATATGTTACATACTATATGTCTTATATATAATATATATTATATATAAATAAAGATAGAGAAATAAAATTTACATATACATAATGGGTGTGAGAGGCAAATCAAAAATAAAAACACAAGCAAACAAAAACAACCTCTTAACATGCCAAGGAAGAGTTTCTTTAAACTCTACAGACTACATATCTACATATATGTAGACTCTATAGACTACATATCTCTCAGATAACTGATGACCTTACATTTTCTTTTTGAAAATATTGAATACTTTATGAAAGATCTGCATTTTGGATTCATTATTTAGAAGCTGGTCTATACTATTATCACATTGAGAACTGAATTGAAAAGCTTCACAGCACATTAAAAATAATTTCATTCCCCAATACTGGATCAAGTTCCACAAATTTCATTTAGATGATGCAATTAATTAGAAAGTTTTACTTACTTTCTGTAACAGCATAATTAATTGTAGATGAGTTCATGCTGGTGTTTTGTGGAAATACATTTCTGAAATGCAAACTAATTGACAAATCAGTGCAACTGAATATCCAATTTGATTCTACCCTGAGTTGGAAATTCATAACATGGTCATATAGCCTTGGAGAACCACCATGGCTGTGCATTGTGAAACATATGTGCCTCAACCTACAGTACTTGGGTCCTGGAACCCTGGCTACACATACATGATCTCCCAAGAAAAGCTTTGCTACTTCTTATTAGCCTGGGCCATATGGGTAATGGCTTTGTCCATTTCACAAGCCAATGGGTCTTGGAGCCCTTGACAGGCCATGCCCATGTCAAAATATACATTCACTAAGGACTTTTCTCATTCAAGATTCTCTCCATTGGAACCATACCAGGCCCTTGTGGTCCTGTAGAAGATGTACTTGACCCTGCCTAGCTATCATTTCCAAGGATAGCAATTTTGGAGCCACAATATTACCTACCAGTGCTGACAATTCCAGGGTTCTTCAAAGGCAGTTATGACAAGTGATTGGCAGCCAAAGGCATGCAGTGATTCTATGAGACAGTCATTAATCCAGAGTCGTAGCCATCATTCAACAAATATTTAGTCAACAGGTTTAAGTCATGACCTTTGCCTCTAACTGCTTAAAAATCTAACTGAAAAACCAACTATGGACATGAAATTAGTTGTATTCTGTAGAGCTAGCTCTCATCAGATGAGAGTTCAGGGTTTTGGTAACCTTTTGCTAACCACTGCCACTGCTAAAAGTTAAATGATATAAATTTCCAATCCAATCATATTAAAAACAAAGGTAAAACAAACCCTAAACCCAACCTATTGCCTCCTGTTTATTTTACTATAGTTTACAATTAATTTCTTGATATTTTCCCATCTCCAGAAAGCATAGATACTGTCCAATGCTGTATAGATCTGTTTCTTTTACCAACTAGTATTCAAGGATTAGCTATGGTGGGAATAAAATATTTCACGGAGATCTGCAAACACTAGTAAGTAATGACTCTCTCCCATACTAGTCCCCAAATATAAAGTAAATACTTACTAGCATACCAGCACACTAGCACACAGGGAGATAACCAGCAATGCAAAGCAGTGTCTTAACAACCATGGCCCACTTTAGGAGTACATACAGAAGTTCAGAAATAGGAGTGTTAAAGGCTAGTTTTCTGCAAAGCTCAGAGATCTTCCAACATGAATTAGAATGAAAGAATGAAGAGATTAATATATTCAGTCATGTTTTTATCAACAAATTACAGCAGGTGCAAACAAGCACTTTGTATCTGGACTTAGAGGTATGAGATATTGTATTTCTTTCTTCTTAGAGAATACTGCTAACATAAGGGTTGTTACCTATTGTCAGTTATAACGTTATTAAGTAGAAACAAATAACTTCATGTTCTGGTTCCATTCCTGTTGCACTGACAAATACCCTGACCAATAGCAACTTTCTGTATTTTTACACAGTTCAGAGGCCAGCCTGCGAAATGATGCTATCCACAGTGGGTTGGGTTCTTCTCTAGAGCAATCAAACCAATCTCCCACAGATACACCCTCAGGCAAATTTGATTAATAATAACTCCTTGATTGATTCTAGGTTGTGACAAGTTGACATTTAAAACTAACCAGCACACTTAACTGCAACAGTATCTCAGATCCTTACCCTCCACTTAGATTTCATCTCTTAAGAAACCCCAGCATCAGTGTCCCAGACTTCTGAACCTTGTTGAAGACAGTTCCACTAGATCTACTAAGTGACCTCACTGAGCCCTCTTGTTATCATACCTTTCATTCATCTCCTTCATTGTCTTTCCTCACTGGACATTATGTTGGGTACCTGAGCTCATAGTTCATCATTGTATGTGGCATACCCCCAGACTACCCACCACATCACTCTGATAAATTCACTTCCAGCCTCCTCTACAGACATTGATCTGCTTCCTCTACCATCCGTCTCAGTGGCTCTTCCAAGCATCCCCTCCTTTGCTCTCTATAGGATGTTCTATCCTTCTGTGTGATATACAAATCTAGGGGTTCAAGGGAAATTTTCTGATATACAGCAACCTTCAAGATTGTCCAGGGACACCCTTACTTCATTGTCCTTGTTACAGAGGACGAGGTATCTGATTCTTCATTGAAGACCTTTGTTCAATCCCATCTGTCTTCTTCACAACCTTGCTACTCTTTCACTCTGTACTTTCAATGTTTAATGACTACATTGCTGTATCTGAGTGATGGTGTACCCCAGACTGTCCAGGAATTTCCTATATGGAAGAGACTGGCCTCACACACAGTCCTGTCTCCCTTCTCAAAGGCTAGTATGACAGGCATAAGCTACCATGTCTAGCTCTGAGGAACCTTTCTTAGCTGACAGGCTCCTCCTTGTGATTGCACAACATCTTTTCTTCACCTCTAAGTCATTTTGCAAAGAGAGCTCTTCATTCACTGCCTGCACATGATGTGTACTTCCATTCGCTGCTTGCACTTGATGTGTCTACTTCTATCCGCAGCCCTCTAGGTAGTGCCCAACCTGCTTCTGGGAATCATCAAGTTACAGGCGGTGAGCATTGCTCATCTTACTCATGTAGAATTTATTTTTCTGGATTCTAGAAGTCCAGGAGGTGGTATCTTGCTATTCGTTCTTTATTAATGTGGGCCTTCATATTGTGTTTGCCCTAGGCAATGGCCTTTTGAGAGTTCTATTACCAAAATCTCCCCCTCTCACTTGTACCCTTCACAGCTCTTTGTTCTTCATGGTTCCCACCTCTCCCTCCATCATCACTCACCAACCTGCATATATTACCTCACAGTAATATACTTTTTGAGTCTGTTTTATCTTCTTATCCTTCTCCCTTCTACTTCCCAGTCTCTTTTCATGTGTTCTCCAGAAATGATCATCCCCTCATCTCAATAGCGTCTATATTTTGACATCTGCATTCAGCACATTTGTGGACTTGTCCCTGAATACCCTTTCACTTCATGCATTCCTGCCATGTAGCCTTTGACTTAGCTCCCTGTAGCCCTGAGCTTCGTTCTGCTTCCTAAATAGCCCATGTGGGGACTTTGTTCATGTTTGGAGGCTGAGATAACCTTTAAGTTATTTTTCACAAACGTCATGATTCTTGAAGGGTCAGATAACACCTACACTAGAGAACTGTTCTGACCTCTCCCCGACTCTGGAAGGGAAGCTCGGCAGTCCTTTTCACATATTGCTCTTTGCGTTTGCTGCACATTGATTCTGCTTTAGGCTATATCTTTATAAGAAAGTAAGATAAATATTATATTCAGCATTCTAGTTTTGATTGTTGCACACTTTGAATATAGATGACTCCCAAAGAAGCTTTACAGCAAGCTGAAAACTCAGTATTTAGCAATGAGAGACTGTGTTTGAAACGCTGCTATTAGACCTGTGAATTAAAGATGAAAAAGACTAAGTCCTTGGTCATGTGCTAATAACTTATAAAGCATTCCCATAAAGGACGGTGAGCATTGTAGTGTAGATGTAACAAGCCAACCGAATGCTGACCACACCTCCAGGCTGAATGGAGGAGGCAGTCTTGGGGAAGAGTTCTCGGTGAAGACAGATGCCATGTATGCTAAGCTCTGAAAACTGGCTACAGTTAGCCTGGGAAAGTAATTGGGTGGGTGGGCGTGGGCAAACAGACGCCTCAAAGATATGAGATTAAAGATTTGAGAACGCAGGTGAGAAAGAGAAGAGAGAGTTCTAGATTGGAGACCCACGAAGGACGAGCTGGGAGATGTGAAAGTGAACAAGCAGACAAGAAAAGGCCTCCAAGTTACTAGAGCTAGGATTTTGCAATAACTTATTTATTTTCATTTTATGCGCATTAGTGTTTTGCCTCCATGCATGTCTGTATGAAGGTGTCAGATCTTGGTGTTACAGACAGTTGTGAGGTGCCACGTGGGTACTGGGATTTGACCCAGGTCCTCTGGAAGAGCACGCAGTTTCCCCAACTGTTGAGCCATCTTTCCAATCCCTAGAGCTAGAATTTTAAACTCAAAGCTTTGGGAAGACCACCCTGTCTGCACACACGTGTACACACGTACACACACACACACACACAGACACACACACACACACATAACTGAGATGGGGTATAAAATCATTTTCACTTTTAAGGTCACTTTGACTTTAAATTAGAGAATGGATTAGAGAAAATTAAGTGAAAAAAAAAGAAAAATCAACTGAGGAAAATACGGAAAATTTAAAAAATGATAAGGATTTGAATTTTACCAGTGGAGGTATATATGGAGAAAGAACAGATTTTTTTTTCAGAATTTTTCAGAACTGATAACCTACAGCATAAAATAAATAAATAAGAGAGCTCTGTTTCATTTTAAACATTCTTTTTGCGGTTACTTTTTGTTTTGTTTTGTTTTGTTTTAACACAGAGTCTCACTATGTAGCTCTGAGTGTCCTAGAACTTACTTTGTAGACCAGTCGGAAACAAACCACAGAGATCTACTGCCTCTATTTCCCAAATGCTGGGATTAAAGGCATGCACTGCAATGTCCAGCTGTCATTTTATAAACTCTTAACGTTTATTGTATATCTATTATAGATCAAGCCCAGTTGCAAGCACTAATGTACTGGTATACCAAAAAAAAAAAAATCAAACAAAAAAGCCAAAACAAAACAACAATAAAACAGGCTATTGCCCCACCCGCAGAGGTGGAAAGTAAGTTCCTATTGCTGAAAACACCATACCCTTCAGAAACAGGTCCCAGATGTCCCCTGAATTAAAACTGACCTGAAAGCCTCCTTCCTGAAGACTAGCTTTCATGGTACCAGAAGGTGTGGAAAAGCTTCCAAAGGAGGAAAGTGATCAATACTCCTTCCTAGCTATGATGCCTTTGTGAGGTCCTGTCCCATGCTGCTCCAGGATGCCACATGTTTGGGCACCAGAGTGATCTGGTTCGTTTGGGTCAGTCAACAGGGTCTAGCAAGAGAGAGCGTGAGGATGGAGGGGCAAGAGACGCGAAGAACAGAGACAAAACAGAGAGTCTGATCAAGTCCCGTTTATTGAAAGGAAATTCTGTATATTTATACACTTTACCACATGCCTTGAAGCCTTGGATAACCAGGGGAACACAACTGAAGACCCTTTACCACATGCACCTTGCAGCTGGGGGCTCTAAACAACAAAACAAGATATGTGAGAAAAACAAGATGTTTATCAGAGTGTGCTCAGCTGTTGTAGGCTGTTGAAAACAAGTCTCTTGTTAGGGTATATGGCCTGAAATGGCTGCAAAGATGATAGTCGCTTTCTGCTAAGAGTCGGCTCTCAACAGTGTATCACAGCAATGGCCAGCATGGAACCATAACCCTAAAGCTGCAGGAGTAGCACACTGGCCTTGAGAGTAACCAATCGTTCTTTAATTTGACTTAAGGGTCACTCAACAAGAATGAAACCATACCCAGTACTGGAAACCTAGCCAAATACCAAGGGCTAGAAAAGTCATGGATCTTAAAGAAGAACCTAAAACTAACACTTTTATTAAGCCAGTACAACTTCTAATTTCTAAATATTTGTCCTTATAGCCATAGGTAAATGTAGTTTTTGGCTTGCATCAAGGAAACTTTTTTGTTCAAACAGAAATCATCACAGAAAAATCACAATCGATGAAAACACAGAATTGTAGAGCCCAGTCTCAATAGATACATCCCAATAAACAACTCTTGAAGAAGAGGATGCAGAAAGATAGAGCCAGAGGATCAGAAAATTTGCTGTGAGATTGTGTCTCCTAGGAATGTCAGAACCCATGAAGTCTCACCAACATGACTGCATAAAGATGGGCTGAACAAGAAAAATACCAATAGACATGTCAGAAGAGATGTGAGAAAGCCCATGAGGTCTTGACCCTACACAAAGAACTAGAAGCATCTAAGGAATGCTGAGAGCAGGAGAAATAATCTTCCCCATGGAAGAGCATGGCAGTTGGTTTTCTAATACCAAATGGTCAGCCCCCAAAACATACATACAAATAACACTATACAGACTGAACAAGTTACATT
The DNA here is from genome assembly GCF_004785775.1 of Grammomys surdaster. Taxonomy (NCBI): domain Eukaryota; kingdom Metazoa; phylum Chordata; class Mammalia; order Rodentia; family Muridae; genus Grammomys; species Grammomys surdaster. The sequence goes on from NW_021620862.1 coordinate 1,549,129, forward strand.
TAGAAATATTTATGTATATACATAAGTGTATGTAGCAATAATTAATGTAAAAAGAGGCCACAAATTTGAAAGATATTAAGGAGGGCTGTAGGGAAGAATTTGAAGGAAGGAAAAGGAAAGGAGAAATGATGTGATTATATTATAATCTCAAAAATAAAATGAATAACTAAAAAAGATGCTCCAGTGGGAAAGACAGACAGTAAACACAATAGAAGTGAAGTGATGGAATGAAAGTAGCTTTCAGTGTTTGGGTGGGATGCTCAGGAGAGGCTGCTCTTAGGAGATGGTGCATCAACACAGGTTCATTAATAGAGGACAGACTATTGCAAAGATCCACAAATAGAGGGTCTTTTATCTAAGACCAGATTCTGACATTTTGTCAGGGAAAATATGACCAGATAGCTATTTGATTCTAGGCAGAAAATTAGTAGAGTAATTAATAGAGTTTTGTGTGTGGCACAGTCGTATGTGGTACTCTTATGGAAAGAGTTGGTTTAGTAATATGTTCACATTCTTGTTTTACTTTTCTGTTATCCCATTTTCTATTACACACACAAACACACACACACACACACACACACACACACACACAATCTGTTGTAAGAAGCTTTCATTCCCATGCTGCATAATGTCCCACAGACCTGGTCCTTAAAAGTCACAAGCAGATTATCTAGTGGGTTTAACTTTCCAACCAACGCACTGTGGCGTTTGCTGCCAAGAGCATCTATTTCACAGTAGTCAGGAGTCCGTCTTCCACATGAATCCTGGACTTCCTAATATTTACCATCTCTCTTGGAATTCGGCAGGTGGTAATTGCATCTCTGCTGATTACAGCTAGAGTCAGGAAGCAAGGAGATAAAAATACTCAGACAACCTCAGGAAACAGGGCTCCTTGATCTGTCAGATGTTCCAGGAACCTCTCAGCTGCGCCCTCTTCTCTCTCTCTCTCTCTCTCTCTCTCTCTCTCTCTCTCAGCCACTCTTTCTAAATCTAGAAGCTGAAGAGATTTATCAAGTGATGCTTGTGACCATGTTTTCCTGGACTACCATGGCCACCGGAGAGCCATCACAAGAGCACAGTTGGGTTCCTCCATTCCTAATGAGTCTTCAGATGAAACTATTTATACAGTTCCCTGTTAAAATGGGAATCAGCATATCTTCCAAAAAGGCAGGAAAAGAAATGCTCAGAAAATTTTAATATCAGAAATGATTGGTGTACTGGTTATTATTTTGTACAGATTTTTGAGAATTAGAACGATGTCCCAGAAAGCTGATGAATGTGTGCAGTTAATTACCACATAACATGCTGTCCTGTTGTAGCATACAAGCTGAGCCTCTAACCCTGTCACAGCTTGGTGTCTCCCCACAGGTGAGCAAGCAAATGTTCAACATTACTTTTTCTTAGTTGCCAAGTTCAGAGGCAGAGTATTATAGTGCATGATATTTCATAAATTTGCTATGGATTAGGACAATACCATTTTCTGTCCCAGCACTTATTCTGACTATAGTTATCCTTAATTTTCCCATCTGTGAAAGGGAATGAAGACTTTATAGACATAAAATCATTTAAATCAACTGTTGTAAAGTGCCTGCTTTGGTGCTTATAACTGAATTCTAAATAGAGTTTCAGCCCCTTTTCTTATTAATTTAAGATCTAAAGTACTAAAAACCATTTTGAAAAGAGAATTTGAAAAAAAATCATAGCCCTGTACTTATTCAAGCTTCATGTTTTCATATCTCAAGCAAAAATCTAAAAATAATGGCCCAAGGGCAGAATCCAGTGTGCCAGTATTCAGAACATTGACAAACTAAAAATGGTTTTTAAATATTTAGTCTGTTTTCCACTGTTGGCACAAGTACCACAGATCAATCAGTAATAAAAGGGAAATGGGTCACTATGGCTCACAATTTTGGAAGGTTCAGTCCTTGCTGATTTGGCCCTTGCTGTTACTTTTAGACTTGCTATACCATGTCATGGATTGCAGAGGTGGTGGGGGAGGAAGGCACATGATGAAGCAAACTGTTCATCACCTAACACCAGTCATGAAGCAACTTGAGGAAGGCACATGATGAAGCAAAGCAAGAAAGAGTATTTAGGTATCCTGACACCTAGGTATTAGGCCCCACCTGTTAGAGGCGCTACTGACTCTCAATGAACTGTAACTTAGGGTCTTTAGCCCATGAGTCTTTGGGAAATATCCAAACTAAAACAAGGAATTAAGAGATTCTGTGCCTCGGTGAGTATTCTGCTATTACTTATCAGAGTTATTATGGACAAATAGATTTATAAGTAAATTAGAAATGAGTCCACTAAACACAATATATTTCTGAGTTGCAATTAACATTTCACATCTAATTTTGTCTCCCAGGCCTGTCAGAGAATTTGCTATGCCGAGAGGAGCCAACAGTTTCTGCTACTGCGTTAAAGCAAATGTGATCGTCACTGGAGGTAAGAGGACAGCTCGTATCATTCTGGTTTTCTCACAGGGCTCTCTTTGTATTTTATGGCCCAAAATCACCTTCTAGAATAATTTAAGTGTTCTGTTCCATTCACTGCAGCTATTGGATATGACATTACACTTTAACAAAGCCTTCTTTCAGGGCTAGTGAAGTCATGGACCTTGGAGGAGAAACTGCAACCATCACTTTTCTAAACCATCATAATTTCTCAACTACATTCTAAACATTTTTTCTTACACCCACAGATAATATTAGTCTTTACCCCTTGATAAGGATCAAGGAAAATTCTCTTTGAAAAAGATGGGGTCCATGGTAGAAAAATACAACCAGTCAAAAAGCAGACTTGTGGAACTCAGTCCCAATAGATATATCTACAAAATACTCCCATACCTAAGCTCAGGGAGTATTGAGGAAGAGGGGATGGAAAGGTTGTCAGAGCTAGAGGAGCAGGGAGTTTGCTGTGAGATGCATCTCTTAGTAATGTCAGAAGCTGCAACAATGGTCTCACCAACCTGACTGCCTACACATGAACTGAACCAGGAAAATAATAGACATACCAAAGTGGACAAGGTGAAAGACCACGTCTTAGTCAGGGTTTCTATCCCTGCACAAACATCATGACCAAGAAGCAAGTTGGAGAGGAAAGGATTTATTCAGCTTACACTTTCACATTGCTGTTTATCACCAAAGGAAGTCAGGACTGGAACTCAAGCAGGTCAGGAAGCAGGAGCTGATGCAGAGGCCATGGAAGGATGTTACTTACTGGCTTGCTCCCCCTGGCTTGCTCAGCTTGCTTTCTTAAAGAACCCAAGACTACCAGACCAGGGATGGCACCACCCAAAATGGGCTCTCTCACCTTGATAACTAATTCAGAAAATGCCTTACAGCTGGATCTCATGGAGGCATTTCCTCAAGAAGGCTCCTTTCTCTGTGATAACTCCAGCTTGTGTCAAGTTGACACACAAAACCAGCCAGTACAGACTACAAGGCCTCAATCCTACACAAAGAACTACAAGCATCTAGAGAATGCTGAGAGTGGGAGAAATAGTCTTTTCTAGGGAATAACATACCAACTGGTTGTTCAATACCAAATGGTCAGCTCCCAAAGCATACATATAAATAACATTATTCAGACTGAGCAGGAGATATATATATAAAATAAAAATTAATGAAAAAAAACCATGAATCTGAAGAGAGCAAAGAGAGGTATATGGAAGAGTTGGGGGAAGAAAGTAAAGGGAGACATAATATAATTTTATTATAATCTCAAAAATAAAATTACCTTTTCTAGCCCAAACATATGTGAAACAAATTTTCCTCTGCTTTACTGTTGTGTTTCACAGTTTCCCTTCAAGACTTTAACTTTTCTAGGATGTGTTGCTTTTTTCTATGTGAGACCATGAGCACCCCAATTTGAAAGGAATCCTGGAGTTCCTGTCTATGATCAGAAAGGTCAAGAGCCAGCTGACAGAGATAGTAGACAGTAGACCAGTAGACAGTAGAAGCCAAGGCCAGAACCTTGAAGAATACCAGCCTTCACGGGATAGTAAGGTAGACGATGGGAATGTCCCTTTGCCAAGAGCACGGGGAAGGATGGCAACGTGGAGAGCTTCATGGGAAGGTAGAAGACCATACTAACCTTTGGGCTCAGACTCCTGCTCAGCTCCACTGTGATGACTGCGAGTCTGGGCTGTGGAGTCAGGCTGGGTGTAAACCCACTGCCAGGCTGTGCAGTGGGCAGACTACTTACCCCTTTAAAGCTTCAATCTCATCGTGAGTGGAGTTACTGGTACTATTTGCTTGTAGAGTAAGTATTTAAAAAGTGTGTGTTTCATATGGTAGTGCTTAGAATTAAGACAATAAATGGATGTTAGAACTAATAGGTCCTCAATAAATGTTAGTTTTGGGGATCAATGAAATGACTCAGTGAATCAAGGTGCTCTGGGCCAAGCCTGACCTCCTGAGCTCAATCCCAGAACCCACATAGTGGAAGAAGAGAACTGAGTCCGATGAGCTGTCCTCCCACCTCCACATACTGTGCATTGTGATGCATGTGTCCCCTTCCATATACATGCTCAAAAATACTAAATAAATAAAGTATATTTAAAAATAAGTGTCAGCCCAATCCATTTATAGTGCATAAGAAAAATCACGTTAGCAGTGATTTTGTTGAGATAAAACTCCTGAGGTACTTGTATTGCTAAGTATAAACAGCTCTACTCTTGGTGGTCGAGCGTATCACTGGCCGTGGGCTTTGAGGTTTCAGATGCTCAAGCCAGGCCCAGTGTCACTCTCTTCTTACTGCCTGCTGATCTAGATGAAGAACTCTCAACCCCTCAAGCATCATGTCTGCCTGCATGCTGCCATGCTTCTGACCATGATAATAATATATACTAAACCTCTAAACTGAAAACGAGCCCCAATTAAATGTTTTCCTTTATAAGAGTGGCCGTGGTCATTGATTTCCTTTACAGCAATAAAAACCTAACTAAGACACGCTTATTCCAGGGCGAGGTAATTTCTAAGAATGTAAAGCTCATGTTTTCAAGTGCACACTACACTTTAATTTATGTAAATTTATATTCCACTTTTAGCATTTCAAAATACTTTTTAAAAATTAGCTTATGTTTCAAATACGATTTTAAAAAATTGCTACCAAATATTACTGGATAGTCTGTAGAAAGCTATAGCTTCAAATAGAACAAAGCTTTTTAATAATAGAGCAAGGCAACCATGACTGCAATACTGTGACCCTTCAAATAAAGGCATGAAGGAAAACAAGGAAAGCATGCAGGGGAGATGTCTGCACACCAGTGTGTGGACCCAAAGCATGTTTCCTAGCACTTAGTGGCAATTCTAAGAACACACGAGCATCTGAATCTCTCATAGTTTCATTACACTGACCATTAAAGGAGACGCTGCCAGAGCCTACATCATATACAGGAACAAATGCTAGAGCTTGATCCTTCCTATAGAAAGGAAACCACATCATGATTTCTTGACCCCTATAGCCTCTTCCTGAGTTGCTGTCTTATCTTTTTTTTTTTTTTTTTTTTTTTGCGTTAGAAATGGGTACAACTACAAGCCATAAGGAAGTGGAGGAGGCTCCAGGGAGTCATCACGTGATCTGGTAGATGAAACACTGAGCACACCATGCTAATCATCATTCATTAACGTGACAGATTTCCTGAAGCAATCAATTTAAAAAGAGAGAAAGTTTCTTTCAGCTTACATTTCCAGAAGATTTAACTCTGTGTGATTGGGCCCTGTTACTGTGGGCTTATAGAGCAGGCCATCATGGCCAGTAAACGTGGCAGAAATGTTCTGCTTACCTTATGACATCTGGCAACTAGAGAGAGAGACAGGAAGGAGCCATGTTCCTAGTCTCTCTTCTGAATGCCTTCCTTTAATGACCTCATTTCCTGCCACTAGGCTCCTCCTCCAAAAGCTGTCACTAGATTTCAATAGCAGTGCAAACAGGGCTCAAGGAGAACATTCCAGATCTGAACTATAGCAATATCTAAGAATTAAACTGCAATATATTCTTCCCTATCAGGGCATGTCTGCAGTTAGATAAAAATATTAGCCGGGCAGTGGTGTCACACGCCTTTAATGCCAGCACTTGGGAGGCAGAGGCAGGTGGATTTCTGAGTTCCAGGCCAGCCTGGTCTACAGAGTGAGTTCCAGGACAGCCAGGGCTACACAGAGAAACCTGTCTTGAAAAACCAAAAAAAAAAAAAAAAAAAAAAGATAAAAATATTAGCCTAACATCCTACTCAAAAACAATCCTTTAACTAAGCAGTATTCAAATAGCTGGTCAAAGAATTCTAAACATGAAGGACATATTCATCTCCTCCCCCCACCCCTCGGGTAGATACATTTATCTGTTGGTAACATACATTAGGTGGCACTAATTATGGTTACTAATAAGGTAACTAACATGAGACCACAGAACTGTAACTCTGCCACTGCTGCGTGGACTTGGGCCTTTCTGGCTGAACAAATTTTCAAAAAACTGGATGCCTACCCCAGAGCTCTGCCAATGGAATCTGTTAAGAAGTAAAGCTCTGAAGTAATGACTCACCAGAGTTCTTGCAGTTGACAGAAAATAGGCAGGACATGTTAGTTATAAAGTAGTTACAGCCTAATTCATAAAAGTTACCAACTGTTTCTCTTTCTAGAAAGAAGCAAGAAGTTAAATTCTGGCGCTCAGTCAAGTCATCTTAATGACTTTTTCATGCTCACACACAAAAGAAAGCAAAACTTTATGGATGTCAGTTTTAGAATTCTTTGTAAGCATAGTTTTGTAATCAATTCCAAGGGAAATTGTTTTGCAAAAAGTTCTGGGGATGACTTTGCAGTTTGTAAATAAGGGCATTGGTGTCATTAACCTGTGTTAACCATAGTACAAAATCTTCAACTTCAGATTAGAAATATGATAAATTATGGGGTTTTGAGCTCCTGTGAAGGCAATCAAATGTCAAGCAGCACGACTGTCAAGCAGCCAGTACTTTCCAGCGTGCATGACTTACCAAATTCCCACAGATGTGGAGGCTCTATTGGTAGAAAATGCAAACATCCCCTCCCTGGGACAATACTCTTGTTGATTAGTGAATCAGCCATGTGCCTCTAAACTGAATGTGCTGCTGCTGCCTACAAATGTACAAGTGCTGTTCTGCTCAGCACAGCTGCCTGTGGAAGTGTGCTAGGACCCTTGATGAGTTTAGTAAAAACAGGAGCTCTTCAGGAAACAAACAAACAGCATGGAAAACAAACAAATGTCCACCAAGACTGGGTACTTACAAAAAAACCAACACAAACAAGAAGGTAAAAATTAAGTTTCTAAGTATTATTTGTTGACCACCACATGTTTTAAAAAGTCAATATTGTTTTCATTTATCATTTCAAGAATTAAGTACCTCATTTGGAATGTTCTGAACATAAAAACCCTGGTCTCCCACCTCTGACAACTCGGGAGCACTGTGTGCATTTTTTCGTGCTATATTCAAGTATCTTTATGCAACTGTTAACAATGAGGAGCTCTGGACCATCAGACTGTGTTAGGAACATCAGATTGCGTTCCTAACTCTCTCAAATTCAAAATCTCATATCAGAAATAAGACAAGTCTAGACAGCTCTAATACATGGTAGAGCCTGAGTTAATGGATAAAGCCGATAATGCAAGATATGACTGAAGCTTTCATTCCATAGCTCGAGAACTCCATATCACGTGGCCTCATAGGACCTTTCTGCTAACTCTGGTGGCACCACACACACACTGTATGAGGACTCAGCATCCACATAAGCAGTAGGCTTGCTCTGGAGGTAGTCTTGAAGGGAAGACTGTTTCCTCCACAGTGCATACAGGTAAAAACCCTGGTTAAGAGGCTGTTGTGTAAACAAACATATGTCTTGTAGTATGATCAGTGAGCAACTGCTACTTTTCACCATGCACAATCATTTGAACTGGCATAGTTAATAAAGACTCTATTAGTAGAAATTTCAAATTCTCAGTAACTGTAAACATCCCTTCCCCTGGGGTAATACTCTTGTTGACTAGTGACTCAGCCTAGAGCCTTGCTTCATGTACAGCTAGAGACTCAGGCAAAAGGCCTCTACTGTACTCTTCCACGTGTGCTACACAAGCCACAGACTTTCTTCCACAGAGTGCCTCACTTCCCCTGTTAGTAGTAACACCTACCTGAGGAATGCTACAATGTTATCAGTACTTGTGAACCTGAGGGGCAAATCTCGGAACATGCCTAGTAATATCATACTTCGTGGCTGTTGCTGGTGAAAAGCAACAAGGGTGAAGCAATACTGTATTACTGGGATTATTGCTTTGAAACATGTAACTGAACCCCTCAAGGCTTCCTCATTGCTATAACAATGTGAGCTTGCTCTCTACTCTCACTGAAGTAACCTTGCCTTCCCCGAGCTAAAATGGAGCAGGACAGAATCTTCAAAGAACATCATTTTATACAAGAAAAAACAGAGGCCCCTGGAAAGAAAACAATTTGCAACAAGCCATACAGCTAGTCAGCTGGTGGCGCTGAGGTGGAGTCAACTATCTTTGCCCTCAGCCTCATTTTCTCTTTTCTGGACCACTGTGATGTTGTACACCAGGGTGCTCTCCCACATCATCCTCTATGATCTGGACCACTGTGATGCTGTACACCAGGGTGCTCTCCCACATCATCCTCTATGATCTAGACCAGTGTGATGCTGTACACCAGGGTGCTCTCCCACACTGTCTTCTATGATCTGAGCCAGCTCAGTTCATCAAAAGTGATGCTTTGGGACTGAGTGACGACAGCAGAGATGAATTTGCTAAAAGAAAGAAAAGCCTGTCTTTGATAAGTAGCTTTGTTTAAATTCTGCCTTAGGAAAAGGGAGAGAGAGAGAGAGAGAGAGAGAGAGAGGAAAAAAAGAGAGAGAACGAGTTAAATGGAAAGTAACACAACAGGCAATCAACTCCTTATCAGCCATAATTTATGATATAAATAATAAAAGTAATATATTATATTTGATATAATTATTTGATTATTCATATTTGAATTTGTCTATGAATACTTTATCTCTAAATATTTCACACTTGCCTTGTGGCTATATTAGATTACAAATACTTCAAATCAAGACTCATACTTCACATGTCTGTGTAGAAGCTTCTTCCCCTCCCCCTTCTCCCAACATTTTACAAACCATGGGCTTAAAACAGTCAGGATCTGTTCAGTTAGACATGTACAGGCTCATTTATTCTCACAAAACAACTATGGTATATATTCATTGCACTAGTAGAACAAGATCCTTGGAGAGCTAATAAGTGATACGTTAGATTTCACATTAAAACTTACTTAACAAGTAAAAATCATGCACGTGTTGTTTGTCAAGCATTAGCACAAGTGACTGATGCAATGCTCATCATATAAACAACAAACAGCCCCAATCACAGGGTTCGTGCTGCAGAGGGCTGAAGCCCAGAAATCGTGGGGCTAAAACCTCTTAACTCCAACCAGGATCAGAAAGGGAGACTAGGGGGAGCACTAGAGAAGAAATGCCACACTGCAGTTCAAAGGCACATGACTTGTTTATCCTAAAAAGTAGATGTTGGGTCACATGGCTCATTAGGTGAAGGCACTTGCCTCCAAACTTGACAGACCTGAGTTCAACCCCTGGAATGCACATAATAGAAAAAGAGAATCAATTCTTACAAGTTGTCCTTTGACTTCAACACATAGCACACAAATGTTCTCCACCCCACCTACATGCATGTGCACACAAAATAAGTAAGTAAAAAAGTTATCATTTTAAAGTAGATTTTGAGAAAGAATAACATCTAGAATTTATGTACCCTTAAGATCCAGAAAATTTTCATGTGGGTAGAAATTTCTCAATAAAGATCGATTCTTGCTCTTAACACTTAAATTTAAGAATTTCCTGCTTATCTACCTTCTAATACTGTGTTGCTGTGTTAATAAGATTAGCCATCATAACAAAATACCATGGATTATGAAGCTTAAACAACAAAACTTTATTATCTTATAGTTCTATAGGCATTCAGTCCAAGATCAAAGTATTGACATGGTCACCTCCTAATAAGGGCCATCTCCATGGTGTATATATACATGGCCTTCTCATGTGGTGGGGAGAAGAGAAGCAAGCTGCCTGGTTCCTCTTCTTATGAAGACCTATCTTTATGACCTAGCCTCCTCCACAAATATGCCTACATTGATGGTTATGGCTTCAACATGGATTTTGAGAGGGCACAAACAAGAACCACCTGAGTCTTCTCTTTTCAGCCTTCTTCTCATGCTACTCTAAGATCTAAGTGCCTAGATAAAAAGCAGTTGACCTCTACAAAAGGACTAAATGAAGAACCAACAAAGGTTCCATTTTGAGTTCAATGCATGTTCTCCTGACCACCATCCTTTGGCACTTAGCACTTAACCTCCAAGCTGGGAGCAAGTAATAGCGCAATAACTACTTGAGTAGTTACTTGAGCTCTTACTGTGTGCTACTTGGTAGGATACCAATATAAGCCAGAAGAGAGCACTGTCTCAAATAGGAGCCTAGTAGACTACTTATTATAAATAAATAATGGATAATGATTATGGACTGGGATGGCACAATGACATGGCACTCATTTCTTTTGTAAAGTATGGAGATATTCTGGTATAATCTTGAAGAACTGTATTGGGAGAGAATGAAAAGGGTAGAGAAAATACAATTCTTTTTCTTGGGGCCCAACAAAACAATTGGAATCACTGGAGCATCTGGTGTCTATTACATTTCACTAACCAATAAATATCTAGCTACCAAGTCTCCAAGTTGTTCCCCAAATCTAGCTGGCTCTTTCAGCACAAATATGTCTGCTTAAACCAAAAGTATCTAGCATTTATAGGCAAGTCAGTCTTGTGGGTGGCCAAATGCATGCTAGAAAATAAAGTAAAACAGATAAATTGAATTCCAGGATTTATATATAACTGTCCCTTGGTTATGAGAGCCTGACTAGAACAAAGTAGAAAGGAGAGGGTGGTACCTAAAGGTCCTCTGTATTTCTCAAGCACCCTGAGGCAGGTGTGCAACTGAACTATGAAAATGCTCAACCACACACTTATGAGTCACACACACATGCACATGCATGCATAAACTGGCTAGTTTTGCTCCACATGCAAGACTTCTCTTATTGGGCACCTAACTGGATTTCTTGCAGTTGGGTAGTCAGGTACTAACTTTCAGTGAATGAACCACCAGAGTTCAGATTTTATATGACTAAAAAGAAAGATATTTTCATTGCCTGTGTCATATTATTTTGGAATTTATTTGTTTTAAATGGCCTTTATTATATGTACAAATGCATAGCTATAACTTATGTTTTTAAAAAGAGTAAATTGTATAATGATTTTTATTTTTTTATTTTTTTAAAGATTTTTTTAATGTTTATTTATTTATTTTATGTATGTGAGTACACTGTAGTTGTTTTCAGACATACCAGAAGAGGGTGTCAGATCCCATTGCAGATGGTTGTGAGCCATCATGTGGTTGCTGGGAATTGAACTCAGGACCTCTGGAAGAGCAGTCAGTGCTCTTAACCTCTGAGCCATCTCTCCAGTCCAATGATTTTTAAAATATAGATTTTTTAAAGATATTGGATTTTCTATTTCACAAATAACTCATTAAATATCATTTTAGAAGCTGAATCATATAAGTATTATGGAATTTCAAGACAATATTCTTGAAATTGTATGATCTAACATCCTTATATTACAATAACTCTTAAAGATTGAATGATTTAAAGTATTAAATTATTCAGATTAGAGATTTAGATAGGATATGTTCAGTATACTATAACAGAAAGTGAGATGAATGAGTTGGAGGGTGGCTTCATGTAAGAGCGCTTGCTACAGAAGCATGGGGAGCTGAGTTTGCTCGTCAGCATCCATGTTTTATTTTAGCTGCATTAAAGTTGTTTATACTTTAAATCACAACATCCACATGTTGCTCAGACCACAAAGCTACTGGCCTTGTGTTGTGGTAGAAGCATTTTGGAAAGCAACTTGACAGTGCATTCTAAAGTCAAACATGATGTAACATAATGTTTCTACTTCTGGAAACTTACTGTTAGCAATTAATGTAAGAAATAAATGTGAACACACAGATGGGCTGTCTTTTGGATTTTTTTTCCCCAGCATTGCTAAATAAAGTAAAAGGGAAAATCCAGAACCAGAGAATTATACATCATAGATGATGGTTAAGAAATTATGAACTATCAAAGTGAGGTTATTTAGCTATAAAAATAACAAAAGATGGTTTTCCATCATTGATAGCAAAATGAACAAACTTGCAGATGTTATGCTAATACAATAGGGCAAACACAGGAAGACAAATACTACATTTTCTTGGGAAATTACAGAGTTGATCTTAAAGAGAGTACAGGATAGTAGCTATCAGAGCCTGAGAAGCTTGTAGGGAGGAGGGATGAGATCAGGTGGTTGATGGTTCCAGGCACACAGCTGGCCACAGGGAATGCCTTCCAACATTCTGCAGCACAGAAGCATAGCTATAGCTGAGAGCTATTAATTGACTATTTCAGCATTAGACAGGATTTTTACATTAATGCAGTTAATTGACTATTTCACAGCAGACAAGATTTTAAAATGTTCCCAACATAGAAAGACACACTGCTTTGATAAAAGATATTATCTTGATCTATTCATCATATCCTGTATGTAAGTGTTATAACACACATGTCCTTCAGGCTGTCACCAAGCTAAAATGATGAGTTCCAGGCTCTGGGAGACCCTGACTCAAAAATAAGACACCTGAACTTGACCTCTGGTGTTTACATGACATACACAGGTGATTGTATACACACACACACACCACACCACACCCAGACATAAATAAACTGCAAAAAAGTGTTAACAATGACTTCCTATAGGGAATAGAACTAGAAATTGGGGCTTGAGAGGGCAAGCTGGAAGAAGACTTTTTTTGTTTTGTCTTTTGTTTTTTTGTTTGTTTGTTTGGTTGGTTGGTTGTTTTTTTTTTTTTTTTACAACAATGTCATCCTTCTATGGCATCTTCTTCCTGGGAGATGCTCTTTGTGGTGGCAAATTTTAATGTCACCTTGCCACAACCTAGAATCACCAGGAAGGAAGATCTCGGGGAAGGGTTTCCAATTCATTATTCTACTATGTACCCAGATGATTTTAATGCTTAAAAGACAAAAAATAGGCTATGAAAGTAATTGTGCATAAATGGCTTGTGCTTGTGGCTCTGTTGGAAGAAGGAAATGGAAAAGTAAAAGGCAGATGACTTGCTCCTGCTGAAGAAGGAGAGCAGTTTGCCTCTTCCCTTGGTTTCTTTTATTATTATAATGTTTGCATAATTTAAGGTTGTAAAAATAAAAGATCAGCTGCCTGAAATATGTTTTGGAAGTAAATAAAGTATAAATAATGTATTCACACATGATGGAGTGGAGAAGTATTGAATCAAGAAAAGTACTCCTGAAATATTAATGAGAGTTCACATCTGTATGTGAACATACAAATGGTCAAAGACAGATCCACAAGAAAGCTAAAGCCTCACAAGCCACTCACAGAAGGAAGCCTCTGGTGACGAGTGGGTTGTGGTTTGCAAGGAAAATAGATCTAACTGAATGGGAGATGCTTTTTGTGGTGGCAAATTTTAATGTCATCTTGCCACAACCTAGAATCACCAGGAAGGAAGATCTCAGGGGAGGGGTTGCCTAGTTTCAGTTGGCCTGTGAGCACATCTGTGAGGATTCTCTTGGTTGCAGTGATTGATGTGGGAAAGCCCAGCCTGAAAGTGGACCACAGCATTTCCCATGGTGGAAGAGCAGGAAAAGCTAGCTGAGTAATAAATATTCATTCATTTCACTCTGCTCTTGACTGCGGGTGTGTCGAGACCAGCTGTTTTAAATTCCTTCTGCCCTTACTCCCCTGCTCTGATGGATTCAAACCTGAAATTGTCCATTAAAATGAACCCATTCTCCCCTAAATTGCTTTGGTCAAGGTGTTTCATTACAGCCATAGAAATAAAGCGAGGACACCTTTTAACTGTTGAGATTACAAGGCCTCTGTCACTGTCGTCCTTTTAGGAGATGACAAAGTTCTCCGGTTGTGGCACCCCAATATCAGCACGAAGCCAGTTGGGAAGCTGGTGGGGCACATGTTCAGCATCACAGAGATCGTAAGCAATGAGAAGGAACAACACGTCATCAGCCTTTCCTCTGCGAAGGTAACAAGAAAAAAACGGAACCAAAATGAACCTCTTTGTTCTTTACAGTCAACTACATGGAGGCCTCGCATAAGCATGCATACAAACATATGTGCATATGTGAACGTAGAGATGCATACACATGTACACATGTGCATACATACACACACATACACACATGCATACACACACATACATACATGGACACATGCATACATACATAATTTTTCTCTGGAATAACTGATGGCTACTGAGACAAACGATGTCACCCCTAAGGAATAACAGCCATTGCACTGTTTCTGTTGACCACAGTGTAAGAGAGGCCATGTTTAGAGACAGGTATAACCTTCATATTGTGAAGAAAAGATAGTATTTTCTTCTGTAGTAAACCACCCGTGGCTCCATTTCTAGATAAGTTTGTCATCATTAAGGACATAAAAAAGCAAGGACTTCTGTTTTTCTTTGTTATGAAACTGACATAAATGTCCTGTTTAAAGTAATACAGAAAGAAAAAAATGTTATAAATGTGAGAAATGAGAATCTTTAATATTTGTAAAATACATTTGTGAAATATATTTGCTTGATTAAATGCAAATCTATTTAAAAATTTTAGGAAGAGTAAGTTCAATGAGCAGCTAGTTCTAATAGTTCTTATAGCAATCACAATGTTTTTCTGAGAGAGCTACATCTACATGACACCTACGCCTCTCCACCCACACACCTCTCCCCACTGGGCAGCACTCCCCCTCAAACTCATATTTATTTATTTTGCTATGTGTATTTACACATGTATGTGTACAACCTTCTGAGTTCTTTTACTGTTGCTCCCGTGTGTGTGTGTGGTTAAGACTGATTGCTTGGGATAGGATAATTTACCAGGGCTCAGCCCTGAAGCTCTCTCAGCAGCCACTGACTGTCTTTAGCTCTTCATCCAAGGGTGTGGCCCTGTGAGATTTTTCTCCATCCAAATTGGCTTGACAACTAGTGTTATCATTGTGTAGGTAGGTCTTGTGTAAGTGACCATACTGTTGGGATTTCAAGACACTATCTTGCAGGAGAGACTGGTGTTCTGACTCTGATAATCTTTCTGCCTTCCTCTTCTAGGTTCCCTAAGTCTCAAGTTTCCATTTGGTGTAAAAGGAAGTTTCCTCAGTGGTGTGTGTGTGTGTGTGTGTGTTTTAAATTATACCAAGTTTGAATCCCCAGAACCCATGTAAAAGCCAGATATATAGCTCATGTAAGATAGAAGACAGGGACAGAAAACTCTCTGGAAGCACACAGGTTAGCTAGCCTGACTTACACAATAGTGAACCAGAACTTGTTTACCAACATGGTAGAAAGTGAAACTAATGTACAAGGATGTCTTCTGACCTCTGCACCCATGCCATGCACACAGTGTAAACACACATACAGAGATACATGCAAACACGCATCATCCACATACATAAAAGTATAACAAGTGTCTTATTAATAGGTATGAGTAACTTTGAATAAATATGAATATGAGTGTTAGTGAATGAAATAAATAACGGAGCTCCACTGGGATATATTTATTTGAAAGCATACATCAGAAATATAACAAGATTTTCCTAAACGGGAATATTACTCTGTAAAAGGTGCCATTCATTAAATTAATCTAAATGTTAGTGATGTTGGAGTGTTTAAGCAGCCATTTGCCAAGTTTGTAGTTAGCATAAAGATACTGATATACAAGAATATTCTAGAGGAATTGAGCTGGAACTGACCTACAAGGCTCTTCCTTGATGACTAACTCTCATAGTATCTGAAGGTGTCATGCAAGCTACCAGGAGAGAAAAGTAATCAGTAACTCTACTAAGCTGAAAAGGTCTCAGAACACAGAAGTCATGAACCTGGCAAGATAGAGCCAGTGATTCGATAGTGGCACTTACATCTTGAAGGTAATCAACAGTGGGAAGTGGACTGAAGGCCCGTTTGAGTAAGAGGGGATTCATGCCTGGTCCTGTAAACCTAGCTTGCTCAGTGTGGCTGGTGAGGTCATGGGATTTACAGGGGAATTATATCTTCCATGGAAGACATAATTATGAGATGACAATCAGCTATGAAATCGTACAATAAGGCTACAATGAATAAAAGAACAGTAGAATATTGAAGAAGACTTAGGTCAGTGGAACAAAAGAGAATACAAGGACGTGTGTGTGTGTGTGTGTGTGTGTGTGTGTGATCTTATGTGATGAGATTAACACTTAAAATTTAAGAATAAATCATAATTAAAAACTAGTCATAAGGGAAAACTCATATATAGTCAGATCACTACTGGATGATATGCAACAAGATACATTCCTTATAAGTTAAAGATAAAACATAGAACTTCCTCAAACTTTCAGAAGGAAGTATAGGTGAATATTCATACAGCTTCCAAGTAATTCCTAAGCACCTGTGGCTAACTGGAATATAAATATAACTGTATCAAAATCAAAACAATCTGCTGTGTAATGTTGATAAGAATCATTTATTCAATGATACCAAATATCTTGCATAGTGCAAAGTACACGGCCAACTCTTTTGATCACAATCTTACAGGGCTGAGGCTTTATATTAGAGTGAGTGCTTAGTAACCCTATCACCACACACACACACACTCACACACACACATACACACACACATACACACACACACACATACACACACACACACACACACAAGATTATCACGTTGTACATGTGAGAAAAAATGGGATCTGTGCACTAATTTGCCCAGGTCACACTTTTCATCTTGTCTTCTCTCTCCAACTATCACCCCGTTTTCACAAAGCAGAAACCAGACAGCAGAAAGGGGCAGAATGCAATAGCAACAATGGAAACTGGAAAAGGGAGTTAAGCAAGCGTACGAATAAAACTTTGACAAATAAGTGGGACATTGAAGGGGACAGAAGGCAGAGGTCTGAGCTCATAGGCGTGTTTAGGTGGTGCTTGTAGATATCATGAAGAAGCAGCTTGACAGGAACCAAATGGGGTAAATAAAGCAGCCTCACTCAGCTCTACATATGAAACCAGAAGTATTATGATGTATTACATATACAATGTATTTTAATCATATGCATATGATCATACTTCCCCTATATCCTCTGAGATCTAACTTTACCTCCTCCCTCCCAGCTTTGTCTTCTCTCCTCTCTCTATGTGTCTCTGACTCTGTCTCTCTCTGTGTCTCTGTCTCTCTCTGTGTCTCTTTCTGTGTGTCTCTGTGTCTCCCTCTCTCTCTCCCTCTCTCTCTCTCTTCCTCCCTTCCTCCCTTCCTCCCTCCCTCCCTCTCTCCCTCCCTCCCTTCCTCTCTCTCTCTCCCTCTCTCTCTCTCCCTCTCTCTCTTCCTTTCTTTTTGTAATAGCCTATCAGGGGCTACACCCTTAAAAATCTCTCTCTCCCTCTCTGAGAAGCCATCAACTGTTAGATTCTCAAATAGGAGCCCAGACTTTAAGCCCATTCCCTGAATGTTTTACATTTAAATGATGTTTGTGCAAACGTGTGTGCTGATGTTTTCACCTCTTTGTTCTCCTTCCCAGTTATCACACAAAGGACAATGTGTAAGAACAAGATAATAAAATTAGCAAGTGTAGTTCCACATTGCTAAGAGGTTCTTGGTTTTGTTTGTTTGTTTTGGTAGCAACTCAATAAGCAATCTTGCACTGAATTCCCTTTAAAAACCTTGAGAGGCACCTGCCATCCATTTGCAGTACTGTTGTACACAATCCACTGGTACTTCAGTCATACACACCCCAATTCTCAAATGTACCATCTGTCTGTGAGGATGTCTCTCAAAGGGTCCATCTCCTCACACATTTCCAGGCTCCTCACGATGTAAAATTGTGTGATCCATTGAGTCAACCCAATTTGATTCAGCAATTAACCTCTTGTGGCCATTGGGTAATGTTTAGAAAGGCAGGTCTAATCCCAGACTCCCTTGATATATGATAGACTAATCTGTTCCTAGATTGCTCACAATCTAAACAACACTGGCTCTGAGATGGGCTCCAATGATGAGATTTGTACTGTGTCATGATGCTCATGTTTCCATTTAAAGAGTACTTCTGGTGTGACACATCTTCCTGTTATCTGTCTGCACTCTGCTGTGACAGCACTTCCATTGGTCATTGTATTTGAGAAGCCCCTCTCCTGGTTTGTGCCTTGTTAATGTTGCGCCTTTTTTGTACCACAATTTTGTACTCTTTTCTCTGAAGATGAGATCAACTCCTAACACTCAGATATTTCACTCTGCTCACTCTATAACAAACGCTCATCAAGGGGATTAAAAGGAGTTATTAATGCCTTTGGCTAACAGCAACTGATGTGAAGCTTGCCAGAAGAAAAGCCAGAAGCCATTGTTGAACCTGAACATGCATTCTCTGGAGTTCACAAAAAAGAAATTTTTTCAAATTCCCTTTATCATTAATCATTAGGTGTTTCTTACAGAGGACTGCAGACAACGCCTTTCTCTTGTGCTTTTTTATGATGTTTTATGGCTACTGATTTTAGTCCCCACCCCTTTAGTCTCAAAGTTTAATCAGTTTCATTAGTCAGTGTTTTTCCAATGCTAAAATAATCCTTTTTTAATTATTGCATTCCAAATTTGTTTGAAAAATAAGCATTTTTACTCTTACTGCTACCAGACCATGAATATTTTTTTATAATTTATGTTCACTTGTACATATGCAAGATTGAATCACAACTTGTAAATTCTCTTTTCTGTCACCCCAAGATTTGAGAATCTTCTATGCTTGTCCCTTAAACCAATTCAGAGTCTTTCTGAAATGGTTTGGTTTTGCTTTCTTCCTAAGTGCCTCCAGGGCTGACCAGCTCTGGGTAGGCTCTCCCATGTGGCTCCAGGGCTGACCAGGTCTGGGTAGGCTCTCCCAAGCTTTGGCACCAGCACTTTCCCTAGAACACTGCCAGCCTCTGCTTGCAGCTGTTGACAGAACACAACAGGCAGCCATAACATCATCAGTATTAGAGCTCTTTTCTTTCAAAAGTATTAGCATCTTTCCAAGAACAGCATCTTCATGCATCTCTCTCACTGTATTTCTTTGTCGTTCATTCCCCGTTTCTGTCCCCACATGGGATTCGTATCTGCAGACAGCCTCCCCTTCTGTTCCTTTCCCAATACCGACTTCCCTTAACATTTCATCTTCCTCCCTCTTGATAGCCTTTCTAGTCTTATGACCTATATGCATAATATAAACACACACTCTCAATTTAAAGTCGTGTTCATTACAAGAGAAAATACAGAGTAGTTTTTTTTTTCTTTCTTGATCTACCTTATTTCACGTAACGTGATTTCCAGAGGCACCTATTTTCTTGTGACTGTCATAACTTTATTTTTCTTGATGGCTGTATGAAATTTTATTCTGTGTGTGCAGCATACTTTGTTCATCTGCTCATCTCTTTTTGTGTGTATGTGTTTTTTTGTTTTGTTTTGTTTTTAATCAAATCGTAATTTTTACTTATTCACACAGGGGTTATAAACACAAAAAGGCAGGACGTGGGGAAGGGAATGACACTGGAGCATGGGTGTTCAGGGGGAATACAGATATCTTTCAGAACAGGGTATCGGCTGGGTGAAGGTTCAGGGGACAGGTTACTATGACCCTGCCTATGACTCACTTGTCCTTATCTAAGTTGGTACTATCTGCCAAGGCTACCTATTTACAAGGTCTATGACTACTCAGGCTGGTGAATTTCCACAAAAGCTGCCTGTTTACAATAGCTTATAGCCATTTGTTTCAATGTTTTTCCACAGAGACCAAAGACTTTGTGTTGGCATGCATGTATGACAGGCCTATTGCTGATTTTAGGCCTATGGCTGATTTTAGGCCTTCAGTGTGTAAGCAGGGCTGCCCCTGACATCTCCTCCCTTCTCTAAGTATAGAAGGGCTGTGGCAATTCTAATCTTTTGAAGGCGGGGATAGAGGCCTGACTTCCAGTACTTGAAGGGGACCTTGTAATGGCTCCGGTCCCCCTGTCGTTGTCCAGTGAGGCATGAGGGCCATACCCATCCCGATGTCTTTTTCCTGGAGAGGGGATACTTTTGACATCAACCCCTATGCAGTCAGGCTTGTCCCTCAGGGAACCCAGAGAGATATTTTTAACTTTTATTTATATTCCCTTGCAGTGCTTAGCCTCTCAGCCTAAGCAAGAATTCAGATCGCCAGTCAGAGGGGTTTCTGGGTGGCCCCTCTCTGCTTGGTCTAGGGGCAGAAGTCCCCTCTTTTAGGTTGGATGGAGATGGGTTTTGGGAACACCCTGGATAGAGTAACAACCTCATTTTGAGTCTTGTGATCCTCCATAGCTAACTTATGATAATGTATCTGAATAGGTTTTGGTTCCAAATTATCTATCTGTTGTTTCACAAAGTTAGTCAGCCTATTTAAGGCCCAGGGACCAGAAGAAATAAGCAAAAATAACCCAATGGTCCCGAGATGGGAGGAAGTAGGTTTGACAACCATGGAGAGGTTGAAAACCAATTCTTGTACCAGAACTCATCTTTCTCTTTCTCTGTCTTTTCTCAGAGCCTTCTCTGACCTTTTTCATGCTCTCTTTAACCATCCCTGTCTTGTCTATGTAAAGGCAACATTCTTTTTTAAGGGTTGTACACAGTTAAGAGCTGCACACTGCCTTTTCTATTGTAATAGAGTAAATCAAGTCCAAAAAAGTCCTTTGCAATTTCTGGAGATCACTTCAGACAGCGAAACGAGGGATTTCTTCAGATTAGTGATGTCAACCTCTAGCTGTTTGATGTTCTTGTCAATGGCCCATCGAAGGTCTGAGTAGTTTAAGTCCGGAGGCCAGCATCAGGATTAGAACTTCTAACAGCAGACATCATGGGTGATTCATTTTTACCTGAGATACTGCCTGGAGTGCAGAGCTGCCACCCAGGATCTGCTCTGTGCTCAGGCCCAGACCGGAAGTCCCGTTCATCTCTTAATAAACATCTAAATTAGTTTTGTTTTCTGGCTATTGGGAGTAGTGAGGGAAAATCCAGTGACTAGAGACATATGTTTAAGCAATGGTTTGTAGTCAGTTATTTCATGATAATATGGGAACCAAGAACCAAGCTGAATCAGAGTGTCTGTGTGCTCACAAGGTATATCACTACTCACTGTAAGGTTTTAAGAATGTAATTCATTTTAAAGACTTAATGGTGAGCCTAACAATGTATAAAAACTCATCTGCGTCCCCAGGTCTTCCGGGTCTGGGATATACAGACTCTGTCAGTACTACAAGTCTTCCACGATAGCCAAGGTGGGCCAGGAGACATGCAGATTTACTCTATGGTATATGATGCTAACCATGGCATGCTCATTACAGGTATGTGTACCTAAACCTGACAAATTCATTTCATGTCTTTTACATTTTTTAAAATGATAGCTCTTGAGCTTTTACTATGAAAACACACACAAAGAAAAAGAAATGACTAACCATGCTTAGTGACAATATAAATATTTATTTCAATTTCTTATTGTCCTATGTGAGCTGACGAACCTCAGCTTTATGAAAATACTGAGTCAGTTCTATAAGGAGATGACCTAGGAGTCCATGGCCCAGGTGAAGCAGAAAGCGGTGAAGGAGCTGTCACTATGTCTAGTGCTCTGCTTTGACTCTTGGGTGCAGTAAATTGGTACTTTCATAGAGTGGTGGTCCACACATGAACCAGCATGATCTTGTTTTCTGAATCAAGACAGTTCTGGTAAGGAATTGGTCACTCTGTAGGAAGATGAGTCCTGAATACAGAACATTGATTGCCAAATTGTTTTATGCTTTGTTTTGTTTGGGT
This sequence comes from Grammomys surdaster, assembly GCF_004785775.1. NCBI lineage: Eukaryota > Metazoa > Chordata > Mammalia > Rodentia > Muridae > Grammomys > Grammomys surdaster. The sequence continues at coordinate 1,571,137 of NW_021620862.1, forward strand.
TTAGTGTGTTTTTTTTTAACAGATACACTTAAAAAACAAAGTACCTTGTTAGCCATTTTGTTCCCATGCACAGCCTTCACCATTTAGAAGGAAGACTGCTTATAAATAGTAGCTCTACCCTCTGGATACTAAGCCAAAATTACTTTCCCCAACCATACAGCCGCTGACCACCTGCTCTGAGTTACTGGGGGATTAACTAAGGCAGGGAAATGATTGCCACTTTCTCTGTTGAGGAAATGTAATTATTTTTAATTTTATGTTGTTAATTTTTCCTGGGTTAGATATGAACCATCACTTCATGCTCAGTAGATAATTTCCCAGCCTGTAAAACAGAACTTAGTTCCGGTTGCGAATGCCTCTCCTAAATTTGACCTCATCTAAAATGTACAGACTCATGGCTATACTCAAATGTCATCTCTGAATTTGGACACTTACAGCTTCTTCACCGCTTTCTGCTTCACCTGGGTCATGTACTCCTAGGTCATCATCTTATAGAACGAACTCGGTATTTTCATAAAGCACTTGCTGTAATGAACGGTTCGAAACCCAAGACAGAGAAGAAAATGGAGAATAGAGAAGCCACAAATGCTTTCCACTTTTGTGTACCTTTGGTGGCACTCTTATTTGGAAAAACACCGAGCTCTGAGTATTACTTGATCATTAAAAGGACAGCCATCAGCTTGACAACAGGTTTACATCAAGTGTATTAATTTGTGCATAGATTCAAGTGACATCATGTAGAGTAGCTTTCTGAGCCATGGGTACAACAGCACTGTGCTCGCTCAGTGATTGGTAGAACACATTGTTGCTGTCAGTGTTGTCATGAGTATGCTACTGCTGCTGCTACTAATAATGACGATGACGATGACGATGATGACAGTCATTTGATGCTTTCTTACTCTTTTCCTTCATCTGCATAGTCAACCTTTGAGGCAGGAACTGTTAACTGGAGTTTTATAAATGGCAAAACCAAACCTCAAACTGTTCAACTGACTGGTAGAATGTCAAAACAGATCTGAGATTCAATCTCAGATCTTCTGACTCTCAAATTTGCATTTGTCCTTTCTTCCTACATATTTCTGTTATTATTATAGTACAACTAGCCAAAAAAGTAGAAAAGTATCAGTTCTCCAACCACATCCCAGTCTAGTTATGTTAACTGTTGGTGTCATGTTAAAGGACTCATGGAGAAGCTCCTAGTGTCCCTCTGAGAGCCTGAGAGCTAGCTGTCTATCATGTTTCCAAACAATGGTATTTGTCACCTTGAGTCTGGCACCTTAGACCACTCGGCCATCCTGACACTTAAACAGTGGTATTTGAAGTGGGTAACATTACCTAAAGAACCATCTCAGTCATTTACATATGAATAGACTATATCATAAAATAAAATCTAAACACCTTAAGAAAACAGTTACTTCTGCTAAGACCTTGAGAGTTTCTTTGGGATGATTTGAGAAAGTCACTACAGCACCCACAGTGGCAACTTTCTACTCTTAGGAATTTTGCTTTTGTTTAAACTACAGAATGTGCAGGGCTGTGGTAGTTCATGCTTTTAATCTCAACACTCAAGAGGCAGAGGGAGGATCTCCAAGTTCGAGGTCAGCCTGGTGTACAGAGTGAGTTCCAAGGCAGCCAGGACAACTACAACTATGGAAAACAAACAACTACAGAATGCTTGCTTTGATATTATTATCTGTATTTCCATACATTACTCTAAACTAAAACACACAGGAAGATGATTTTTGAGACTTAAGTCATACCCTTCGGAAAATGCTTGAATACTGTTTCCCCATACCCTGGCCATGCTAAATACATCTATCATTATGGTGATTTGGAAATTAATTTTACTATTGATGTTGCAATCACTGGCCTGCAATCATTCTCATTCATTATATTTAATCAGACCATGCTCACAGCATGTGTTATCATTTGCTGGCTTAAAGAGCTCTCTGACTCCATTTCCACAAGCAGAAAAAGCCACAATTCAGTGGAAGGCTGGAGGACTGCATCACCGATGTGCACACCCTGGAGAGGCACAGTAAGAAAGCAGAAAGCAGACGATGAAATTAGGAAACCAGAGGTCAAAATGACCTGTGTTTGAAAGATAATGAAGTCTCCAGTGAGTGCTTTCCCCTGGCTGAATCACATTTGCTGTGTTTGTCAGAGATGTTTTAGAGTAGGCAACTATATTCCCACCTCATTAAATGCTAAGGCAGTGGTCTTTTTTTTTTCTTTTTTCTTTTTTTTTTTTATTGGATGATTTATTTACATTTCCTATATTGTCCCCTTACCCCATCCCCCACCACCCCCTCGGAACCCCCAATCCCCTCGCCCCTCCTCCTTCTTCTCTGTGGATGTAAACTCTATCTACACCCCCCCACTCCCACCTCCCCACCCTCAAAATTCCCACCCCCTGGGGCATCCAGCCTTCATGAGGTCAAGGTTCTCTTCTTCCACCTATGCCCAGCAGGGCCCTCCACTTTTACATATTCAGCTGAAGCCCTGGATCCCCCCCTAAGTGCTCCCAGGCTGGTGGTTTAGACCCTGGGAGCTGTGGTTGGTTGGTATTGTTGCTCTCCTCATGGTGCCACAAACCCTTTCAGCTCCTTCAGTCTTCACTCTAACTCCTCTATTGAGAACCCCATGATCAGTTCAATGGCTAGTTGTGAGCATCTGCCTCTGAATATGTCTGACTCTTGAAGGCCTCTGAGGAGATATCCATATCAGGCTCTTATCAGCATGCACTTCCTGTCTGGTACAGAGACAGGCAGGAAGATCAATGGAATAGAATTGAAGACCCAGAAATGAACCCACACTCCTATGGTCACTTGATCTTTGACAAAGGAGCTAAAACTGTCCAGTGGAAAAAGGACAGCATTTTCAACAAATGGTGCTGGTTCAACTGGAAGACAACATGTAGAAGAATGAAAATTGATCCATTCTTATCTCCTTGTACAAAGCTCAAGTCTATGTGGATAAAGGACCTCCACATAAAACCAGATACACTGAAACTAATAGAAGAGAAGGTGGGGAAAAGCCTCGAATACTTGGGCACAGGGGAAAAGTTCCTGAACAGAACTCCAATGGCATATGCTCTAAGATCGAGAATTGACAAATGGGACTTCATAAAATTGCAAAGTTTCTGTAAGGCAAAGGACACTGTCAATAGGACAAAACGACAACCAACAAATTGGGAAAAGATCTTTACCAATCCTTCATCTGATAGAGGGCTAATATCCAATATATACAAAGAACTCAAGAAATTAGACTCCAGACAACCAAATTACCCTATTAAAAAATGGGGTATAGAGCTTAACAAAGAATTTTCAACGGAAGAAACTCGAATGGCCGAGAAGCATCTAAAGAAATGTTCAGCATCCTTAGTCGTCAGGGAAATGCAAATCAAAACAACCCTGAGATTCCATCTCACACCAGTCAGAATGGCTAAGATTAAAAACTCAGGTGATAGTAGATGCTGGCGAGGGTGTGGAGAAAGAGGAACACTCCTCCATTGTTGGTGGGACTGCAAGATGGTGCAACCACTTTGGAAGGCAGTGGTCTTTTATACTCTAATCTCATTAACCAGATGGTTGGGTCAAATTCTCTGTGAAAGTCCAGACTTCTGATACTGACAATTAGGGATGCAATGCTTTTGTAAAAAAAATTTCATTTTGTACTTCATTTTTAAGATGTAATGTCAGTTGGCCTGGGACCCATGGTCCTCCTGTTTAAGTCTACAGAGTGTAGGATTACAGGGATGTGCCATCAGACACATCCATCTTTGTGACAGCTCTTTCATTCTTCCTCTTCAGGATCTGGTGTAATAGACATGTATCCTTTGACCAGGATGATACAGGACACAAAGCAGGTTCCTCACACTCACGAACGAGAAGTCAATGTTACACTTTACAACAAGTACTTCCACCAAGTGCTCACTATCTGCTCAGAGTCCATAATCAAGGTGAGTTGTGATGGCTACCTAGGCAGAAAAAGGCTAAGTAGGTGAAATGTTAGCTTTGTGTTGTGTGTGTGTGTGGGGGGGGTGGTCAAGACAGGATTTCTCTGTGTAGGCCTTAATGTCCTGGAACTTAGTTGGTAGACCAGTCTGGCCTCAAGCTCAAAGAGGCACCTGCCTCTGCCTCCTGAGTGCACCAGCACCACCTGGCTGAATTGTTATCTTATAGGTAAAACAGCAAGTTTTATCTGTAGCGGTCAGTAGACTGAGACAATATATTGAAGGGCTCTTTAAGCTTTCATGAGTACACAATGAACTGTTTTAAGCCAGTTCAGGCCACATGGTTGATTAAATACTGCCAGATGACACAATAGAAATTTTAAAAATATTACAATATATTTATTTTGTGTGGAAAGGGGTGTGTGTCTACAACTTGCAGGGGCTGAGTCTCACCTTCTACCATGTTGGTTTCATGGATAGAAATCAGGTCAACTGGCTTCGTGGCAGGCATCTCCACCCTCTGAGCCAAACAGAAATTTCAAACGAAATATAGTAAGGAGAAAGAACTAGCTTGTATTTTAATTTCACTGGAGGGTGTGTGCTAAGGAGAAAGGGAAGGATGTGATAGGCATGCACTATAACTCTTACATGTGCAAGGTATGTGCCAAGACCATTGAGTCTATGACATCATTTAAAATCTCATGAAAGGTCTGGGCAGATAGACAGTCTTCAATGCTAAGGATGAGAAAGTGAGACTTAGAGATAAGTGACTGCCTCAGCAATTATTGTTCTCATGAAGGTGGTGTATGAGCCTGGCTGTGTCTACTGTGTGCACTCATGCTTTGGGCTCTGTACCTCTAGCCCTGTCTACTGTTGTGTTGAGTGACATATTACTTGACCATGCTAACTATGTCTGTTATTACAACCACTGAAACTGCTTAGCAGTGATACCTGGAGGTGTATATATATATATATATATATATATATATATATATATATATATATGGTTTCCATTCTGTTATTTCATGAATGCACTAAGAGGAGGCCTATGGATCTGAAGCCAGCCACCCTCCAAGAACTCATCAAATTCCTTCTCATATTTTAACCTTCTTTGGTCAGCTTCTGGAGATTTTCTCAAGCCTGAATCCCTGGAACTCAGTTAATTATCATAGGATTTATTTACTTATTTATTTATTTTTGCTGCTTCTGCTACAGATAAAATAGACTAAAGCAAACTCAACCCTACTCATGTAATAATGTGCTTTTTATCCATGGTCTGACTTATTTTTTCCCAACAGAAGATAGAAGCATCTAAGGAAGTTTCTCTACTATATTAAATGGAGAGGGGTGAAACTTTGGACACTTGCTGGAGCAACGCATTGTGATGGGATATGAGAATGGAAAAGCTCCTTAGCTCCTGGTAGTCAGGAAGTAAAAGAGAGGAAGGGGAAAGACAGAGGGATAGTCAAGAAGTGAACGAGAGAAAGAGGAGGGGAAGATGGGCAGACCTCCTTCAAAAGCACACCCCTCAGTTGTCTAAAGCCTCCACATGACTACTCTCCCATAATCGGGGACTGCCTTAGCTACCTGATATGCAGCAGATATGGATATCACAGTCACTGATAATACCAGTCAGCTCTCATAGCTCATCTTTGAGCAAGCCAACACTCACGCAGGATACTGGGAAAGATGAGAGATGTGCAGAGTACTACTTTGAAATTTTTGAAAATGGAAAAACCTTTGCTCAGAAACGAAGGATGGATATATGGAATATCTGTTTTTTGCTGATATTTTCCTCTTCTATAGGTATGGGAACTTGAGACTGGTCTCCAGATATACCAAATTCTAGACCCTCATGGCTTCAATATTGAACTAACCTGTGCAACCATTGATGAAAGTGGATATCTTTTTGCCACAGGAGCATATAACGGTAAGACTAGTGTTTGGAATGTGACATCTCCACTTTGGTGTCTTGAGAATTTGTGCAGAAATGTCTAAGTTTAGAGGATTAAGGGAGAGTATGAATCAGCTGACAGGTAGACATTCCAGAGAGATGGCCATGCCTGGGTGAATATCAAAAGTCTTCTTTCATGGCCACTAAAGTTGATATAGATGTGAAAAACAAACCAGTAACTAACATTCTATTTGCATGTTTGCTGCAACAATGTGCAAAAGCCTGTCACATATGACACACGTGTATGAAAATAGCCTAATGAAACACAACTTTAAAAACTAGTTCTAAAAATACAAACCAAAGATTTTCATCATTAAACACATCAACCAGTACACTGGCTCACAGAATACCAACTACATTTTCAGTTTTAACATGTCTAACTATTTACAATGAGTTAATACATTATGGAAAGCCATGCCACACTGTCCTTAGGACTGAGAATACTTTAATGTGTGCCACCTCATTTAAATTTTTGGTGGGAAATAGGTGTGTAACACTGACTCATTCTGTCCTGACGCCTTTGCCAAGCTATTAGCCAAAAGGCAGACATTAGGCTTGGGGTCTCTTGCTGCTGCCATGGTATAATGTGTGTGTGTGTTTGTGTGTGTGTGTGTGTACATGTATGTGTGTGTACACTCTACCTCTGAGCTACGCTCTCAACCCCTACAATATTTTTCTTGTAGTGTCTTTGGATACCACACAAAGTGCCCATCCAGCTTTGGTACAGAATGCCTAGAGTTCTGTACTGGATATATTTCTATAGCTAGGGTCTATGAAGTCACATCAGACTTGGGGGACTTTTAGGCTTAGATATGACGGTGTTTCCTATTTCTTCCTCTGTAGGTCACATGTAGGAACTAGAGACTTGCAGACTCCCCCAATTTTCCACCTCATCTTATTCAGAACACCCACAAAGTTCTGCTTGCTCTAGATTAGATAGTGTGGCCAACTATGTGTACTGTGCAGAATATATTTATTCCAGGGTACATTTGATAAATAAATGCTTCCTCATGAGGCGTTCGATGGAATGAGTGGGCACCTGATGTGAAAGTCAGATATTTAAAAATGGGAACAGAAGATAACCCAGCAGGAGTGGAATCATGAATGCTGAGTCAAGGTGTAGGAGTGCATCCACACACAATGTGTAGGGAAGCACACTGCTCCTCCCTGAGGAACATGGCTGAGCAGGGCAGCCTCACCATGCCATAGGCATCTGCCACATCCATATGAAAATAACTAGTAATAGAGCTGCCCAGCAACATAACCGTTATGTCATACATAAAGATTAAGTGACCCCATAAATGTCTGGCAATAATGTTATGTGTATGCAAGCATGATATTTTATTTTGTTAGTTCTGTATTCTCCCTGTACTGGAGTACTCCACATACTGGAATATGCCCCACACTGGGGTACCTCCACACTGGAGTACCCCACACACTGGAGTACCCCCCCACACACACACACACTGGTCTCTGACTTGCTTGGACAGGCAGCATTGCCAACATGAGGAAATCTGAGTGATTACCTAAGCCAGGAATGAGTGGGTGCCTGATGAACATGATGACTGACTTTTAGATAAGATCTCAACATACAACTCTGGTTGGCTTAGAGTTCATGATGTAGACCAGGCTAGCCTCAAGCTCTGTCTTCCTCTGCCTCCTGAGTGCTCATTAGGCATAATTTCTTTTTATTGCTTTCCTACAAACTGTAGAGTGATTGAATGCAGATAGTGGTTTTCATTTTAGAAGCCACAGTTTTTGTCATTGTTCAGGGTACCCTGGATAGTTCTTGCCACTGTGTAGGGCATCCTGGGTATAATGAATGCTTGGTGTTGGTAATGAGCAAATAAAGGATGGGGTAAGAGTGTTGCTAATGGAGGTAGCCTGGGAGAGGGGCACAGAGTTGCCTGGCAGAAGGGAACACAGTCACATCATTGCAGTGTTAGTGCTAAGGACTGAGATGTGGAAAGGAGATGTTAGGCTGGGAGGAGAAGCAGTAACTTGACTAGAAAGCCCCAGCTTCTCATCTCATGAAAGAGCTACGTGCTCTAGAGTAGATGGTGTGGCCAGCTGCACATATTATTCAGAATATATTTACCCTGGAGTATATTTGTTAAATAAATTCGTCCTCATGAACCAGTTGATTAAAATGAGTGGGCATATGTTTTTTAGGCATAAAGACTAAGTGATTCAATAAATGACCTTCAGGACCTCTAGGCCCCAACACCCAAGGTTCCATTAATAGCATCAAGATGGAAACCAAACCTTCAACATTCAAGCCTTTTGGGGACACCTATCCAAACCAAAGCAGACACTCATTGCTTTCAAGACACCACTCAGTGCTGCTTGCTTCTTTGATCAGCCTATGACAAATCAAGGCCCACAGAAATGCACATCTCAGGATACATTTCAACAGGATCACTGACCCCTGGGCTAAGAATCAGGCTGTCTGCACACTGTCTCACCCACAGTCACTTTTCTCCATGCCATTAGGAACAGTTAAGATCTGGGACTTTGGCAGTGGGCAAGAATTGAAAATGATGCCCGAAGGGAAAGACTGGGTGGAGGAGGAACATGGCCTGCTGCGCCTGTTTTTCCTCAAGCCCCAAGTGAAGCATCAGCACCTCATCCTTGCCTTGGAGCGCAATGGAACCATCAAGGTGATCCAGGTATGAACCCTGCTTCCATGATTGCATTGCAGATGGTCTTCCTAGGGGATAGCCAATAGAAATTCTCATTGCTCTGTCTCTGTCTCTGCCCCTGCCCCTGCCCCTGCCCCTGCCCCTGCCCCTGCCCCTGCCCCTGCCCCTGCTCTTGCCCCTGCCTGTCTGTCTCTGTCTCTCATTGCCTGTCTGTCTCCCCATTTCTCTGCCTCTTTCTCTCTGTGCTCCTCTTTCTCTGCCTCTCTGTATGTTTCTCTGTATTATCTCTGTATGTGTCTCACTCTCTCTTCTCTGGTTTTGTGTAGCCCAAACTAACTCTGAACTCTTGGTTCTCCCGCCTCTACCTCCCCAGGGCAAAACCACCATACCTGCTTTATGTGCTGCTAGGGCTTCAGTCTAGGGCCTCAAACATATTAGGCAAGTAATATACTGACTGAGCTACATTTCTACCATCCCCCATCAACTCCCCTCTTGCCAGTCAGGTGAAGACAGTGCTTATCCACCAACTGTCCTATGATGCCCCTCACCAACTTGGCTCAAGTTCAAGCAAATGCCAACAAGCACAGCTGCCCAGGCTCAGCATCCAACCCATCATGTTTTTGCTTCAGCATTGTTCAGGAGCCCCTAAACTGGATATCAGAAAGATCACAGTGACAAATACACCAGCCACTGCTGACATTGCTCACACCCTCCCTTGGCAATAATCCTCTGCTCCTCAGGAAGGTCCCTCAGCAGATTATGTCCCTTACAGCCCATAAAACATTCAAAGATGCTCAAATCACTTTTTCCATTTCTCACCAAAATTACTTTGTGTAGTTTAAGGTTAATGATGCAATCTGCTCAGGGCTGTTTGGGAAGGATTGAAATAGGCTAATTTATTTTTCCTGAGAATCTATTACCACCTAGGAATACTAATGCCTTCTTCCATTTTTTTTTTAAAAGCCAACATCATTTATCCTGATTGTGTGGCCCTCACCTGGTCAGCTAGACCTCAAGGACTAACATTGCCTTTGTTGTTCTCTGGAAGCTAAGATCAGAAAATAACTCTTGAATAGGATTTCAGTGATGAAGCACCAACATTGGCTTGGGTGCGTAGTATCTTTTTAACTGAAAGAAAGGGAAAATCATCCCCACGCTATAGGTTCTTCCCTTCTTGTCCACATAGTCCACAATTCGGCTGTGGAGAATGCTTTGGCACCCATGTAAAGCACAGTGCCTATGGCTTCTGGAACTTGCCATGATCAATCATCACAATGACAGGAATCACAGATGCCCACCGTACTTTAAGGGCTGCAAAGTAAACCATGCTTCTGGGCTGGGGGTGCAGCTTGGTCAATAGACTGCTTGCTTTAAGCATGCACAGAGCCCTAGTGTTGATCTCTAGTACCACATAAACTGGGTGTGGTGGCACATATAATCCTTGCACTCAGGAAGTAGTAGAAATTCAAGGTCACTGTTAGCTACAGAATACGTTCAAGGTCAGATTGGAACACATAGGACCATCACATATCAAAAATGATTTGGGTTCTGGTTTAGCCATTTCTACATTGATTACTCTTATCCTCCATGCAAAGCCTTAGATTAAGCTTGGTAAGAACCAGACACTTCATTTTTATCTGAATTCTTGCTCTGCCCATAGTAGATGCTCATTAAAGGTTGAAAGAATAAACTATTGAGAAATTTCTTGAAAGACAGAAAGTAATAAATATATGAGAGATATTTGAGGAAATCTCCTGTTTTCACATTGCAGAGTTGACAATATAGTATGTAAATCAGACCAGAATTTCAGTGAACAGTGAAACTGAGGGAACCTTCCTGAGACCATTGTCTCTTTCACTCACAGAGTTTTTCACAGCAAATTGGACTCTAATCTCGGAGACTTCTATCATGAGAGGCCTCAGGATCTAAGCCCTGACCAAACAGCAGCTTTGAAGTTTTGCTCTGTTGGAACCCGATATCTCACTGACCGTTGGTCATTGCTAAAATTCTTCTTACTCCAACAAAGCTGACCAAAGAATTTCTACACAGACACAGACACAGACACAGACACAGACACAGACACAGACACAGACACACACACACACACACACACACACAGAGAGAGAGAGAGAGAGAGAAAGATGAAAAAATAGAAACCTCAGTACCACACCTTTAAATAATGGAAGAGATTTTAACCATTCACAGGTTGAAGAAAAAAAATAAAGACCAAAGAAAGTAGGAACCTGGTACTCCAAGACTTAGGTGACACTAGAACTAAGAATGCAGCCCACTGTCATCCCTCCCACAGGAGTCATCCCTGCTCTGTTCTGGCCACTTTTTATTCTGGAAGGATCCTTGTTCTGTTAGTAAAAGGACCAGCCCAAAATTTTTGGCTTTTATGTCCATACAAAAGTCAGAAATGAACAACATTACTACCAATAATTACTTAGAAAACTGAAATATAATGGGATAAACTATAATAACACAAAAGGAAATAAAAATATGCACATGTGGATTTGATTGAGAAATGCTGTCTCAGTAAATAAGGTGGAAGATCAATTGAGCATGATCCTGACTTCAGTCTTTGGCTTCCACATGCTTGTACACACATGTACACATATAAGCATACATGCGTGCATACAAACACAACTAGCTTATAGTCCATCACTGAAGAAAGTAAGGGCAAGAACTCAAAGCAGGAATGGTTGCAGAGGCCATGGAAGAGTGCCTCCGACTGGCTTTCTCCTGATGGCTTGCTTAGCCTGATTTCTTAATGTACCCACAATGGTCAGCCCAGGGGTGGCACCACCCATGGTGGAGTAGGTCTTTCACACATCAATCATTAGTAAAGAAAATACTCTTCAGGCTTGCCCACAGGGCAAATGGGGGGGGGTGGTAAGGTTCCCTCTTCTAAAAAGACTCAAGTTTGTGTCAGTTTGACATCAAACGAACCAGCAGTGATACAGAGACGACATAAAGCATGTACATGTAGAGCTATGAAAACTTCCATGCCTGGTATCACATTCAGGTTTCTGGATACCATGGAGGGTGAGAAGCAAAGAAAATTATGTTTTGAGTGGAAGAACAATGCTTGAGAGTTAACAGCACAGAATAATAATGGGGTACCAGTCTGTGTTTGCTTTACTCTTTTTAAGAGCAGCTTAAAGGAAACAACTCATTGAGCCTTTTTCCCCCCATTTACTAAATCTCTTCTTCAAAAGGGGAAAGAAGACGATATCTTCCTCACAGTGGTATGGGAGCTGCCCAACGCCATGCCTTACCTACAGTTTGGGAGCCACATTGTACATCTGAAGATGTCAACTAAAGAAAGGGCCATGGCCATTCCTTTCCCAGACGTCGAGCTAATCGTCCAGAAAACCGTTTCTCAACAAACTAATGTATGTTCAATTTCTTTTTTAAAAAATATTTTCACTGGGAATTCCATGCAAAGTATTTTAATCATATTCACCTCAACTCCTCGCCATAATTCTTCTCAGATCCACCCCTACCTCCCTATCCCCTAACATTGTATCTTTTTTTTTAAATTTAATAACCCGTGTTGTTCATATATTATAGCATGGTTAACCTCCCAGGAACCATACCCTTAAGAAAATTGATTCTCCCACCCCTTTCTCCTAGATACCCATCAGCAGTCCATTAATCCTCAGTTAGGAGTGAGGGCTTGTGAACCCCTCCTCATCCCCCTTAGAATGGAGACTGGATTGATCTTGTTCCTTGAGCAACAGCTGCTGTGAGTTCATGAATGCAGTGGTCCTGTCTTTGCTCAGAAGAGGCTCTCACTCTCTTCCTCCCTGACCTTTGGCCCTTATAATCTTTCTGCCTCCATTGCCACAATGGGTCCTGAACTTTGGAGAGGGAGTTTAAGATAGATGCCCCACAAGAGGCTGAGCATTCTACAGTTGCTTACTTTCTGCAGTTTGACTGGTTGTAAGTTTCTGCATTAACTGTCATCCAAAGGAACTTTGCCGATGAGGTGTGACGGCCAGGGCCACTCTATTCCACGTGTAAAGAGAGACGAATTGAGAAGGCAGTTTGCTGCTATGTCTAGTGAGCATAGTAAAAGTCATAGGTTCAACCCCCAGAGCCTAGGATTTCTCCAAGCATGCACATGTTTTCTCCTATGGAGTGGCATCAAAAGTTGAATTCCTTAATTTTTTAACCTTTTGTCATGGAGAATTCAATATATATACAAAAGTACATTAAATAGTACAGTTAACTTATAGGCATTGAATTTGTTTTGTTTATGGCCAGATTTTTTTCATTCCTCATACCAGTTCCTCACACTTGCCATTTGTAGTCTTTTCAACATTAACGACTTCAATAGATACAACAGTGATTCTTTCAAAAATGGTAACACCGTTTAATATAACTTACAAAAAAATTAGTATTATAACATGTTTAATCTTCAAGCCAGAGTCACACCTTTCTTCATAACTTCTTGATCTTACATTGTTTCAACCAGGGGCCAAACAAGATCTATTGGATTAACAGATCTATAAAGTAGCTTTTAAAAGTAAATGCCTTTTCCTCCCTAACACTCTATGTACTTAAGAAACTGGACCTTTTCATGGCCCATTTGGAGTTTGACAGTTGTATCCTCCTGGTTCCCTGTAAGATCTTCCACATTTCTTGTGATCTGGGAATTAAATATGGTGAACTGAACATGATTTTAGCTCTTTTTCTTTCTGCAACAATATTATTTCATAAATTTTATGTTCAAATAACTTTTATATAACACATTATGGTTCACATCTGTAATTAGAGGACTAAAAAAGGCTGAAGCCTGGAGGATTGCCATGAGTTTGAGGCCACATTAGTGTACAGAATAAGACACTCTTTAAATAGTTTTAAAGATTATTAGTATCTATTATTTTTATAAAATGATTAGTTTTGTCAGGCATTGGTGGCACACACCTTTAATCCCAGCACTTGGGAGGCAGAGGCAGGCAGATTTCTGAGTTTGAGGCCAGCCTGATCTACAGAGTGAGTTCTAGGACACCCAGGGTTATACAGAGAAACCCTGTCTTGAAAAAACAGAAAACAACAAAAAAAATTGATTAGTTTTAAGAATAATATATATTTGAACATATCCCATGGCTTTCTCTTCTACCTTTTCCCTTCCTAATAGTTTTCTCCTTTTAATATCTTTCCTTTATCTCCATGTCTCATTCATTCATATGCATATATATATATATATATATATATATATATATATATATATCACATACATATTACATATATGTGTATATGGTATGTAGATTTTTTGACCTTTTCAGTGGGCTAATAAATGGCTCTTTCAATGAATATAACTAGGAAAAAAGTTCTACCAGAAAGATATATCTCCCTTTAACATTGATATTCCCAATTTGAAGTGTAGAGTAAATGGCTTTTGCTACTTTTGTTTTATTTGGTCTCTTTTTCTGGCAGGAAAATCTTGCACCTTTTAGCTGATCCTTATTCAATACATCTATGTGATACATAGGCTCTTTATCTTGTATTATGCCCTTGTAGAGGGTAACTGCAGGAGAATAATAAAATCATCCACAAGATGGTTGCTGACACAGTTCAGATTTTTCTTCCTTAGCACTGGATTTTGGCCTCGGGGTGCATGTGACTTAGAATGTACCATCAAACTAAGTGTTTTGAAAGTACTTAAGATAATTCCTGGCTTGGTCAGAGTTTGTATTCCTGCACAAAACATCATGACCAAGAAGCAAGTTGGGGAGGAAAGGGTTTATTCAGCTTACACTTCCACATTGCTGTTCATCACCAAAGGAAGTCAGGACTGGAACTCAAGCAGGTCAGGAAGCAGGAGCTGATGCAGAAGCTATGGAGGGATTTTATTTACTGGCTTGCTTCCCCTGGCTTGCTCAGCTTGCTTTCTTATAGAACCCAGGACCACCAGCCCAGGGATGGCACCACCCATAAGGGGCCCTCCTCCCTTGATGACTAATTGAGAAAATGCCTTACAGCTGGATCTCATGGAGGCAATTCCTCAAGAAGGCTCCTTTCTCTGTGATAACTCCAGCTTGTGTCAAGTTGACACACAAAAACAGCCAGTACAATTACTTATGCTAACCAGCTAGATTTACTTGTTTCATTTTAATTTATTGTTTATTAAAATTTAATTTATTTGTGTCTGTGCATATATCTGTGTGTGACTGCATAGAGCACCTGTTGAAGTCAGAGAATGACTGCCAGTGGTCAGCTCTTTCCTTCCACCATGAAGGTTCCAGGATTAAACTCAGCTCATTGGTCAACTGAGGCATCTTGCTGGCCCTAATTTATTTATTTTAATTAATTATATATAGTTATTTAAATAATTATTATTAATTATTTAATATAATTATTTAATATATTTAATTATTTTAATTCTTTGCATTATGCAAAACATGTGATAGTTTAAAAATTACATTTATACGATTTCTATTCTGACATATAGAACAAAGTCTATTCTAATTAATTTTCTTTCCCTACCACTTTGTTCTCTCACAAACCTGAATAATTAACTTTTGTTCCTATATTAAATTCCAGATTTATGTACTTAGTTCTCTTTCCTTTTTAAATAAATCATATATATATATATACATATGTATGTATATATATATATATGATTTATTTCATTTTCTAATATATTCTGAAAATAATTATAATCTTTATACAGAAATTTTTATTTTTCTAAAATTGATGACAGACACATACACAATGGAATCTACCACCTCAATCAGTTTTCAGTGTATGTTCAGAGGCCTTGAGTGTTTAAATTATTGTATAACTATCACTATCATATCCAGACATTTTTTAACCAACCAAACAAAGGTTGTTTCTTTGAAAAGATAAAGATTCACAAACTCCTAGCCAAATTATCCAAAAGGAAGAGAGAAAAGAGGTAAATCAGTAAAATCAGAACTGAAAAGGATGTTATTGCAGATCTCAAAAAAAGAGAGAAGTTTATTAGGAAATGTTTTTAAAACAGATATTCCAAAAAACAAACAAAATAAAACAAAATAAACAAACAAAATCTTGGAAGATCTAAAAAAAAGTAATTACTAGACATGTGACTTATCAAAATTAAATCAAGATGACTTAAACAGATCTATAATTGGCAATGAGATTAAAACAGTAATAAAAAGTTTCCCCACAAAGAAAAGCCCAAGACTAGATGGATTTACTGCTGAATTATACTGGATCTTTAAGGACAAGCTAACATCAATACTCCACAAATCCTTCCACAAAATTAAAAGGGAAGGAACAACATTCTATGATGCCAATGTCACCCTGGTAACAAAATCAGATCACAAAAGTAGAAAACCATTGGGCAATTTCCTGACAAATGTGATTGCAAATATTCTTGTAAATCATCTTAAAGAACAGATGGAGACAACCATACACCATGACCAAGCTGGTTTCATACCAGGGATGCAAGGCTGATTCAATACCCATTAGTACACTGTGTAAAACAACACGTAAACAAACTTAAGTACAAAATAACGTGACTCACATCAATCCACCCAGAAGAGGCCTTTGAAAAGTCCAACAATTATGTTGCAATAGAAGCCCTGTAAAAACTAGCAACAGAAGTAATATTTTACAAAGAACACTATGCTACAGAAAGCCTGAGAACATTTCCTCTAAAATCAGGAGTGAGGCAAAGATATCTGTTATCCAAGAGAGCCCTTGAAGCCTTAGCTGGTGTTTCAGGAATCTGGAATAAAAGCTCTACACCAGTGAAAATTAAAGAGAGGAGATTTCACTGGTAGACCAAAGTTCCCATAGCTCCTGAGAAGCTTCCATTCCAGGTTCAGCTGTATTCTGGTTTTATACTCTAAAAGTGGGAAAAGCAAACAAGCATATTTTAAAGAAGCGATGTGACAGTCAGGAGGCTGTTAAGAGCAACAGTCCATTGTTTTCTGATGTCTCCAGACCATTCTGTCCCAGGTAGCAAGTGAAGCCATGATTGTCAATTAGGCAGTACATAAAATGTTTTAAGTAAATCACTGTAGAAGGCATAGGTGCTCACAGATAGTTCTTGGAGAAACCAGGGATGCTAATCACACCAGGTTGTCCCCCCAACAATGGAAATGCATATCTGTTTTCCACCCAGAAGGCTGGGAGCTGATTTTGTTAAGGATCTAATGACTTTTGCTATCTGTAGAGCCAGGCCTCACCCATATACTCCAGAATGTTTATCCCAGACTCCATTATGTTTATAAATGTTTCTCAGTTAAGAGAATCCATGCTTAGGAGAGACATCACATGTACTTTATAGCCTGCTGACTTGAAAGCTATCCAGATCCTAAGCCCTTAAGCTATAGAACACATCTTCAGGGTTACATTTACTGTGACCTGAATTACAGTGTCATTATGCCTTTTTGTGCACTAGGGACCATATTATACCAGAAAACTTTTTCTAAGTTGTACTGTACTTAAATATGCTGACAATGAGCAGCCTGATGTCAAGCTCCACAAGCCTAGACTCGGCCTCAGCGAAGTCATGCTGAACTGAGTTTCCTGCTTGTGTCACAGCTCATTTCCCTGCTGGCTGTAGAGCTTGCAGCAACTCCCACAAATGACTAAATAAATCAATCGATGAACCAGCATCTAATAATTGGTCTTTTCTACCTTATTCTACTTCATGATAAATAAGGCAAAAAAAAGAAAAAGAAATACAAATTTGGAGGAAGTAAAATATTTTGTTTGCATGATCCTGTAGTTAAGTATCCTGATAGATATTACCAGAAATCTCTAGCCTGGAAAATACATTCAACAGGATACAAAATAAACATACAGCTTTTTACATATCAATAATCAATTTTCTGAAAAAGAAATCAAGGAAATATTCCCATTCAGAGTATATTTTTAAAAAAATTAGAAATATATTGTATGAAAGTGTCAAAGAATTAATAAAACTATTTTTAAAATACATGGTGTCTTAGTTATGGTTTTATTGTTGTAAAGAAACACCATGACCAAGGCAACTCTCATAATGGAAAAATGTTTAACTGGGGCTGGTTTACAGTTCAGAGGTTTAGTCCATTATCATCATGGCAGAAAGCATGGCAGCATGCAGGCAGACACGGTGCTGGAGAAGGAGATGAACTACATCTTGGTCCTTAGGCTTCAAGCAGAGAACTAGCTTGAGATTCTGAGACCTCAAAGTTCACCCCTTAGTGACACACTTCTTCCAACAAAGCCTCACCTACATCAACAAGGCTATACTTCCTAATAGTACCACTCCTTATAGAACAAGTATTCAAACATGAGTTTATGGGGAGCATTCCTATTCAAACTACCACACCTAGAAATAACCAAGGGAATGGAAGGTATCTATAGCAAAAACTTTAAAACACTGACGTAAACTGATGAAGAATCCGGATGGAAGATTTTCCCATGTTTATGGACTGGCAAATTCCATGCTGTAAAAACAATGAATATCCAATACAATCTCCATAAAAATCCAAGTACATTATTCAATGAAATTTTTCACAAACATAAAAACATTCAATTAATATTTAAGTACAAAAGATCCCAAATAGCCAAAACAGTGCTAACCAGAAAGAGCAATTCTGAAAGCATCAAAGCCTTGTCCTCAAACTATGCTACAAGCAACAGCTGCAAGAAGGGCATGACACTGAGAACAACAGGAGCAGCAAAGAAAGGAAAGGAGGAGAGAGAGAGAAAGAGAGAGAGAGAGAGAGAGAGAGAGAGAGAGAGAGAGAGAGAGAGCGCAGGTAGACCAATGGAAGGAGGATCCAGACATCTATGAAGCTACACCTACCCAATGTTTTACTAAAGCTGCCAAAACACACATCAGAAAAACCAACCTGTTCAACAAATTTTGCTGGGAAAATTGAATAGCTGCATGCAGAAGAGGAAAATTAGATTCGTATCTCTCACTTTGCAAAAAATCGGGTGAAATATGCATCAAAAGTTTAAATATAAAACAAGAAGTTATGAAATTGGTCGAGGAAATTATAAATCTTGTGTTTTCCTAGTGACGAATTCTCCTACGTGGAGTTGTATAATTCTGCATTTCCACTGCCACATGAACAAGTATGTATCCCCCCACAGTCTTAACAAACATCTAAAACTTTAATTTACATGAAAAAAACTCAAGTTGGCACATTTTAGTGGCATTGTTTTTTTGTAAATTGTGAGTGAACATCCTTTTCTTTTCACTCATGGGGCATTTGCTCTATCCATGGGGCATTTGTTATATCTTCTGTTCATTTGTGGGGCATTTATTATATCTTCTCTTCTCTTATGAAGCATTTGTTATATCCTCTTTCATTTCTGGAGTTTTTGTTATATACTCTTTGTTAATATCCTCTGTTCATTCATGAAGCATATATTATATCCTCTGTTCATTCATGAAGCATATATTATATCTTCTGTTCATTTCTGGAGCATTTATTATATCCTCTGAGTATTTTTTTCTATCCAACTTGTCTTTTTCTTTGTATGTCAAATCTCCCCACATATATTAAAAACATATGTGTAAATCATAAAAGAAGGATTCACGATTTCTGCTCAGTTAGTATCTCATTATAGACTTTTCTGGTTGGAGAAAGAGAGAGAAGAGAGAGTTCATTTGCTTTGGTTTTTGTCTATTTTGACAAAGTGTTTCACTGTGCATCCCATACTGGTCTGGAACTCTCCACCTTTCCTCTGTCTACCTAGAGCTCAGATTACAGGCACAGCACAGCATGCTCATCATTGTAAGGGGACTGAATGGAGAAGATATATTAACTTCCCACAACATGGGAAAATGCAGATCACTCCCAACCCCAATCAATGCTGAACAAGGGATCTCCAAAGTCTCAGCTCAGCCTCTGACTGGTGCTTTGGAATCCCAGCACTCAAGCTGAGGCAGCATGGTCAGGAGTTTTGAGATCAGCCTAGTGTTTTCATTACCAATATTTTCCTATGAAATATTTGAACAGTAATAAAGAGTGAATATAAATGGCCGCCCTTAGATATTACTATTAGTTTGGAATGTTTGTTATGGATCTATTTCAGTATCCATCCTCTACCCACCCTCCAGTTCCTCTTACTTAAAAAATATATTTTATAAAGAAATGGAAGGTGTAAATAGATACTGTCTTGAATGCTTCAGTATGTGCATTAGTACCTGGAGCCAACCTGCTGCTTTACAGAGTTGACTTTAGTGGACTTTAATGAAATGAGAATTAGCAAGATATCAGTGTAGAATTCAATGAGCTTGAAGACATCCATGTACAACCGATTCCCTGCCACTTGAACACCTATCTGATTCTTTTCAGGGTAAATCATTTCTCACTGTTACAACAATGGCTCCCGTTGTATATGGCTGCTGTTTCTCACTATTACATCAGTGGTTCCTGTTGTATATGGATGCTGTTTCTCACTGTTACATCAGTGGCTCCTGTTGTATATGGCTGCTGTTTCTCACTGTTACATCAGTGGCTCCCGTTGTATATGGATGC
>NW_021620862.1:1591183-1595060 GCF_004785775.1 Grammomys surdaster
GTTGTATATGGATGCTGTTTCTCACTGTTACATCAGTGGTTCCTGTTGTATATGGCTGCTGTTTCTCACTGTTACATCAGTGGCTCCCGTTGTATATGGCTGCTGTTTCTCACTGTTACATCAGTGGCTCCTGTTGTATATGGATGCTGTTGCCCTCATTTAACTCCATGTTTCTGAAACATGTTATGGAACTTGTCAGGCTTACATCTCCTTTGCTACCATAGAATTATCTCAGGATGCTTGAATTGTTTATGACCAGGAAAACATTCAGAACTACTACTAGAGCTCAGACACCTTTCAACAGATTTCAGAAGTATCTGTACATATTGAAATAGACAACCTGATAGAAAATCTCTTCAAAAAGCTTTCTGTGACATGCTTGAAAGAATATGTGTCTGAGGATGAAGTAATGTTTGAAGTTGAGGCTAAAGGCATATAAATAAGGAAGCTGTCATTTTGTTGTTGTTTTGTTCTTAAAAACACCTAGGTCTTTTGATTGTTTTAAATGGGTTTTTATTGACTTTATTAATATACTATAATATTAGCTTCTCAGATTTTCAGTGTCAAAGATACCAAAGCCTACAAGACAATTGTATGTTATAAAAGGACCCATCAAAAGAAGCCTTCAGGCTCTCCCCATAACTAGTGAGGCAACTGTAATATAGCCCATAAGAAAATTATACAGCTTGTCTTATAGAATTTGAAACATGTCTATTGGGTTACCTTAATATAGAGAAGACACTGTTTTCCTCATATTGAAGCAAATGTCAGCATAGCATTGAACTTGAATTGCATTGGAAGTTTCAATAAGAGATTTTATCATTAGATTAAAGAGCTTTGAAATTAATATATACAAATCTCAACACCTTAGAGAGTGATTGTAACTTGCCTCTTCCAACTCTGTCTGTCACTGGAACTGGATTTGGACATACACATATCAGTATGAAACATAGTATATTGCTAACAACAGAAGAAAGATGAATCTACTGTGAGTTAGAACCAAAGTACTTGTCAAGTATACAAGTGACAAAGAACTGAAACATGACCTTTTTAAATTAGATGATAAATTAGTAAAGTACAAAAGACATAGGGATGGCTAAATGGATGGCGCTTGCTACACCAGCATGAAGATCAGAGTTCCGAATTCTGGACTCATGTAAGAGCTGAGCCAGCGTACCAGCCAGCTACAGACCCAGCACTCAGGAGGTAGACCCAGGCAAGTCCGAGAAAAAGCTGGCTAGCTAGTCTACCAAAGTTAGCAGACTCTAAGTTCAACTGAAGAACGCTTCCCACAGTTAACATGCAGAGAGATTGAGGAAGACACCCACCCAATGTCAATTTTGAGCTTCTATCTACAATCATTCACAAGAATATTCTACACACATGGACTTGAGAGAAAAGTATGACAAAAGTGCCCCTTCAGACGTTATGCAAGTTTAGATTATCTCTGGTTTTCTCTTTTTACCTTTGATATTTGTCATAATTAACATCCTAGCACATCCTGTTGCAACCTACATTAAAATTACCTACATTAAAATTCAAAGTCAACTTAGAAAAGAAATTATACATAAACATTCTTTTCATAAAAGGCACTTGTTTATGAAGTACTTTTTACTGAGAACCTATTGTATAGCATATTCTGTTCTCTGCACTGGGAATACCAAGATAGGTGTACAGCCACCCTCTCGGAGTGCTACGGGTTGGGAGGAGTTCCTGCAGAACATAATTGCTGAGTTTCTGAAGGTTGATAAGAAGAGAAGATGAATCCCAAAAGGAGAAGATCATATCATGGAGATAAGATACTGTGTGATCTATGAAAGATAGCAAGTGTCTCAGTGCAAGTGAGGAAGGACAGGAGTGGTAGAAGATGGAAATGAAAAGATAGGACTTTCAGACTCAAGGACTTTCAGACTCATGAGCCTGAGAAGTGGAAGCTCATGGAAAGGCTTTAAAGAAGAATGACCCAATCAAATGTGTGTTATGGGTTGTTCACCCCCGATTCTGCTTAAGGGAATAAAGTAAATGGAATATGACTAAAGTCCAAAGATTCAGGCAGTAGGCTATTGTTTGGTATAAAAGGAAAAAGGGTCATGACAGTAGAGATGGTAAGGAAAAGAAGGCTTTAAAGATAGTTATATGACGACTGGCTAGATAGCTTCAGTGGTTAAGAGCACTATCTGCTCTTCCAGAGGATAGGGTTTGATTCCCAGCATCCACATGTTGGCTTACAACTGTCTGTAACTCCAGTCCCATGGTGTACAATGCCCTCTTCTGGCATCAATGAGCACTGTATGCACAAGGTCCGCAGGTACATGTGGATAAACATTCATAGACATGAAATTAAGATGGATAGAATCTCTAAAACTCCTAAGCAGTAAAATCGGTAGTAACTGAAGTAGTAAATAAAGTAATTCAATGTTACTTCATTGGTGGTGGAGGTCACAAGAAGGATGAAGGGAAGTATCATGTGATTAAAGGAGTTGGTGCCTTAGACATAGTAACTAAATGGTAAGTCTTCAAGTCTGTAACTTTGGAGAGGGAACTAGACTAAATTATTAGAACATTAACACTGAGGTTATTATTAAAACAAGAGGCATAGAGATTGTCCAGAAGCAGACAGACATAAGAAAAAGGACAGACAAATGTGCAAGAAACAAAGACTACAGATACCAATATTAAAGGTGGACAGAACAGGAGAGCATTAAATCAAAAACAGAAAAACAGGTGGTGATGAGTACCAAGCTGTGTCAGCCAGCGCTCCATCAGTGGGCAAAATTCTTGAGAGAAATAACGTAGGTGGGGACATCCTCATGGAGACAGGGGGTGGGGAGGAGGTATGGGATGTGGAACAGTCAGGGGGTGGACAGGGGAAGGATAAAAATCTGAAGTGTGAAAATAAAAAATTAATTAATTAATTAATTAAAAACAATAGGAATATCTTACATGCTAAAAAAAAAAGAAGATTAATTTCTGAGTGCAAAGCCCCACTTCAAAGTTCTTGACCCAGTTTTCCTGAGGTCATGTAGAAACTTAGCACAGATATCTGCCCCTCATAAAGGCCAGAAACTGAGGGAGAAAAGGAGAAAGGGAGAAAAGGTAAGGCCACAATATCTGTTTGAAGGCTTCAGCATCTTCCTTCCAACAGTGCCTCAGGCTGGGGACCAGCTTTTAGTGTTGGGGAATGTCCAAGATTCAAATGAGAATACAAGCAAAACCAGGAAAGCCCTCTACCATGAGCTTGAGGTATCTCAGGAAGGAGAGAACATGGAGAACTGTGAAAGCTAGAGTCTGCTCTTCTTAAGTAGATGTCACTGCATGCCCCTATCAAGCTTGACCATGTCTCCAATTCAACATTTTCAGATTGCTCAGTTATTAACATTTCATCTGCATACTTTAAATTCTCATACATATCTCATATCACAGATGCTATATTTAGATCTGTATTCCAAGAACCTAAGATGCTCAACAAATATCCAAGGCAAGAATACTGCAAAGAAGCATGTGTAACTAGCTGGTGATATACAGAACAGGTTTCCATAAACTATAGTGCATCAGAAGCTGAGCAGATGGATTTGTCAAGTGACCTGCCAGTGGGAACGGCTAATGTGGACTATTTTTTGTTTTTCTCAAGACTATTAAAGACAAGATTTAAACAGAGGGAGAGGGAGAGAGAGAGAAGGAGAGAGGGAGAGAAGGAGAGAGGGAGAGCGGGGGATAGAGGGGGACATGGGGGATGGGGGACAGGGGATGGGGGACAGAGGGGACAGAGGGGACAGAGGGGACAGAGGGGACAGAGGGGACAGAAGGGACAGAGGGGGAGAGGGGGAGGGAGAGGGGGAGGGGAAGGGAGGAGGGAGAGGGAGGAGGGAGAAGGGAG
>NW_021620862.1:1595460-1621857 GCF_004785775.1 Grammomys surdaster
GTGGTTTTTGGGGTGTGGGGGGGCGGCGGGCGGGCGACGGGCGGGGCCCGGGGGTGCGGCCGCGGGCGGCGGGAGGCGGGAGGAGGGAGGAGGGAGGAGGGAGAGGGGAGAGACTCTAGTAGTAAAGCAGAATAAGTCGAGGTTAAATCAAAAAGGACCAGAAGAGAAGGGAGAATGTTTTTGTTGTTTCAATGAATTATCCAAGCTAAGTTTTCTAATGCTAAAGGGGGAGAGGTAGTAAATTTCATACTCAGTGACTTTGAACATATTATGACACTGCTTGAAGTTGATTCTCGAATGTAGCTATGGCATTTTTAATTAGTCTGACTATGGATTCCCACCAATCTACATCCGTGTTCTTTATCTTTAGAGTCCTGCTGTCAATATGGATGTGAACTGCATCGATGTATTTCAAACAGAGGGATATAATTTGATAGTGTCTGGAACCTTAAATGGAATGATTATCTTATGGAATTTTATAGCAGCTACTGTCAAAGAAATGTAAGTGTTGTACTTACCCTAAGGGATGGAACACTTTGCTGCAGGAGAGTTTAAATAACAAGCAATACTCAAGGAAGAGAAGTGTTGGGAATGGGTGAGAGCCTTCAAGCAAGGATTTTCCTGGAGGTTATTTTCATAAGTACATTATGTTCTGAATGTCTAAATTCCATGATTACACACAGAAAAATCATAAATATTTGTATACCCAAGATATTTTTTCTTTGAATAAATATCTGATCTTTCCATTTTAAATTTATGACATCAATAAATGGTTTTAATTTTGTTTTTTAAATTTTATTTATTTTTATATGGATGTTTTTTGCCTTATGCCTGGCAGAGGGCAGAACAGGACACTGAATCCCCTGATGCTAGAGTTACAAACAGCTGTGAGTCACTGCATGGATGCTAGAAATCAAATTTGGGTCCACTAGAAGAGCAACCAATGCTCTCAACCTCTGAGCCACACATATCTCTAGCCCCAACAAATATTTAGAATGTGTAATGACTTGGCACACTAACATCTACAAACTTTCAGGTTACACATGCCCAATCATGTACTGGAGAGCTGACCACTCCCAGTCACTTGAAGCTTCATAATTCCTGCCCTCTGTCCCTCCATCAGGCTTCTCCTCACTCTGTATTCCTAGTGCCACCAGTTACACTTGTTTGCCAAATACAGATGTTAACGGACATTCTGAAAGAATTTTCTTCTCATTCATGTCAGCATATCCAATTTACATGATGCATAGGCCAATGTATCTCTTGGAACTCAGTCACTTATGTTGAAATGATCATAACTAGAGTCTTTGCCCTCTTCAATTAGTCATCATCTCTAAGTGTTCTAGACATCAGTTGAAAGGAACCCACATAATGTATTCTCTGTATGGTTAAACTGTAAATAATAGGCTGTCTCGACTTGCGTACTTGGAGGTATAAATTGAGATCTTAGATGGACACCTTATATCAAAAAGGCTTGTAAAATTATTGGCAGATAAAAATTTCCAATAATCTTAAATAAACCAAAATGAAATCAAGCTTAGCTTAGAGAAGAAGGGATTTGAAAGGGAAAGGAAGAAGGAAAATAGGAAAGCACGTAAGAAATCTCTACCTCTAGTTAGAGGGCATTATCTCCTACTAGTCTCCTGGACCACACCTCTTTTCATCAAAAGTTGGCCCCATCCTAACACTCAGTGCCTGTCCTCAGGCTTTTCTTCTGCACTGCATACTTGTCTTTTGATACCTATGTCTACACTCACTTGACAAATCCTCACACTCTTATGAACAGTTCTCACATTGAAGGTGTCAGTTTGTGTCTGACTCACTACTGAGAAGGCAAAGAAGATAGATGGAAAAAGATCAGTGCTGATGCCACTGGGAAAAGAGGGGGCAGCTGTCCTGAGCTATTTACAATATCAAGGTAGCAATTTTTCTTGCTTAAATACCCAGCATTTTGCTGAGGAATACATGCAAAGATAGTGCTCAATAAAAGAAAACAACTATGGTGAGTTATTCACTGAGTCCCTTTTCTATAAGCAGACAATTATTTTAAAGCAGTAGGGTCCTGGAAGATTGTCCAATGAGGAAGGTACTTTCACTGCAAGCAACCAGGATCTGAGCACCACCCCTGTACCTAAGCATAAAAAGTCCGGTGCTGTGGTACATACTTATAACCCCAGCACTGGGGAAGTAGGGACAAGTAGATACCTAGGGCTTGCTAGCCACCAGACAGCCAAGCCTACTTAACAAGTTCGAGGCCAATGAGATATTCTGTCTTAAAAACAATGGGTCCTATACCGGAACAACACAGAGGTTGTCCTTTTCCATCACATCTACAAACACACATACACATAGAACATTTTTTTTTACATAGAATCACTAGAGTCGTTTGGAAAAGTCACAGTTTATCCCAGAACTGTGTAAGGTAATATAGTCGCAGTTTTACTGGTTTTAAAACTGAATGTTATTCCTATATTTATGGTGGAGGCTATTTCTACTGTTATATTTATAATTCAATTTTATATGTATAAGTATTTTCTCTGCATGTATGTCTGTGTACCACCTGTGTGACTAGTGACAGAACAGAGTGTCAGATCTCCTGGTACTAGATTTACAGACAGTTGTGAGCTGCCATATGGGTGCTAGGAGTTGAACACAGAACCACCATAAGAGCAACCAGTGTCCTTACCCATTGAACCATCTCTCCAACTTGCCATTTCTTAATATGCCTCATTTTGTCTTACTCCTTCACAAGTCAGAGAGAAACCCTTCTCCCTCAAGGACACTATATTCTGGGGATTCAAAATTAGTAATCTTTCTTGCAATTAATAATCTATTACATGATTGAGTGATGACCACATATATCTAAAACTATTGAGCTAAAAAGGTCCTCAAATTCCCAAGCTTCTTTTTTTATATTGCTCCCATCCATACGAGACCGCTCAGCACCATGCTTGTCTCCCTTCAGTGGTTGTAACAAATCCCTAAGACTTTTTGTCTTGGCTCACTGTTTCACAGGGTTAAGTGATCAGTTGACCCTATTGCTTTGGGACTGTGAGGAGGTATCAGGTCAGAGTTGGAACATCTTGTAGAAAAACAATAAAAAAAAAGAAGAAAAGAAGGTGCCAGATCTCTCTCAAGTCTCTTTCAAATGACTAGAAAACTTCTGACTAGGCGCCACCTCTTAAAAGCTCAACACCTCCCAAGGGCAAGTTTTTAAAATATGGGTTCTTGGAGGATGGTCCAAATCCAAATTTTAGCAATCACTCATCAACTTAAATTAATAGAAGTAATTTCATTAAAGGAAAAGGGTGCATTGATAAGAGGACAGTTCTTACTTAGGAATGCAAATAATTTAGAGGTGGAACATAGAGTGTAGGGTAGGTCATTAGAGACTACTGTCTCTATTCTCAAGACCTGAAGTTCCATGGGATCGGGGGGTCCATGCAAGACTTGAGCAGTGGGAGTAGGGTATGGTAATAAGCTCCAGCGGTTAGGTACCACATTTCACTGAACTCTATCATTCCACATATTCAGAGTAGAATTCTGTTTAAACTGTGTGAAACTTTCCTCATAGTTCCTCTACAGGTCTAGGCACTCTCTGACTTATAGGTAGGAAAGCAACCCTAATTAATTGGATTAAAGACTTATATGTCATCTGATGGTCATGTGGTTCTACAAAGCCTTAATAAAGAAGGTGTATTTGAACCCAACCCCTCTAGGCTTCCATTTCATTTACAGTGATAACATTTGAGGCTGTTAGATCTGCATGGGATTTATGACGGTGTAAGGAAGGTGAGACTCATAGTTGGTACACTTTACTAGGCAAGAATGTGCTTATTTTCAGATACCGGCCCGAGGACTGCTTCTCCACAGATCCTGACTTGGATCCCAAACGCTTTCAAATTAATGACATAATGTTTCTCTTCCGAAGTCCTGAATGTGTAAGGTAACTCAGAACTTTGTGGTCACATAGTGCTATCCGGATCCCAAGTAGGTGAAGTGAGCTAACCATTTCCCAGCATTAAGGAAAGGAGAGCAGAAAGAAGATGGGTATTGAGCTGACTCCTTTGTTTCCATTTTCCTCACTGTCATACTCTCTAGGGGCCTGTCATATTGGTTGGGTAGACACTTACTTACTATGTCAGCTTCACTGTGTAGACCCTTATCATGTCACCCTCACTATGTGGACCCTTACTGTGTTGGTCTCTCTTTGTAGACCCTTGACATAGCAGCCTCCCTGTGTGAACCCTTACCATGTTGGCCTCACAACTTCCTTTACAACAGTAGAAGAAATTGGAGATGCTCATTGGATCATGTTTCTAGCCAAATCTAACACAATTGGCACAGGTGTGCAGCAAATTTAGGACTTAGAGGCACATTTAGGCACAAATGGAACTGGCATTGCAGGTGTCAGTGCTATCTAGTATCACTGAGCAATCCTATCCACTCCCATGAGAGCAGAGGGTTCTTCATTAAATGTCTAATTAAAAGTGTTTTTTTCCTATTTTTCTACTTTGCTTTAGAAGTCTGGAGTTTTAAGCAACAATATTAAAGAAATCTCTAGAGGGAAATGAAAGGTTTCTGTGCTATAGTTAGGGTTCACTTGTTGGTGAGTCAGAATCTAATACCTTCTTTATACATTGTCCTAAAATTACATCAAAATTCTGTGGAGACTATTATCAGGGCTGTTCTTTGTACATAAGCTACCTTTCAGTCAATTCCCACAAAAAGAAGAGAAAGGGTCAGGCCAGAAATATAAAACAGTGCAAGAAGTTAGCCAGGCTTGTTGCTACCACTACCATTTGGCTCTGCATCTCAGTATTTCAGTGTAGGAAAATCAATGGCTCAATCTAGTGTTAGCAGAGAGGTGGGCCAGGCCCATGTTTCCAAGACCCAACAAGCACCCATAGACCTTCAATGCCATAGTTTTTCATCATTCTCCTCTAACACCAAACCAATGAGCATTTATTTCCTGCGATGTTGGGTAGGTATGGGATGTAGGCTAGTGAGTGGAACACTTCCATACATGAGGAGGAAAGAACCTCCTGGAACTGGAGTAGAAAACACTCTGGGATCTGTGGATTATCTGAACTTTCCATCTTGTGCCTCCTTTATCCCTCCTCAGGAGATCAAGTCAGGATTCTATATGCTCATCAACCCAGTGTGACTCAAGCAAGGGTCCACAGAGTAGCAAGGTGAGTGTGATGCAGAGATAACATCTTCATGCTATAAGCAGTGACTGTCTTTGTTTTCCCTAAAATTCAATGACTACATTGAAGAACTTTATTTTCAAGTTCTTTTCAAGGTCTTCCCATGTGCGAACAACCATAAAAATAAATGCATTAATAAGTTAAACACACTGTTTTTACGCTTGTAAAATAACCTAGTGATTTTGAGCATTTCTTTTATGTTATCATATTTCACATGTGGTATAATTAGATCACAGTCCATAATATAATGCAGTGGTCTTCTGCGTTGTCAGTTCCAATTTTACAATTTTTTGCAAAGTGTTTTTACAATTAAGATTTTATTAAGTCAAATTTTCCCACAAAGGTTATTTTGAAAGAACTAGTGTGGTAGAAAGCAAACATAACTGGATGGATATAAAAGCCAGGCAGAACCATGCCTAAATCTAAGACTTCTGTGTACTGCCAGATTCAGTCTAGCCTTGACACTAAAAACAAAGCTTCTATTTCCTTTTCAGTAGAGTCAGGGGAATAAAGGCACCTGATATGGCTGTCTGTAAAATGAGAGGTGAGCACACCAGGAATTGGACATGTACTTTTAATTGTCACTAGTGAAAGCCACCAGGAAATGCCATTGTTTTATAGCTCTTCCATTTAGGACTATGAAAAGCTCTGCAATACAATATTTCAAAGAAATAATTTTACAGTGACTTTTAACATTAATACTTAGGAATGTCAACTCAGCTCTCTGCAGGAGCTGCCCACCTAATAGATCTCATTCCCCTGCAATGTCTCAGAAATGTCTTCTCTCTCTTCTTCATTCAGGGAAGTAAGCAAAGTATACATGACACTGAGGTCAAAGGTCAGTATGAGTGAAGTCAAAGGTCAGTATGAACTCATTTCTGTAGAATCAAGAGGCTGAGTCTTTTCTTTCTCTTTGGGTCACTGGGGCATCACACATCCTGGGCAAGCACTCTACCACAGACCAGGCAGCTCTTTTGCAACAGGGATTTCATGCAATAGAAGAGTCTTGATGCACTCTTTCTGTAACTGAATATTGAAATGTTGGGGGGTTTTGGTACTCTAAAGGAAAGGGTCTCTACGAAAATGATGCCTTTTAAGGGCATCAATAGGAGGGAGAATGAATGTGTGGAAAAGTAATGGAGAGTAACTATGACTACTATATATGCTATGAATGTTTGAAAACATCATCAGGAAGCCCATTACTCTTGATAGATGTTCATTTTAAAAGAATGACATGTTTGGAAATATTCTCAGCATGGAAAAAAGAAATGATGCCTTTTATGCTAATTCTAGGTTTTTAAAATCCAAAATATTCTTGAACTTTTTAGTCTCCAACACATTTTGCTAAACCTTATGCTAGATTTATAAAACATTCTAGATGTGTTAAAACTTTCACAAGGTTTAGCCACCACATGCAGAATCTTCTAGAGTTTTTTTTTTTTAAACAATAGAACCCCAAACAAGTCTTTTAGATTTTCCCAGTGATCCAGGATTCCATTATGCAGATACTTTTTCTGTTTTCTTCCCTGTGAGTCTTCTCAAGTTTAAACTAAAATTTTGTGAGAAAACCTTGCATTGCTCGTTTCCACCCATCTCTTCTTTGGTGTTCCAGAAAACCTGAAACCCCAAGGGCTGCAAATACCATCAGAGCTCATGAGTTTTTCTTACTAGGTGAGCAAACAGACATGGTGGGAGAGCAGCAGTCAACGAGCAGGAAACAGCCCGCATCCATCAGCTCTGTGGAACCACAGCCTCCTCTCCTGGTTACTGCACATGAGGATGGACACCTCCGTGTATGGACGTTGGAGGTGATAAAGTTTGGTCTTGGCTGGGACTCAAAAGGATGAGATGATAAAAAGGATAGTTATACACTGCAGCCTTCTTCCACGTGGCACTCAATTCAAGCATTTTCTTCTTCCAGCCAAATTCTATTCACTGACTATTGCCAAACTATACTCTAGGTCCATTTTACTAGAAAAGGCATTAGGTCATCAAAACTGTTAACAGTTTCAAATCTTTCAAACTCATCTGTGAATTGATAATAATAACTTACTGGATATTTAAGTAAAACATCATTAATAATATATTTTATAAGAGAATGCAAGGAGCTAGGGAGATGAATAAAACCCCTAGATTCTACAATAAAAAATCTGAGCATGGTAGAGTACACTTTTAATCCCAGTGCTGGAGAGGAAGAATTAGTAGATCACTTGGTCTTGCTGGTCAGACATTCTAGCCTAGCTGACAAGCTATAGGCCAGGCAGAGATCTTGTCTCAAAATAAGGTAGATGGTGTTCCTGAGGAATGACACCCAAGGTGGTTCCTTGGTCTAGACACACACACACCTACACGTTCATATTTGAATACCATAAAACAGAGTAAAAGAATACTGACATATAGCATTAAAATATTTTTATTATCCTTATTTATCTGTGTATATGTATAATTGTATATGAATATGTGTACATGCATACCATGGCAGTAGTGAGAAAGTCAGAAGAAGAAGGCTTATGAGAATCACTTTTGCACCATGTCGGTCTCAGGAATCAAATGTAGTTTGCCAGGCTTGGCAGCAAACCCCTTTACTGGCTGAACCCTAATATAAAACTTTAATGATATAAATTATTGAAAGATGGTACGGCATAACTTTGAATGTCCTTAAATTTTTTACTGTGAAAACAATAGCTTTAATCAGAAGAGTTCAAGTGATTTGGGATGGAGGGTGCACATCCCAGTTTAAAAGTACAAATTAGGGACCAGTAATTTTACCAGTGGGTAAAATTTAGTTGCCACATAAGTGTGAAAACCTGAGCTCAAACCCTGGAAGAAGGAGAGAAGTAGCTCCACATTGTCCTCTGAGCTCCACATATGCAACACACACACACACACACACACACGCGCGCACACACACACACACTGAACTTTAAAAAGGAACAAGAATTGAAAGCAGGGGAACAGTCGAGGATGGAGTTGTAAGTAGACGACCCATTATGACCCTGAAACTCTGAGAGACAAAATAAGATGTGAATACTGTGGTGAGCCTTCTACAGGGGACCCAGATGACAGCCGTGTTGTGTGACCCACACTGAGACCCAAGAATACAAAGCAGCAAGGCTGTCCACCAGCTCAGGGCCTGTCTGCCCACAGGTAAGGAAACCTGAGGTTTGAAAACACAAACTGTCTCCCAGATGATCTTGGAATAAAATGCCTTTTATCTATGGTGAAGAAAACAGTAGGAGGAGGAGGAGGAGAAGGAGGAGGAGGAGGAGGAGGAGGAGGAGGAGGAGGAGAAGGAGAAGGAGAAGGAGAAGGAGAAGAAGAAGAAGAAGAAGAAGAAGAAGAAGAAGAAGAGACAATATCCAAGGAGTCTTAGAGAGCAGCTGCTGATTCAAATTCTGTTCACAGCAAGTCTCCAATGAGATAACGCTATGGAAGTCTTTCCAAAGGCTAGCTTACACCATTCAAAATAGTTTGTGTGGGTTCAAACCTTTTGCAATCCATTATTGCTTCAATAGTCAGGTATGTTTGCCTAGCAGGTAAGTATAGCTGTTCAAATATGCCCTGTCACCATGCAGTTGCATTTGACTTTGAAGGGAATGTCTGTGTAAGGACAAATCATCTAGCTGAGATCCCACACAATTAATTGAATGAAAAGACCCATGGAAAACACAAAGAAAAGAGGAAATCAGTAACAATCAGCTAGTTGTTATCAATACTTTGAATTACTCATACTCTTCAATTCAAAACAGTAAGTCCTCATGGATAGCATCAAGTTATTTTTAGTACAGATAAGAAAATCCTGTTAGTAGTAGAGATAAAAATTGAGATGTCTTAGGTAGAGTGAAATTCACCTTTAATCTTGTGATTTTATAGAACTTATTATCATGGATGCCTTGTTTGCCTTGTGCTTTGTTCAGGGGAAGCTTCTAAAAGACATACTGCCCTTCACAAAGCACTCTGCCATTTCCCTGACATCACTGTACACTGACTCATGCTGCAGGATACTGCTGGCTGGGAATGTGGGTAAGTCTTTGTTCTGACCGATTAAGCTGTGTCTTAAGACCCTGTGTGATATAAAAATAGCTCTTGAGAAACACGCATGACATTTACAGAGACAAATGAAAGTCTCCAAGAGTTATACGCATGGTGAGAAGGTTATAGCTACAGTGGTGTGGGTATAAAAGCCAACCTTCTATGTTTGAGGCATATGTCCTTCTTCCTGTCTGACCTCCAGGGTCAGGATTTTGAGTCCTTATATAAGTAGTCCTTAGACAACTTTGAATGCAGGTGAAGGCACCAATGAATTTATCCTTCACCTTACATAATGTTTAGCTCTTCTGGACATCCTCAGGACTCAGGTTAGTCTCTAAGATTCTGCAAGGCCTTCTGGAGGCTGAAGCTTCAGGATTGTGAGAGGGGACACACAGTTGGAGACTGGTTTCTGGTATGTCCCAGGGTATCAGCTAATACCAAATGGCTGTATACTCCTACCTTAGGGAAGGATCCAGGACTAGAGCCCCCATCCGAGGGATCTGGGCAAATAATATTTGTTTGCTTGTTCTGTGACAGGGTCTTTCTATGTAGCTTTGGTTGATTTGGAACTCACTATGTAGACCAGGATGCCCTTGAAATCATAGAAATCAACCTGCCTCTACCTTCTGAGTGTGTGTCACAATGCCCAGCCTACAAATAATTTCTTGTGCTGAAATTCTAGAAGTTTCTGATAGGATTTTTTGGATCACTTTTGTATAATATTATATCATCTGTAAGCAGGAATAATTTTACTTCTCTTCCTATTTATAGCCCATTGATCTTCTCTTCTCGCTTCAGCTAGGATGTCAAGCACTATATTGACTAGAAATGGTGAAAGTCAACTCTCTTGTCTTGTTCCTGATCTTTGTGAGAAGAGTTTTCAGTTTGAGATGCTTTGAGTTTTCTACATTTAACATTATGGTGGCTATTGTTTTTTCATGCGTTAGCTTTTATTATGTTGAGATATGTTCCTTGTATCCCATCTCTCCAGAGATTTTATCATAAGGCAATGCCAATTTTCTCAAAAAGGTCTTTTCAGCATCAATTGAGATGAACATATTATTTCTGTCATTGAGTACATTTATGTAGTCCAATTTTGTTCACTGTCATATTTTCATTGAACTATCATCAATACATCCATGAAATGAAGCCAACTTGATCATATTAATGATATTATTGACATGTTCTTTAATTCAGTTTTTAAGGGTTTTTTTTAAAAAATTTTTTCATCTATGTTCATCAAGTAAATTGGCCCATAATTCTCCCTTATTGTTAGATTTTTATCTGGGTTGTTGCCAGGGTAATCCTAGCTTATTAAAATGAACTTGGAAGTGTTTCTTCCACTTCTATTTTATGAAACAATCTGACTTAGTATTGCTGTTCATCCTTTCTCTTTTTTCAAAATTTGACATAAGATTTCACATAGCCAAGGGTGGCCTGAAACTTGTTATATAACCAAGGACAACCTTGAACCTTCTAATCATACAGGGATGTGCCACTACATTCAGTTTTATGCAGTGCTGGGGATCAAACCCTGGATTTCTCACATGCTAGGCAAGCCCTCTACAAAGCTCCAAATCCCTTCTTTTGTATCTGGTTTCTCAGAGTCTATTCTATCTACTAATATAAGTGCCTAAATAAAAATGACTTGTCATTCTGGGGAGTGTTTGCCTAAAGAATATAATATCTAATTAAGGACTTCAATGTTTAAATTTTATACAGAAGGACACGTTATCCTTTGCAGTATTAGTTCCTTCATGGATCCACCTCACGATGAAAAGGTATGAACTTTAGCTTTCCATATAAATACAGAAATCATCTCATGTTTGCTGAGCATTGTCCAAGAGACACAGAAGATAGAAGTGCAAGTGCCCCATGTACTCTCCAAGTACAGACTCTACTGCAATTTAAGCTACATGACTCCAGCCTTTGCATGGATGGATACTATCTTAAGACAGAGAAAGAGAGACAGAACCCTTGGATGATTAAATGTTCTTTAACAGCTTTGAAACAACATGAATTAGGAAATGGCAGAGTTTAAGCCTGGCTATTTAAGAACAGCCACAGGAAACTGAGTCAGCAATCTAAGAAAATTATAAGAAATGATTTTTAACCCTCTAAGGTCTCAAGGAATAGGAGACACACAGGAAAACTACAAGTCCCTAGGACTATGGTCACAGAGATGACCCTAAATAGATAGTCCAGGGGATGTGCACTCTCAGTGTGTCCATCAATGGGCAGAGAGAAACATACAGAATATATTACTGTAGAACAAACTCTGGGAGTGTCTTCTGAAGCCCCTTAGGGGCTTGAAACCTGAGGACAAATGTTAAAAGAGGTATCCTATCCTCACAATGCTTTTGAAAGAGAACAAGCTGCACCTACTCATTTTGCCAGTACCTTACAACAAATGGCTCCTACCTCATACCCCAAGCAAAGAAGAACATAGTCAATGATTTCTCTAGATAAAATTTACAAGTAGGAAAAGTCTCTTGGTCAATCTCATCCTTGGCCTTCACCTCCTGGATCTGCTTTCCCTCTTTCCTGATGGTCTTCACCGTGCCTCCCACAACTACCAACCATCCACTAAAGTCCATTACAAAATAATAAATATATGAGCTCCTTTCTCCAGCAGGGGTGTATGCAGAGTAATACTTCTCTAGAATTAGGGCATTTGTGGCACCTCAGTAAGCAAGAGAAAGCTCATCAGAGCAGAGCCTTAATCCCTGTCTATCCTACCACTCATAAATGTAGCTCCTCGATGAGAAATGACTTTGCTTAAGACTGTGCTTTGATTCATTCCAAGATCTTTTTGTTGCCATCTAGAAATTCAAGCAGCTGCTTTCCTGGCGTGCCCATTCTTTAGAAATTATTCAAGTGATCTACGTGGAAGACAAGCAGCTGGTACTTACCGCCTCCATTGATGGCTCAGTGAGGTAAACTCAGACAGGTCCATTCTGTGAACTTGGGGTTTCTAGTATGAGCAGAGTCAGAGTTGGTGCTAATGTTGATACATTTGGTTAAGATTCAGTGCTTTGGGTCATCTCTTGGCTTTTTGACTAAGATCAGGTGTGTATCTATTCTTACCAGTTTAATATCTGAGGACAGTATAATAAACGTAATATTTCATGAGCTAAGGTTACAGCATCTCTTGATGGTACACCCCCTTCATGGGGCTTAAGAAAAAAGCACACTCTTAGTATATTTATTAGAATAAGTTCATAAGTAAAAAAGTTAAGCTTTGAGAAGCTTATTGCTAATTTGAATTTTTTTCTATATCCATGGACATGAGAACTCTCCTATGAAAATAAGGGGCAGAAACACAGGCCTTAGAATCATTTTTTGTAATGTTTGCTCTCACACAGACTCATTAATCAAATACCACTTTTTAAAAAGTTATGACAAATATTTACAGTAGAATTGGGTTTTAAAGGATTATTTCAGAAGATTAAACAGGATAGGCAGCTCAGAGAACTAGACTCAAACCTGGGAAAGGCCACAGAAGGAGATTATGGATCAAAAAAAAAAAGTTTAAAAAATAGTCACAAGGAAGAGCATGTAACTACATAGAGTGGAGTGTAGCTGTAGTCCTAGGTCTTTGAGAGATAAAGAGGCAGGGGGTATCTTAGGCTTAGAAATTTTGAGCTAGACTGAAAATCTAGTCACAAAGAGAGAAGGAAGGGGGGAGGATGGAGAGGAATGAAGGAAGAATGGAGGAGAAAAGAAAGGAGAGCAGGAGATGGAGGAAGAAATAAAAGAAATGGGAGAGTGGGACAGAAGGAAGGAAGGATAAAAAGACAGAGAGGAAGAAACAGAGAGGGGGAAGAGGGGAAAGAAAGACAGAAATAGAAAGAAAGAAAGAAAGAGAGAGAGAGAGAGAGAGAGAGAGAGAGAGAGAGAGAGAGGGGGGCAAGAATTGGGAAGGGAGGGGAGAGGACAGATGAGGAAGACAGGAAAGGGAGGAAAGAAAGGAGAGGAGGGAGGGAAAGAAACAAGAGTAGCAGGTGAAGAGAGCCATCCAAACAAAAGATCATCCAGTAGAGAGAGAGGGAAGTTGGCTAGTTGTTTCAGAGTGATTGACTTTTATGTAACCTACTTACTTGAACATACTAATTAATGTAATCAATGCTAAGCGTGCATACTCAAAATACTAAAAATACATGGACATATATAAAGAAAAGAAAAGGAAATGTCATGACATTTCTAGAGACAAACTGTTGCCCACCTGAAATGTTTTTAAATCATGGCAATGAATCGTGTTCTTAAAAGAATGGAGTTAGACAGTATTAATAGATCTAGCAAGTCTTTGAGTACATGAAGCCAATCAACCGTGACAAAGTGGAAAGGGTCAAACAGCTCCATCAGAACGCTTTTGTTAAGGACACTACTCTAATTTAAATGTTCCTTCTAAAACTCCTGTTGAAATTACATCACAGACATCAGGCATTAAGAGAGTAGAAAGTTAATTTGACAGTGATATTTAGAGGTTAGGACTCCTAAGAAATAATCAAGGTAGCAAAGTGAGGGTATAAGATAAGGTGCTGATGTATGAGGCTGTGGTTCGTTAAAAAGAAGGTGACAAGATAGCTCACGGGGTGAAAGTACTTGCTGCTAAGCCTGATGATGTCTGGGCTTAGAAACATACATAGTAGAGACGAAAGCAACTTCCAGAAATTATCCTCTAACTTCCACACAAGAACCCATGTATTCACACACACACACACACACACACACACACACACACACACACACACCAATAAATATATAAAAAATTTAAAGGATAACAGCCATGAGTATGGATAAATTTGCCTTGTCCTATGATGCTCCTGGACAGTGTTAGGACTCTCTAGAGAGCTGCCTACTAGCCTACTAGCATGATGGAGGATTTCACCCTTATGACTATACAGTTTTGAATCTCTCAGTCTGAATACTTCATGCTGTCAGTTATAGAAAAAAGAAGTAGACTCCTTCTAAGGCAGGCCCTAATTCCGTTCATGAATGTGGAATTCTCATGACCTAAATACTTCCCAGAGACCCAGAGACTCCATCTCGTACCATCCTATCAGGAATTATGGTTCAACATGACTTTGTTGGGACACAGACATTTAGACTAGTACACTGTTCAAGCCAGTTGTCCTTGGCCTGGAGAAATTATTTTTATGATTCCTTTAAGTGGAACACTCCCCAGATACTCAATTCATAGAGCTTGTCTCTATTAATAGCTGTCTCAAAGCACTGCCGCCTTTGTAAGTAAGCCACATCCTTTGGCTAATATATGCTGCCACATTCTCAAAAGGCACACACTCTTACATTCTAAATCCTGTTTATAAAATGATTATGACTTCTCAATGGAGAAAAAAAACATAATTGAGACTTAAGGCTGGTCCATTGGACAGGAAATTGGAAGCCTTGTGATGGCTCAGGGCCCATGCCTAAGATTCAGGATGTCAGGTGGGGCTATTCACTTGGGACAGAGCCATGAGGAACAGGAAACACTATGAGGCTGGAGGGCATATCACTTTAGCATGGGTCTGGAGCATAATTCATTTGGCCTCTTAACCTTCTTGATTCTCTGAGTAAAGGGCTGGTTATAAATGCTCTTGATAACTTGGTTTCCTTATTGGTATCAGCTGTGGGAAGGGCACGCTACCTCAGTAATGCAGTAAACTAAAATACAGGAGGATGTAAGATGCTCGTGGCAAATCCTCAGACCATGTCAAGTATGAGGAGTCTCATCTGGATATCCATGCTTGTCCCTTCCCTCAGTAGCTACCTCCTTGAGGTAGTCTCTAGTCCCTTTGGGTTATCCTCCTTCTAGGTCAGTACAACAGAACCCCTGGATAGTGCTGAAACCAAGACATGAAGAGACGGCTGTAGAGAGGCTAACAGAGAAAGACAAGTATCTGATGAGGTAGCCTTATCTAACCAGAAGCTTGCTTTAAATCTCTGGGTGGCTGGACCAGATTCTAAGAGAGAGAGAGAGAGAGAGAGAGAGAGAGAGAGAGAGAGAGAGAGAGAGAGAGAGAGAGAGAGAGAAAGGCAGAGAGACAGAGACAGACAGAGAGACAGAGACAGACAGAGACAGAGAGAAAGAAGAAAACAAATGAAGGCACAAAACATCTCTGTG
Source organism: Grammomys surdaster (assembly GCF_004785775.1). Classification (NCBI taxonomy): domain Eukaryota; kingdom Metazoa; phylum Chordata; class Mammalia; order Rodentia; family Muridae; genus Grammomys; species Grammomys surdaster. The sequence continues at coordinate 1,610,830 of NW_021620862.1, forward strand.
TAAGATGCAGAGCACACACCCCTGCTAATGGCATTCTATATTAGTTTAAATCACCTGAGAAGATTGGAGAAGCTTCGTGGGGACAATGGATAGGGAAGAACTTTATCATTCTTCCTGTGAACTTTGGAGAGGAGGAATTACGCTTTGCTTAGAACATGAGGGGAATTCAGTATCACTAAAAGCATCCCCCAGATCTCTCTTCTCATGAGTTCTGTTGTTGATGATTTCCTAATTGGACAGATGAAACTTGGCCCATGGTAAGACCTAACTTAGCTCACAAACTCTCAGTGTGGGTTCTGATGAGCTTATGGTATCAGGGTTGTGTGGAGGGAAATGTCTTCCTTGTTTTCTAGCTTTCATTGGTGAAGATTGCAGGCAAAAGTTGTAGTTAGCTAATGCCAAAAAGTTACAGGTTAGAATTCAGACTGATAAAAATGCTCACATTAAGGGCTGAGAGTGTAGTCCAGTGACAAGATGGTTATCTGGTATGCTTGAGGCCCTGAGTTCCAAAATACAGGTTTACATATGTTTGGCTCTATAGCACTTAGGGAGAAGAGTACTGAAAGAATGTTCCAAGCCAATCTATATGCTCTGTGGCCTGTGATCAAGTTCATGTCTTCTGACCATCCAGTTACTTCTTTTTCCTTCCTTGCTTCTCCTCCAGGCTCTGGAATGCCACAGGTGGTCATTACTGTGGATATTTTGGTCAACGAAGAATGTTTGAACTAACCCAAACAAGTGACTTCATTTTGCCTTGTGATGTTAATGAATATCCCATAGAGATTAAAGAAGAAAGCAAGTTCACAGAAAAGAAGCAAAAATATGAATATCCTCTGATATTTGACCGTGAAAGGTGAGGTCATTCAGTTTTCTTGAAATAAACAGACAAGAACTAAATTATTATTATGGGGTGGCACTGTGATGCAATGGGGAATTCAAAATCAAACTTTTCAGTAATTTTGAAGCCCCATGGAAGGAAGAAACATGTAAATAGAAAATTATAATTCAGTGTAGTAGGTCTGGAAACTTCTAATTCTTAATAACAAATTGGCAGTGTCAAAGAAGAACAAAGAGATATTTGTGTCAGTAGAGGCACCAAATAACTTGAGATCATGATATGATATAGTCCTACATATGGATTCTGGGGGTGGTAGGAGAGTGTGGGAGATAGAGTAGATAAAGCTACAAAAGTCTAATAGAACCAGGTTTCTAGCTGCTCTTGTGTGCAATCTTAGTACTCCTAGGACTGTCATGGGATATCTAGCAAAACTCTCTGTCAATAGACAAAACAAACAAACAAACAAACAAACAAAAAACAAAAACCATCATAACAAATGAACTGAAGAAATGGTTCTGTGGCTAAGAGCACTTACTGTTCTTGGATAGGACCACCGTTCAGTTCCCACACTGAACCATCTTCCAAGCTAGAAGCCTCTTGAGGCAGTTTTCAAAGACAAAGTCCTTTTGGAGAATCTTAAGTGAGTCAAAGCTAGGAAGACTGGATGCCATTGTTTAATGCCAGGGATGCAATAAATGTTGGAAATAAGAATTGAAGCTGAGAGTCAGAAACTACAGGACTCAAAATCACAACCAACTTGGGGAAAACAGAGAAGGTCTCCAGATGACTGAAAAGCACCACTAGGAAGCTCAGGTCTTGCCTTGGCTGGACAGTAAGGAGCAATAGAAAGGAGTCTGGCTAAAATATAAGAGATAGACTTATAGAACTAGGCTCATCAGGATTGGCGGAATTCAGCAAGAACAATAATTAGCCCTATTATTAGTGATAATTAGCCTTGACTATGTATCTTGTATTAGTTACTCTACTTTGCTGCTACCAAATACCTGGCAAAGATAACTCAAGGAATAGTTTGTTTTGTCTCACATTTACATGGCCCCACCCATCTTAGCAGGAAAGTCACGGTGACAGGAGCCTGAAGAAGCTGGTCATGAAGCAGAGAGTGACAAATGTTGATTATCTTACTTTTTCCTTTGTGTTCTTTCAAGACCCCAGCCCATGGAGTAATTTAGTGAAGGGTTTCTGACCTCAATAAACCTAATATGAATAATCCCTCCCAGCTGTGCCCAGAAACTTGATTCTTGGGATTTATATTAATATTTCAGATTATGTGTTCTAGTTTGTGAATGTAAGTCATCTTTATGCATGAGTCCTTTGAGAACCAGAGTCTTGTAATGCATCTTCATATCCCCTGTTCTCAGATCAATGTCAGCGCCCAACATGCACTCAAAAAATTGTTCTGAAAACTAATAGTGAACACTACAAGCACAGGGGACATGTTGAACTTATAGATACCAAAGCATGACAGGGTCGTCAAAACTCAGATAATTTAAATGTATGACTTGTGTTTACACTGTGATTTTAAAAACTAAGTGTGCTCTGTATTGCAAATTAAGTCTTGTTCAACAGAATGACTCTGTAATATTATGTTTGTTTGTTTGTTTGTTTGTGTGGGGAAGGAACAGAGAGTACAGGCAATAACAAGTCTGTGGAGGTCAGAGGACAGCAGATGATAGTTCTCTCCTTCCACCATGTAGGTCCTGGCAATTGAACTGACTGAGATCATCGAGCTTGGTACCTTCACCTACTGAGCTTTCTCTCTGGTCCTAAAATGATCCTGTCTCAGGATATATTATTGATTTCATTTACAGGTGTTTTTAATGCTCAGATATGACTTTCTAAATATATAAGTAAATAAGTTTTCATTGTAGAGGGAACTTTCCAAGGCCACTCAAAAATCAAGCATTGAATTTATAAGGCTTTTCTCCATTTTTACTATATAGGCCTCCCTGCAAATGACAACTGATGATTTTAATTACATGGACTATTCTGGAAGAGTAGAAATCACTGTAGCTTCCCTAGAGGGAGATCTAGGAAGCAAAATGAAATAAGAATTAGGTAGAGTCAGTGTCATTGGGACTGGTGCCATGAGAGTTGGGCAATGTGGGGAGCAGAGAGAGAGGGCACATGGATATTTGATCATTTGGCAAGGAATAAAAGCTATAGCTATGTACTTGACAATTTTTTTTGTATTTTTGTATGCAGATGGAAAAAAATGAGCTCAATGGCTTTGCTTTTCAAACGTTCACCTCCCAATCCCTTTGAAGTGCAACATGATTTAAAATTTTTCAAGTCTCTTTCTTCTCCAAAGGTAGCTAAGATAACAAAACTTACCTTTGCTTTTGAATTTTTGAATCCAAATATTCTCACTCTTGTAATGCTAGTTTTTTCTTGTTGCTCTTTAAAAACTGCCACAACTTTTTTGGCATAGACAATACAAATTAATTCTCTTATAGATGTGTAGGTAAGAAACAAAACTGAAGTGAAAGCACGGTGTGGTGTGAGTCTCACGGGACTGAAACTGAAGTGTCACCAAAGCTGTGTTTCTCTTAAGAGAGTCAGGAGGACTGGGAACCCACATTCCTCATTTTGTGTACCCCCTCCCTATATCATCAAAGTCAAAACTGCAGCATATGGTCACAGGTTCCCCTGATTCAGTGGGGGAAGGTTCTGTATTTCTGAGGAGTGGAGTGATTACCTTGGGGACACTTAAGTAATAAGTCAGGAGCACCTCTGCCCTCAGACGCAGAGTCCATGTGTAATGTCCCTGATTTGAGCTGACAATGACTCTGTTTCCAGCATCCCTGGCAGTGCGTGTCCATTTCTGGACATGTTTTGTTTACTGTGCAGTCTGAGAAAAAATGAGCTGTCATTATTTATCATGCTCAAGGATGGATGCAGTGTGGAGCCAGAGGTCTGCAATTAGTTAATTAATTAATTCCCTCTGACTCACCAACAAATTAGTCTCTAGTCCAGGCTGCCCCACAGTCTAGCGATCTGTCTTTCTGACGCTCACTGTCTTTCTGAGCTTTCTGTCCATATCATGCTACTCATCTGTGGTACCTATGACACAAGCAGAACGTGCCTTCACCTTTCCCAAACTCACCCCATCTTCAGAACACTCATAAATGAGCAGAGGTTGATACCTGGAATATAAAAACAAAAACAAAAACAAAAACCAAAAAAACAAAAACCTCCAAAAAATAAATGAGAAAAAGAAGAGTTCTAAAACTCCTTTAAAAGCTGGGATATTTCTTTTTTTTTTTTAAAAGATTTATTTATTTATTATATGTGAATACACTGTAGCTGTCTTCAGACACACCAGAAGAGGGCATCAGATCTCATTACAGATGGTTGTGAGCCACCATGTGGTTGCTGGGATTTGAACTCAGGACCTCTGGAAGTGCAGTCAGTGCTCTTAACCACTGAGCCATCTCTCCAGCTCCAAAAGCTGGGATATTTCACTAACAAAAAGTATATGCCAATGAGAACATGGAAAGACATCGCTTTAGTACATGGAGAAATGCACTTCAACAACACCACGGGATTCCATGTTAGGCCTTCCAGGGTCTAAATAGTCTAGTGTTACCACCAACAGTAATCTTGGGCTTGTCATACAAACAGAAGTAACAGTAATACAAACTGGTAGAAAGTCATTGAAGATCAATATGGCAGTATCTGAAAGGTTGAAAATAACTGTGTCCTACTGTGTGTATATCAACTCAGGAGATAGGCATAAGGATGCTAGGAAGAAGGCTAGTTTGGTTTACATAGTGAGTTCCAGGCCAGCCTAGGCTACATAGAGACTTGTCCCAAAAATACACACACATACACCAAACTAAAGGTGAGATGATAACTGAAATATTAAATAAATTAGTTAACATCCTTAGAAAGGCTTTGAAGAGTCCTTGAAACACTTGAATACAGCAAATTTCTTCTCTTACCTTCTTGTCGTCCCACCTCAGTTGTCCAGTGACAGAACAGACTTCCACACCAGTTAAGATTGATTCACTTCGAGTCTCTGATGAATCTAAGCAGCTTTCTGATAATTTTCTTTGACACACAGTTTGCAATGCCAATAATATCACTATAATCAAACTTCCATTGGGGCAGCCCCTTTCCCTAATTTATCATCAACAGACAACTTGCCTAAGATCTATACCAGTGAGTCAGGTTTGACCCCCATATTTTGATGGATACTTGATGGATAGAACGTGCCCCATCCAGTAAATCATTGCTTTGTTTTATAGATTCGCCGATATGCTTTGGAAGGTTTCATGACAGAAAACAGAGAGGCAGGGATTGTTTTTGGTTCTCTGCCTATATACAGGGTAAGTTCCTAGTACTAAAGTTGTAACAGGACAATACAAAATCTGACTTATTGCTGACACAATCAGCCCTCAGGTGCTTCCATAAATGTAGTGATTACCTTCTCAGGCAAGTCTTGTGTCATGTATATTAGTAGCTTGAATTGTCCACTTCTGCTGTTGCACAGAAGAGTGTCTTTGAGCTTTTACCTAGCAGTTCCTTCCTTCAGGATAAAACCCTGATGCCTTAGAAGAGCATACAAACTTTTTACAACCTGGATCTGCCAGACTTTTGGACCCTATTTTCTACTGTGTTCTCCCCATACTGTCCCTATATTCCAGCACAGCTTGAGTATCACTGTATACTCATCACTGGGCCTATGCTATTATATTCCCAAAAGTCATCAAATCTCTCATCCAAGTCTCTGCCCCAAGTAACCAGTGTTAAGTATCTAATGAATGCAGCCAGGAAATAATAAACCAAATCCAAATATGTCAACTCAATATCAACATAGATCTTAAGCATTACTTAACTTTCTAAGGACATGTTCACTGTAGTAGATAACAAACAACAATGATGTTGACAGTGACCAAGAATTAACAGTGACAGCTGGGGAGATGGTTCAGTCATTAAAGTTCTTGCCATACAAATATAAAGACTTGAGTTTGGATCTCCAGCACTTACACAAAAAAATAGAGTATACCTATAATCCCTGTGCTGAGATGGCAGAAATAGAAGAATCCCTGGGGTTCTTGAGTAACTATTCTAGTTTGATCAATGAGTTTGAGGCTCAATGAGAGACCAGTCATCAAAAACTAAGATAGAGGTCTGAGAAATGTCTTAGTGGGTAAAGTACTTTCCATACAAGCATGAGGAACAGATTTAGATCCTCAGAACTCATGTAAAAGTTGGAAATTTGAGACAGCTCACTTACAATCCAGATGCTTAAAAGACAGAGGCCGGGGATCTGCTAGGCCAGCTGGCTAACTAGACGAGCCCAAACTGGCAAGCTCCAGCTATCCTGTATCAGTGAATAAAGCAGGTAGAAAACTGAGATCAACTTTTGGCCTCCAAAAGCATGAGTGCATACATATACCTGAACATCTATGTGAGTACACACACACACACACACACACACACACACACACAGAAGGGGGGGGCGGTCTAAATTCCCAGTACTAGGAAGACAGAGACAAAAGAGTATAGAGTTCAAGGCCAGCTTGAAATACACAAATCTCAAAACCATAGGGCTGGAGAGATGACTTCAGTTGTTAAGAACATTTGCTGTTCTTCCAGAGACCTGGCTTCAATTCCCAACATCCTCATGACAGCCCACAACTTCTGTAACTCCAGCTCCAGGATATGTAGCACCCTCCTCTGGCTACTGAAGACACCAAGAACACACACATCGTACACAGAAATACACAAAAAAACCCTCCAGGCAAAACATCCAGACACACACACACAAATTTTTTTTGAAAAGTGAAATTAGACAAACAAAACTAACAGAGGAAGAAAGACAGAGATAACCATGGATATCCAAAAAGGGAGTGTAACTTGAAACAGATGCACCTCCCATGTGGCACCCCCACCTCAAGTTTGTACTCTAGAAGTAAACACTTGAAACATGCTTGATGAAGTCTGTGCTTTGCAGGTACCAAGTCCCACGAGTCTAAGATTCCTTCCCCTCATTGGCTCTGAAGCTCAAAGAGATTCAGTGGAGGGAGTTCTTGTGAAGAAGAAGGGCGCTCATGGTCATGAAAGAGTAAGTTATCTGTATCCCACAGAGTACTCTAATTCCATACCCACATACTCATCCACCTGTACACATAAGCATGTGCACACACATACACAGACACAGAGAAAGAGAGAGAGAGAGACAGAGACAGAGACAGACAGAGAAACAGAGACAGAGAGACAGACACACAGAAACACAGAGACAGACAGATACACAGAGAGACAGAGAGACAGACAGACAGAGACAGATAGACAGACAGACAGACAGAGACAGGCGCACACAGACAGACAAAGTGTGGTCTTAATTACTTCTCTGTCACCCAAAACATTCTAACCTAAAATTATTTCAGTGCATATTTTCAAGGATATTCCAGATATGTATATGTTTAGCTCAGTGAGATAAAAATCCATATGTTGGGTAGAGAGGGAGGAAAATCAAATACAAATGGAGTAGAACAAATGAGGCTACCCTGATGCATCTCCAAGTAAGCTCTGTAAATGTTTTAGAAGCCAATTGGATATGACACGGCTGAGCAACCATAACTGTCCTCATTTTGGGATCTTACTGCATCTATTCCTGCAGTGGGAGCTCTGGTATCAGTGAGCTTGCCAGCAGCATTTGTCCCCATGTGTTAACAGAAAATAACATTCAGTGCTTTTTAAATTTCAACGTGTTCTTATTGTGAAGGATTCTCTTTTTATAATCAAATCAGAAGGAAATGGGAGGTCCTTTAGAGATGTGGAGAGTTGGTACCAAAGACCACATGCTAATTAAATAATAAGCCTGAGATCTTTCCCATCAGATTTCATGATCCAATCTTATTCCAGTAGCACTAGAAGTTTCCATGGGCCTGACTTACCCTGTGTTCCCTTATCTAGTCATCAGGGTATGTCCAGCATTAAGAGAGGGATGTAGCATATGCCTTTTATTGTCCATCACTAACTCAGTACTTGATAACAGACACACTGACAACACTAACCACTTTTAAAAAGCCATTTTTATTAAATCAAGGTGGAAAATGTCTTCGTGATTTTGTTAGCTTTTTCACTGAGTGGGACTATGTATGAGGCCCATTCATCAGCCATGCTGTCAATTAGTCAAGAAAAAGCTATTGGCAATAGAGGAGTTTTCTATAAAAATAATGCTTGCTTTTAGTTGTAAGGAACAGATGGAATGGCATGGTACAAATACTCCAAAAGTAAAAAGTAAAATGTATATACATTTCTGTTGGGTTTTACAATTCATATATTTAGTTCCCCATATTTTTATTCTCTATATTTTTATCTAATTTAACATTAAATATGTTTATTTCTATGCAAATACTAAGCTTAGAAATGAAGATGACCACGTAGCTTTTAAGAACCTGCATAATGGAATTAAAAATTAGTCATGGCAAGAGGGGCAGGGGTTGGTAACTCCATGGCAGTTAATGAGCATGTGCAAGGCCCTGGGTTCAACCCCAAAACACCATAAAAATCAAATAAAGGGCCTGGTGTGGTAGCACATGCCTTTATTCCCAGCACTGAAGAAGAGACAAGCAGGTCTCTGAGTTTGAGTACAACCTGATCTACAAAATGAGTTCCAGGACAGCCAGGGCTATTATACAGAGAAACTCTGTCTCAAACAAGCAAGCAAACGAAGATTATAGAAACATCCAGTCACAGAAAAAAAGAAATTTATGTGGAAGATAGTATGCATACATGCCAACATACTTCAAAGGAAACCTAATGATAACAATTCTCAAATTTTTAGTATACTCAGGGACCTTGGGAGAAAGCTCAGTTGCTAAAGTGCTTGGCCTGTAAGCATGGGGACCTGAGTTTGGATCCCCAGTGCTCACATAGTATACTGGGTGCAACAGTATACGCCTGTAATTTTTGCACTGGAGAGATGGAGACAGGAGCCAGTTTAGTCAAGTTGGTGAGCTCCAACAATGCCTTCAAATGAACACCCACATTTTGCAGTTACAAATACTGAATCATGGGAAATATATAACCATCAAAGATCCCCAAAGAACCCAGTCACAGAGCTGGGATTTAAACCTAGAAATTCATATATTTAATTCAACCTGGATGTTTAAATTTAACACAGTATAATTCAGAGATTCATGAGCCGCTGTCATCTCCTGACAGGAATAACCTTCTGATGGTCTGTAAACAATGCCAGCCTCCTCACTCAGATTTATCATTCTCCCAACCCCTATCACCATCTGACTTCTTGTTATACAGTGATTCCCCGCTTTCTACAATGGCATTTTGGTCTTCTGTTGTTCTTGTTGTTTTGAAAACTAATTTCTCCTCATTGTTTTTGTTCTATGCGATTGTATATCCTGGAAGGGTACATATTTTGACTGACTCCTTCTGGGAAGGATGGAGAACCTGCTGAGTAGTGAGCTGAGGAAAGAAATGAAGGAAGCACCTAAAAACAATGGCAGACATGATGACACTTGCATCATGGGGATGCTCCCTCAGCTGGGGTGTGCAGGTCATGAACAGAGCTGAGTCTCCTATCTTGTCTCAGGGAGGGAGGAGCAGAGACAAGACCTGGTAGAGTGTTCAGGCCTAAAAGAGTTGAAGACAGAGGCTGGGCCTCCAAGCTTCCTGCCTCTTTACCTTGTGTGTCTCTTCTTCCCTTTATATGTTACAAAATTTTGTAAGAAAATCCCAGAAATATCTCAGGAATGTCTGGTATTCAACTAGTATCCCATAAATGCTGATTGAATGTTACTATCAATGTATCTATCTATGTATTTATCTGTGGGTTTTAATTTTTTATTTGTGTGTGTGTGTGTGTGTTGTGGCAAACATGTGGAGGTCAGAGAATAGCCCTCAGGAGTCAGTTCTTGCCTTCCACAGTGAGGACAGAGAATAGAACTCAGGCTGTCAGGTCTGTGCAGCCAGCACTGTTAGCACCACAGCCATCTCAATATCCCAAGGAATGCTTTTGAGATAAGGTCGTGCCATGTAGCTCTGGCTAGTCTTGAACTTCTTATGTTCTGGACTGTACTCATACATGTGATAGATCCTCCTGCTTGACCCTTTCCAGTTTGTGTACATGGGTCCTAGAATGGATAAGCACCTTATTAAGTAGCTCAACAGCTCTAATACAGCCCTTGGGAGTTTCACCTCCTCCTGCCAATACTCTTCTGCCTGGAGATACACAGGATTGTTGAAATCACTTCATTACTTGTCTAAGAGGAGAAAAATCTTTAGTGGTGGAAGTTGAGAAATTGCACTTGTCTATAATGCCTTTTACTAACCAATGTACCCTTTATCCCGCAGTCACGGAGGAGAAGCATGAAAAGAAACTTAGTGCCGCAGATAAATCTGGCTTCATCCTTCTTCCCAACCACACCTAAGTGAAGAGGAAGCCTCAGAACTAGCTGCTGTACAGGAGGTCACAAGGTCAAGATCTAGTCAAGACGAGGATTCCACACCATCAGTCTCTCTACCTCAGGTCATCCTGGTAATGGAGATTGTTCAAGGGGCTCTGGACACCTCACAGGGCCTGCATCCAGTTTGCCAACTTTTTTACACATAGAAAAACATAACAAATAAGCAACAAGATCGCACAAGGACATAAATGAAATCAGTAGCCTGGGTAGACCCAAATGTTATGGTTAGCGGTGTTAGCTTTGCACCTCCACCTGTCCACCCCAATCCATAGCCAGAATTAGAGTGTGTGCAATAAGAGGCAAATTGTGTTTGTGTCCTGTTGTGTGAATACAAAGAGGACCATTGTCACTGTCACTTTGTTTATTTGAAGTATTAGGGATTGAATCCAGGTGACTGACATGCTAGGCGAGTCAGTTTATATCAGCAGCTCTGCATTGAGATTTAGTCTCACTAGATTGATCTGGAAGTGTGAATTTAAGGTTCAGTTTCCAGATCTGCCAGAAAAATTACTATTAAGAAAAAGGAGAAAGAAGAGGAAGGAGGAATAAGAAGAAGAGGAAGAGGAGGAAAAGGAGAAGGAGGAGAAGAACAAGAAGAACAAGAACAAGAAGAACAAGAACAAGAAGAACAAGAAGAACAAGAGGGAGAACAAGAACAAGAAGAACCACAAGAAGAACAAGACGAAGAAGAATGAGAAGAACGAGAAGAACAAGAAGGAGAGGGAGAGGGAG
>NW_021620862.1:1622257-1648824 GCF_004785775.1 Grammomys surdaster
GGGAGAGGGAAGAGGAGGGGAGAGGAGGGGGGAGAGGAGGGGAGAGGAGAGGAGAGGAGAAGAGAGGAGAGGAGAGAGGGGAGAGGAGGAGAGAGGAGGAGAGGAGGGGAGAGGGGAGGGGAGGAGAGAGGGGAGAGGGGGAGAGGGAAGAGGGGGGAGAGAAGGGGAGAGGGGAGAGGGAGAGAGGAGGGAGAGGGGGAGAGGGGAGGGAGGGGGAGGGAGGGAGAGGGGGAGGGGGAGGGGGGAGGGGGAAGGGGAGAGGGGAGAGAGAGAAAGAAGAAGAAGAAGAAGAAGAAGAAGAAGAAGAAGAAGAATGACGACGACGACGACAACAACAACAACAACAACAACAACAACAAGATCCCTGTCCAGTCTCTCAATCAATGTTTGTCTGCTTCATTGGGGGACAGGGGTAGTGTCACCTGGAAGCTGTGGAGGAGAAATTCCTGGAATGAAGCTGTGACTACAAAAGCTGATTGGCTGATTAAAACTTCAGTGCCATGGAGAGGTTGAAATGTTGTAAGTCCAAAGCCAAATTATCTTAGAGATATCTCTAGTTTCCTTAATAGCCATTAAATGTCCCTCTCTATGTATGACCATATGTCTGTTGTTACCATTAGGTAGATACATCCTTTAGAATGTATAAACAGACCTCTAGTTTCTACCAAAGGACTAAGATTGCTGTCAGATAGCATCTAAGGTCTAAATCTGAGTTTTCCCCCACTTTACTGTAACTGACCTACCTGATGTGCTTTTAGTTACTGTTTTATTGTTGTGTAAAGATACCATGACAAAAGCAACTCTTAAAATGGGGATGCATATAATTGAGGGCTTTCTTGGAGTTTCATAGGATTAGTCTATTATCATCATGGTGAGAAGCAGACAGACAGGCATGGCACTGGAGCAGTAGCTGAGACCTTCACATCCTGATTCACAGGCAATAGGCAGAGAGATACTAGATCTGGCCTAAGCTTTTAAAATGGTGAAGCCCACTACCATTGACCCATCTCTTTTAGCAAGGACATATGATCTCCAGCAAGGACAAATCTATTCCCATAAGACCATACCCCTTAACCCTTCTAAACAGTTCATCAGCTGGGGAATAAGCATGCAAATTGATGAGCCTACACAGGGCATTTTTCCTCAGATACCACAGGTACCCACCAAGCTATCAGAAAGTGTGTTAGTTTGTGACTCTCTCTGTTTTGTTACTATAAAAGTTCATGATATTGTTGCCTTGTCAGCATGTAATATTTGGAGAAATCCAATTCTGTGCTCCTGGACCATGGTCACTTACATTTGGCTCTGGAATAAACTCTTTTATCCCTTGAGGTGAGGACTGTGTCTTTGGTCAACAGAAATAATATCCAGAGTTTCTTGAAGTCAGAAATTGTTTTATTTGGTTTAGAAATGGGTCCAGATAAATAGAGCTTGCTGGAGCTTATCTTGTTCTACAAGAAACTGATCTAAGTAGTTTCACCACCACATGACCAATTGCCACCAAGCAGAGTGGGATCTTGGCTTGGTGACCATGAACCAAAACAAGTACAGCCAAGATATAAGGACTGAGAAAGATTTATGACTGGGATGGAGTAAAGAATAGCAAGATCCCCATCAAATTAAAGGATCCTGGGTACATTATTTAGGTAGCCTACATACAGACACACTATATATACTTAGTAGAGGATGACCCACACCTGAGCATGCCTGAGCAATCAGAAGAAAGGCATTAGATTTCTGAACAAGTTCATCTTAAGATTAAAAAAATCCAAGGAAACATAGTAGACATAGTTTTGGGCTCAAGATCGCATCAAGTACATGTTTAAAGGGTTAAAATGAGGAGCAGATGCCCCTGGGATTGCTCTACTTAGAGCATAACATTTGACCTGAACATAAAAGAGACATTTTGAAGACAGACTGAGAGAGGAGCTTATCCTTAACAATGTCAGTCTTGCTTAGCAGCTAACAGAATGTTAGCTAGTAGATATTGTATGTAAAACACGAAACCATTGGAATATGATGAATAATGATTTTAAACATAAAGCATGAGAGAAACTATCAGAATTAAAATGGGAGAATTAAGTAACCTGGGCTTCTTCAGGAAATGATTCTGAGCCCCGAGTCATAAAAGTGTTGCCATGGTAACAACTGTTAGTCTACTTTCCCCAAAGCATCACTCCACTGCTTGGTTAAAGACCGGAAAAGGAAAGTCCTGTTTTGAAAATTTGAGTTCTCATTCTGTAAGACAATTGTGTCTTATGTGTCTTACTAAATGTCTTATGTGTCTTATGTGTCTTACTAAATCAATAATGATAAAAAATACAAACAAAATGTACTTAATGAGTAAATAGAATAGTGTACTTTAAAAAAATTGGTGAAACCCTTTGTCACCCCTACTGAAGCTTCTCTCCAGGCTTGGAGTGAAGCCTTTACTTCCCTCTATGGCCCCATCATGGTTTTATTTCCACATATCTTTCTTCCATCTCAAGGCTTAGCAGTGGCTTCATGGCCCTTTCTCCTCATAAGCTGCATTTTTCCCCAAGCCATCTACTGAGCCATTTTATCATTATTTCTCTGTCATAACATATATAATGCCTGTAGAATTCTGAAAACGCCTGAATATTAGTAGAAACCAATGTGATTTTATATATTTCATAGAAAAGGGTACTAAAACAAATGATGAAGAAAAGGTACAGAAGCAATAAAGGGAGAATGAAGGACACTGCATCCTGTATGCTACACAGGTAGAATGACTTCAGCCTGTTTCTCCATAGAACCAAAGGAGGAAAGGCCAGGAAGCAAAAGACTCCTGACATAAACCAAAATGCCAAGCCAGTATTACCAATCATGAAGAAATATCCTTCAGGAAGGACAGTCAAATGTCAAATAGAGTTTTGACAAACAAAAATGGAGCGAATCAACAGTAATAGACACACACTAGAGAGAGTGCTGGAGTATGCTCTGAGCAGAGGAAAAGAGCTAGGCACCCAGAGATGGAGACGATGGATACTGGACTGGAAAACACATCACTACCCCACAGTACACCAACAGAATGAAGCAGCAGCAGTGAAGATTAAAACAGATAATAGATTAAAGGCCTGAAGCTGGGACACTTCTTAGTGCTTTTGCAGATGACAAACGTTTTGTCCCCAGGACACAATATGGAACAGCTCATGACCACCTATTACTCCAGCTCCAGGGGGATCTGATGCTCTTTTCTGGTATTCAGAGGAAGCACACACAAATGGCATATTCTCTCTCTCTCTCTCTCTCTCTCTCTCTCTCTCTCTCTCTCTCTCTGTGTGTGTGTGTGTGTGTGTGTGTGTGTCTGTCTCATACACACACACACACATATATTGCATACAAACACACATGCACACACACGTATGGCATACACACACACATGCACATGCATACACACACGTAAAGTTGTAAAGAGGAATAGTTACAGTTTCTGAGGCTCTTAAATTGCCTGGAATAAGATATTAACAATAATTACTTCAATTCTGATAGGTCAGTAGTGTATGGGATCATCTCTGAGGAAGCCACCAGAAAAGTAGCAACAGCACATGACTGGACAAACACAGGAGGTAATGGAGAATAAAAAATAATTACTTATTCTGAAAACAAAGAGTTGGAAAGAATCATGGAAGGATTCAATAAGTCGAAAATGCACAGCGACTATCAGTCCTCAGACCTTCTAGCTTTGTCTCCCCACACTCCACCCCTGAAATCAGGTCTCACACCTGCAGCCTATCCTTTAGGACAAAAAGCTGACAGCTCACTCAGACTGGGATGAGGAACATGGACGAGAAGCCCAGCCTCTTCTCGCTGAAGCTATGACTTTATGATCCCACCAAGTATCTGACTTTGTACCTCTTGGCATATAGCCCAGGCTAGGCCACATGGTATAAAGTTTGCATGACCCTGTTGCAGTCCTCTTTGTTCTGGGCATTTGAAAGCTCTTTCCTCCTATCCTGTGCTGGCATACTTCACCTACCTCAACCCCTAATCTCCCGTGCCACACAGGGAAACTATCTCTCCCAATGAACTAATTAAACTCCTCTTCCAACCTGAAGGCCTGCTCTCCCCATTAAGGACCCCGTAGTCTAATATAGTTCTTAGAAAGGGTGATCTCAATTTAGCTTCTTTCCACAACCCTGCCACACCTTTTTATGTTATGACTTTGACATTACAGACATAAGCTTAAATATACAAAGACTCATGTAACCGTTAGTAGTCTGTATATTCAACCTAGTTTTTAGAATGCATAAAAGATGCCGGGCGGTGGTGGCACACACCTTTAATCCCAGCACTTGGAGGCAGAGGCAGGCGGATTTCTGAGTTCGAGGCCAGCCTGGTCTACAGAGTGAGTTCCAGGACAGCCAGGGCTATACGGAGAAACCCTTTCTTGAAAAACCAAAAAAAAAAAAAAAAAAAAAAGAATGCATAAAAGAAAACAACAACAACAATAAACTGTTATAAGAAATATGTCCATGGTGGTTGGGAAGAGAATGTCCCCCCTAGGCTCAGATATTGAACATTGGTCTCCCAGGTTTTAATATTGTTTGAGGAGGTCATAGAACCTTTTTGGGTGGTGTCTGCAGGAACTTGTCACTAGGGTCCCTCTGAGTGTTAATAGGCTCTTCCACTTCCTGGTTGCTCTCTGCCTCATGCTTCTAGTTAAATGCGATCTTTTGGCTTCCTCCTGCTGCTAACATGCCTGCCACTTGCTGCTATGCATTCTCACCATGACAGACTCTCATCCTTCTGGCTGGAACCCTAAGCCCAAATAAACTCTTTCCTAAGTAACTTTGACCACGGCATTTTATCACAGCAACAAAAAAGTAACTAATCCAGAAGTTGGTGCCAGAAAGTGGGCTGTGACTCTGAAGAACCTGACTATGACATATTTGAAGAAATATGGAAGACTTTAGGTGATATCAGTGGTTCAATGCTATAAGCTTACAGTGCCATCCTAGCAGGAGCCTGGAAGACAGTAGTGCCAAGAGCAGAGCAGACTGTAGAAGCCTAGCTCAAGGACTTTCAGAGAGTAATGACATTAGCAACTGAGTGAGAGCCCATTCTTGTCATACTTCAGCTGCCTTCCACTCCTGTTCTTAGAACTTGCCAGGGGCTAAATTTGAAAGTAATAATGAACTGATTTCATATAATAGCACTAAATTGTTCAATATAAAAGGACAGAAAGAAGTATAAAAGAGAAAATAGCCTAATGGAAGGTGACATAGTATATTAATATCACAGTAGAGATTAAGAAAACAAAGGAAGACTGGATCTTCGCAATCATTTTATGTGTAGTGACTCAAAACTAGAGAAAGCCTAGTTTGCATCAGGAAAATAATGACTAAGCAAGGCACGCAGTGAAGGAGCCATGGGTTGTTCTCTAATGAAAGCAGATACTATACTGATGCTTACATTGGCATGGCTCACTCACAGAGGCTTTAAGGTAAAAAGGTACATTCAGTATGAGTCTGTTTCTGTGATTCTTTTTTCAACATGAAAAACTAATGTTTAACCATTAGTTAGAGCAATAGTCTCCTCCACACAGTCCTTCCTAGTGCTGGGACAGGATAGAAAAATTAAGCAGACATGGGAAGGCAAACCCCTTACTCTAGAATCTAACTGGGAGTGCAATCCTTTAACAGGATACCCACGGTAGCACACACCTTCAATCACAGCACTTGGGGGTAGCGAGAACATTGGTTTCTTTTTTAAAACCTAGTTATGTCATGTGAATGTGCTTTTGTTTTAATCCCAGGTGTGCAATAAGAGTGTGCTGCACAGCCGATGATTGTGACTTGTTTCAGGCATTTGGATGAGCATGATTTTTGCACAGCTGCAGATAGTTTACTTTTGGAATTCTGGGGACTTTGGATAGAGTATAAATGCTAGAACCCAGAGTGGGAGAAGGCATGCTTATCTAAAGTGGCTGCTTCCCCTGCTGCTGCAGTACCTGCTGCTGCTTTTCCTATTGCTGGACTGCTGGTTGGAGATATCCTGATGATGGAGACTGAAATCAGACACCTCTAATCAGCAGGAAATAGTCTAAAGTCTATTCTCTCTTTCCCCTCTAGCTTCTTTCTCTCCTACCTACTGTTGGGGTGGAGTTAGAAGGGATTGGGGGCAGAATAAGGGTTGGAAGGGTGGTACACATAAGAATCTAATAAAACAGCCCCAAAATAGCTCCAACACTTGGAGTCAGAGTCAGGCAGATTTCTATGACTTTTAAGGTCAGCCTAGTCTACAGAAAGATTTCTAGGATAGCCAGGGCTCTACAGTGAGACCTAGTCTCAAAGACAAATAGTAGCAGCAACAAAAACTGATTATATCAAATATGACTGTTTCAAGGATGTTACAGACAAACTGTGCTTAGGTCTCTGTGTTTCGTTGTAGATAGCCGCGGTGAGCGGTGACAGTATTTGCCATTATAAGATGGCGCTGGCATCCTGTGCTCTCCCAAGTTTACAGATGAACTGTGCATTGTGCAAGTGGTGAACGCGCGCCAAATCACGGCCCATCCCGGGGCGTAATATGCGCTCCTGGGCAAGCAGCCAACCAGAAATGAACACGCCACTCCAGGGTGTATATAAGCAGTGCCTTTTCGGGGCCCGGGGTCTTCCTCTTCACATCGCAATAAACGCTGCAGAAGGATCCTGGTGTCCGCGTGCGTTCTTGCTGGCAAGACAATTGCGCGGGTCACAGCTGGTGCCAAAACCCGGGAACTCACCATCACCGGCACCGAGGAGACCCCCGTTTATGGGGAGGATTCAGAACTGCAGGACGAAGGTAAGCTCTCAAAGGTATGCTTGGTCTTGATCTATCTCATCTCCCTCCCCAATTACTAGGTGCTGCAGAGGCTTTCGTTGTCGTTGTGGCAGCACTCATTCTCTTCCTTTTGGTTTCGTTTTGTTTCCACTGATTCTCTTGTTAAATCCTGCCACCGCCTGAGACGGGACCGCCACTTCAGGCCCCCAGCCGCCGTTGGGCACGGTTAGTCGGACGTAGATAAGCCGCGGTGCCCCTCCCCATGTGTCAGATTCTCTCGTAGATAAGAGAGCAGCATGGGAGCTTCACATTTGGTGATCACAGCACTACAGTCGCTCTTGCGACAGCATAAATTAAAAGTCTCTACAAAAACGTTAGAGGGGTTTGTGAAGGAAGTCGATTGTGTGGTGCCCTGGTATATATGCTCAGGGTCGCTAATGCTCGCCTCCTGGGACAAATTGGAGGGCGAATTAATTAGGGAACAACAGAATGGAAAATTGAAGCCTGGGACTCGGCCGCTGTGGAGGCTAGTAAGATCATGCCTACAAGATAAGTGCCGCCCGACTATCGTGACAGGTCAGGGAGTGCTAGAGGAGTTACAAGACAGCATGTCAGAAACAGAGTGGGATAAGAGATTAGGAGCTCAGAAAAAAGAAGAGGCATGCCTAAGAAAACAGACCCTTCCAAAGACACTCAGTCCGAGGAAGCGAGAGATAAGGGAAAGTACGCCCTGGGAGAGAAATGCAGAGATAAGGGCAAGGATGCCTTGGGAGAGAAATGCAGGAAGGGAGAAGAGGCCTCAGAAAGAAAATCTCTTTATCTGGTAAAGGAACTGGAGGTCTTGGGGCTTGATAGCTCTGAGTCAGAGGAACTAAGTCCCTCTGAGGAAGAGGACTTAGATGAGGAAGCAGCCCGCTATGAAGAGGAAAGATACCAGCCAGATGGGCGGCCGCCACCACCGAATCAAAAACAAAAGAAGGCGGGAAATAGGAACCGTGCGGCTCCCCCGCCCGCGGTGATCTCCCAGGCAGCACTTCCTGCCGTAGTCCCCTGTGCACCTCCGCCCTATGTGGACGGGTGCTGTTCGGACTCCTTCCTTTCAAAGGAAGATAAAAGAAAGATGTTTCAAGCCTTCCCGGTGTTTGAGGCTGCAGAGGGAGGTCGCGTCCACACACCGGTAGAATATACCCCTATTAAAGAACTTGCTGAATCAGTTCAGAAGTACGGGTTTGATGCCAGTTTCACAGTCATGCAGCTCGAGAGATTGCCGCTATGGCAATGACTCCGAGTGATTGGCAAAATACAGTAAAAGCTGCCCTCCCTAACATGGGACAATATATGGAGTGGAAAGCCTTGTGGCATGATGCTTCTCAGACACAGGCAAAAGCCAATGCTAACGCGGAAGGCAATCAACATCAATGGACATTTGACCTGCTAACAGGGCAGGGACAGTTTGTTAATGATCAGACAAACTACAATTGGGGAGCATACAGCCAGATCTCCGCTGCCGCTATTAAAGCATGGAAAGCCCTATCAAAGAAGGGGGAGGCTGGGGGAAATTTAATGAAAATATTGCAAAACACCCAAGAGCCATTCTCAGACTTTGTGGCTAGAATGACAGAAGGAGCAGGCAAAATTTTTGGAGACCCGGAGCGAGTTAAACGACTGATAGAACAACTGGTGTATGAACATGCTTCGCCAGAATGCAAGGCAGTAATTACCCCTAGGAGAAGCAAAGGGTTGACAGATTGGATAAAAGTCTGCCGAGGACTTGGAGGTCCACTGACCAATGCTGGCCTCGCAGCAGCTATTTTGCAAAGCCAAAACCACTCAAGTCCTGGCGGCCGTAAACTATGCTATAACTGTGGCAAACTGCGTCATTTAAAATGAGAGTGTCGTGCTTCCACGCAAAAAAGAACCCCAGGGCTTTGTACCAAATGCAGGAAAGGTGTTCACTGGGCTAATGAGTGTCGCTCAGTCAGAGATATTCAAGGAAAGCTTATTCAACATGATTCCCCACCATTGGGAAGAGATGAAGGTACTCCAAAAAACGAGTTTTCGGCCCAGTTCCCAGGGCCCCAAAAAATATGGGACACAAGCCTGCAGCCAGGGGACACCTCTAGCTGCAGAGCTACAAGAGGCTCTGCAGGATTGGACTTCCGTTCCACCTCCCAATTCTTACTAATGCCACATGTGGGCGTGCAGCTTGTCTCAGTTGATTTCAAAGGTCCCCTGCCTGAGGGAAGTGTCGGCCTTATTCTAGGTCGCTCCTCTCTAACTATGAAAGGGCTCGTGGTTCACCCTGGAGTGATAGACCAAGATTATACAGGGGAACTTCAAGTTCTCTGTTCTTGCCCACAAGGCATATTTTCTATTTCCCCTGGGGATAGGATTGCTCAATTGGTTATTCTCCCAAGTTTGCATGATTGTTTCCCATCAACCGGGGTGCCTAGAGGCACCAATGGGCTTGGTTCTTCAGGAACTGACATCGCTCACCTGGTAGTCGATCTTAAAACTAGACCCACTTTACAATTAATGATAGAGGGGAAGAATTTTGTAGGAAGTTTAGACACAGGAGCTGATAAAAGTATTATTTCTCCAACTGGTGGCCTAAGGCGTGGCCTGTTACACAATCATCCCACTCCTTACAGGGGTTGGGATATGAGGCCAGCCCTGCAGTCAGTTCACGCTCCTTGACTTGGCAGACACCAGAGGGTCAGACAGGAAGCTTTATACCTTATGTGCTTCCTCTCACTGTTAACCTCTGGGGAAGAGACATTTTGCAAGACTTGGGACTAACATTGACTAATGAGTATTCACAACAAGCCATAGAAATTATGAAAAGGATGGGATATACGGAAGAAAAAGGCCTTTGCAGAAAAGAACAAGGAAGATTAAACCCAATCTAACAAGAAAGTAATACAGGAAGACAAGGTCTGGGTTTTCCCTAGTTGCCATTGAGGGCTCTATGCCCATACCCTGGCTTACGGAGGAGGCTGTGTGGGTTCCTCAATTGCCTTTATCCTCTGAGAAATTGGAGGCCACTACCAAATTAATTGAAGAGCAAGTTAAAAATGGCCATTTAGAACCTTCTACTTCCCCTTGGAATACGCCTATTTTTTTCATAAAAAAGAAATCAGGAAAATGGAGACTTCTCCACGATTTAAGAGCCATTAATGCGCAGATGCGATTGTTTGGTTCGGTGCAACAAGGTTTACCCTTGCTCTCTGCCTTACCCAGACAATGGAGGATAATAATTATAGATATTAAAGACTGCTTCTTCTTCATTCCCCTACACCCACAAGACAGACAGAGATTTGCATTTACTTTACCTGCTATTAATCACCTTGAACCTGATAAGAGATATCATTGGAAAGTTTTGCCTCAAGGCATGGCCAATAGTCCTACTATGTGTCAACTGTATGTACAAATGGCCCTTGAACCTGTTAGGAAACAATTTCCTTCCCTGCTTTTGATTCTTTATATGGATGATATTCTTATCTGCCATAAAGAGATGACCATTTTGCAGAACTCATACCCTTTATTAATTGCTACATTAGGACAGCGGGGTCTGCATATTGCCACAGAGAAGGTTCAAATTTCAGAAACTGGTTCCTTTTTAGGGACAGTTATTTACCCTGAGAAAATAGTTCCTCAAAAATTAGAAATTCGGAGAGGTCATTTACATACCTTAAATGATTTTCAAAAATTATTAGGTGATATAAATTGGTTAAGACCGTTTTTGAAAATTCCCTCTGCTGAATTGAAACCTTTGTTTGACATTTTGGAGGGAGATTCTCACATTTCCTCGCCAAGGGCACTAACACTGGCTGCAAGCCGTGCCCTGTGAATGGTAGAGGATGCTATCCAGGAGGCCCAGCTAAAACGCATTGATGAGACCAAAACTTTTAATTTATGTGTCTTTAAAACCTGACATTTACCAACTGTTGTGTTATGGCAGGACGGACCCTTATTATGGATCCATCCTAATGCATCCCCTGCAAAGATTATTGAATGGTAACCAGATGCAGTTGCTCAGCTTGCCCTTGGGGGATTAAAAGCAGGTATTACTCATTTTCGAAGGGAGCCTAAGGTTCTGATAGTACCTTACACTGCACATCAGGTTCAAATATTAACTGCTACCTCCGATGTTTGGGCGGTGTTAGTCACCTCCTTTAATGGCCAAATAGATAATCATTATCCTAAACATCCTATTTTACAATTTGCCTTGAGTCAGGCTGTTGTTTTCCCATGTATTTTATCTCAAGAACCACTCCCAGATGGGGTAGTGGTATATACGGATGGGTCAAAAACAGGAGTAGGCGCTTATGTGGTTGATTATAGAGTTACATCTAAACAATATAATGAAGCTTCACCTCAAATTGTGGAATGCTTGGTGGTACTGGAAGTCTTAGAAACCTTTCCAGGCCCCTTAAATATTGTATCTGATTCCCTTTATGTGATAAATGCAGTTAAAGTCTTGGAAGTTGCTGGATTAATTAGGCCCTCTAGCAGGCTTGTGGAAGTTTTTCAAAAGATTCAATCTACCTTGGTCAATAGAAGATATCCTGTTTTTATTACACATATTAGGGCTCACTCAGGTCTACCAGGTCCAATGTCTCATGGAAATGACCTGGCAGAACGAGCCACAAAGTTGGTTGCTATCGCCCTATTCTCAAAATTGGATTTGGCCAAAGATTTTCATAAAAAATTTCATGTGACAGCAGAGATGTTACGTCGTCAATTTGATATAACTAGAAAAGAAGCTAGAGATATAGTTACTCAATGTCAGAATTGCTGTCAATTTTTACCCGTGCCTCATGTGGGAATTAATCCACGAGGAATTCAGCCATTACAAATTTGACAAATGGATATTACTCATATTTCATCCTTTGACAAGCTACAGTATTTACATGTTTCTATTGACACCTGTTCTGGAATCATTTTTGCCTCCCCCTTATCGGGAGAAAAGGCAGCACATGTTATCCAACATTGCCTTGAGGCCTGGAGTGCCTGGGGAAAGCCTAAAATTCTCAAGACTGATAATGGACCAGCTTATGCTTCTCAAAAGTTTGGACAATTTTGTCGCCAAATGGAGGTGACCCACCTGACGGGCCTTCCATACAATCCTCAAGGACAAGGCATCATAGAACAGGCTCATCGCACTCTAAAATCTTATCTAATAAAACAAAAAGGGGGAGTCGAGAAGGCTCTACCCTTAGTGCCACGAGTAACCATTTCTATAGCACTCTTTACTCTTAATTTTTTAAATTTGGACAGTCAGGGCCATTCGGCTGCTGACCATCATTGCTTAGACCCTGATAGGCCAAAGAAGATGGTCAAGTGGAAGGATGTCTTGACTGGCCAATGGAAAGGCCCGGATCCTATTTTAATAAGATCCAGGGGAGCGGTTTGTGTTTTTCCGCAGGAAGAAGACCATCCATTTTGGCTACCAGAGCGACTGACGCGAAAGCTCGTGGCAACTGAAGATGACCCCCCAAAAGATGTTTCCAGTCCTAATTTGGATCCTCCAGATTTGGGTTCCTAGTATATGGGGGAAACAACGA
The DNA here is from genome assembly GCF_004785775.1 of Grammomys surdaster. Taxonomy (NCBI): domain Eukaryota; kingdom Metazoa; phylum Chordata; class Mammalia; order Rodentia; family Muridae; genus Grammomys; species Grammomys surdaster. The sequence continues at coordinate 1,634,611 of NW_021620862.1, forward strand.
TGGGCTATACTATCTGCTTTTCCTAAACCCATACCTGTTAGACATGATGTCGTGGTGTTTCCAAGATTTCTTACAACCAACAAAACCATGGAGCTGCCCTATCTTCCCTATGATAAAACCCACGCCCCCCTGGGGGAAAATCGCTCCTTACCTGAACGGGGCTCTCTCTGCTTTCAGATTACTGAGACAGGAAACTGTATAACTCTCTCGAAGAGAGCCTTGGGGTGGTTTTATGACAAGAGAAGCTGGGTTAAATTAACAACTAAAAAGGATAATAATAAAAAGGATAATAATTATGTCACTGAGTTCTCACAGTCCTTTTTGCAACCGGCCATTTGGATAAATGGAACATTTTTACCACCCGACTTTACTGATGGGGAGCATCCCCGTCAACCTAAGGTCTCCCCCTTTTGTAGTCAAGAAGATGAGGGAGTTGTTCTGCCCTGGTCTGATTGTCAATCCAGAGTAACAAGATGGGCAGATACCAATGAAACCTTTTCCTTTTCACCCAATATGTTGGTGGATCCTGGAGCTGACTCAGTGATGAGAGAGGGCCCTTTTCTACAGGGCCTTGATATGAATCCCTTCCACAAATGGCTACTTTGTGGGATTAATGGCAGTTGTACCGACCTCAACCCCCTAGTCTTTCTCCAGGGCGGAGTGGCAGGAAGGACATCCTTTACGGGAATTATTAATGGAACTATGGTGAAACAGGGTTCAGATCAGGCCCCTCGGTTGACAAATGCTACTCAGTTAATTACTGTAGTTAGCAAGACTATTGTAAATCAAACAAGTTATTTACCTACCCCGGTGTGTGTTTATTCCCCCTTCCTGTTTATTCTTTCAAATTCCTCATTTGAAAACTGCACCAATGATTCATGCATGATGTCTCAGTGTTGGGCTATTGGACAAGCTAAGCGTGCCATGGTTGCCAGGGTGCCACAATGGGTCCCTGTTCCTGTTGAAACCCCTTCTACCCTATCATTATTCAGACAAAAAAGAGATTTTGGGATAACTGCGGCTATTGTAACGGCGATTTCCATTAGCGCAGTTGCAGCTACGGCTGCTGGGATTGCTATGGCAACCTCGGTCCAGACAGATACAGCCTTGAATCAGCTATCCGCTACAGTGGCAGAGGCGGTCAACCTCCATACTTCTATGAGTGCTCAATTGAAAGGTGGATTGATGATTGTTAATCAGCGCCTAGACTTGGTAGAAGAAAGGTTAGATATTCTCTTTCAATTGGCACAATTGGGATGTGAAAGAAAACTGGGAGCCCTCTGTATTACTAGTGTTCAATATGAAAACTTTACTCGAGCAGTGAATTTGTCCAGACAATTGTCTCGTTACCTAGCAAGAGAATGGTCAGAAGGATTTGATGAACTTCTCGAGAAGTTGCGAGCAGCGGTGATGGCCATCAACTCAACTCGCGTGGACCTTTCACTGACTGAAGGACTCTCCTCCTGGATTTCTTCGGTCTTCTCCTCCTTTAAAGAGTGGGTGGGAGTAGGCCTGTTTGGTGCAGCCCTGTGTTGTGGATTAGTGTTCATGCTTTGGTTGGTTTGCAAGCTCAGAGCTCAACAGAAACATGACAAGGTCGTTATTGACCAAGCACTTGTGGCCCAAGAACAAGGTTCATCTCCCGAAATCTGGTTGTCTATGTTAAGGAAATAGCCAGCAAACAGATCCCTCAGCCATTGCACCCTAAGGGATCAGCCCATTGCACTGGGTCGGTGAGGGGTCTTGGCCTGGCTAGTCCTTGTCTGTGTAGCTCTGGTACCTGAATATTGAGGCAAACAGCCCTTGCACCCCTGGGAGATGGCTCCATTGCACAGGGACGGGTGTTTGCATCTCTTTCTGTTTCCCCTAGCCCTTGCACCCAGAGGACTTGTGTCCATTGCACCTGGTAAGGTGGGGGAAGACTGTGCTGACAGATGCTACTACGCCTCCGGGCCAGCTGCCATTGGTCCCAACGACGGGAATAGGTTGGCGTCATAAGTCAGAAGCACATCAGCTGTGAGTCTGCCTTATGACGGGGATTATGAGAGGCCACAACCTGGGGCACACATTCTCTTGCCTCGAGAATGCCAGGTGTGGGAGCGCAACCCTCGTAGCCTAAGACAGGGAGCTCACTCCTCCTTGATGCTGACTACAGAAGCACGTCTACTAGCCTAAGACACGGGACACTGGCCAGGCCTATCACTGATCTTAATAAAACAAAAAGGGGGAGATGTAGGTAGCCGCGGTGAGCGGTGACAGTATTTGCCATTATAAGATGGCGCTGGCATCCAGTGCTCTCCCAAGTTTACAGATGAACTGTGCATTGTGCAAGTGATGAATGCGCGCCAAATCACAGCCCATCCCGGGGCATAATATGCGCTCCTGGGCAAGCAGCCAACCAGAAATGAACGCGCCGCTCCAGGGTGTATATAAGCAGTGCCTTTTCGGGGCCCAGGGTCTTCCTCTTCACATCGCAATAAACACTTGCTGCAGAAGGATCCTGGTGTTCGTGTGCATTCTTGCTGGCGAGAAGATTGCGCAGGTCACATTTCGTGGTCTTGAGTTTAACTGTGTCAGCATTCTTTCTTGTGCCTAAATGTAAGTACTTTGTGGGGATGTTCATAGCCTTGTCCCATTTTCTATTTTCTCTCTTTCCTGTGTGAGGCTGAAATGTGATCTTTTACCTTCCTGCTCCTCTGTCATGCATCCCCCCTAACCTGGACATTATAGACTCAAGCCCTGAGGTGACATAAGCCAAAATAAATACTTAAATTGCTTTAGGTTCTGATCTTTTATCACAGCTACAGAAACATAACCAACACACATCTCCTAAAGCCATCTTACGGTTTACAAAAAGAACTTCTTAAAGATGAGAGAAATAATCGAAACAGGTTACATGTTAGGTATTTTTACTTTTAAAATTTTGTTTAATCTTTAGGTCTTGTTTTGTAATCAAATACAATAGATAGGTGATAGAGATGATTGATACAGATAGATAATAAACAGATAGATAGATAGATAGATAGATAGATAGATAGATAGATAGATCTCATGTGCTTCCCTTTATTATGGTGAGAGCCCATTTCTCCTTGGAAGACCCTCAGACATCTTTAGCTGGCTACTGGAAGTATATGTACTTAAATGAGTACAGATCTAATTTCAAAGAGTCACTACTTAAGGAACGTGATAGAAATAAGTCACATTATTTACAGAAGCCAAGATGTCAAATAACTTGAGAAGAAGAAAGGATAAGATGAGGAAAGAACTACAGAATCTATGTTCCTTGTAATACAACTAGACCTTGTGTGATTTGCCAAGGTCAACATAAAAGGATATGAGAGCACATCCATCAGAAAACAAAACATCTCATAGCATGCTTGTCACTCAGAGAGGCTAAAGAAAATGAACGAGCCCTGTCTAGTGTGTAGGCAATCAGTTCCCCTCACTGACCTATTCGTAAAAGTAGAATTTAATTTCCTAGTTTCTACCTATATAACTTTAAAGATTAAGACAGTATAAATTGGATTTTGATTTGCATACATTAAAGTGGAAAAATAAACAGCAGTGGGTTTTAGAAGAGAGAGCAGTTATTACATATTAACTATGTGACTTTTATAAATGGTGCTGAGGATTTAACCCACAGTATCAGGAAGGCAAGGCAAGCATTTCCACCACTACTATATCCCTTGCCTGACAGATGTATTAAAAAGGAGAATTAAAGAACATTCTGGAATGACTGTAATATTCTTTACTGTAGTAGAATTTGGGCTATACATGTACATACACATCTCAAAATTGATATTTCTATATACATTAAAATATTCCAGTTAGTCACATGCATTTCGGTGTAATTATTGATTTTTTTCAGATTTACTTTGAAATTCAACTAAAGATGAATAGATGGAATAGACTAGATCTGTAGCAGATCAAATCTAGTAACATCACAACTGTACACTCTAGGTGGGGGGTATGTAGGTACTCATTATAAAATTCTTTCATCCATTTGCCTAAGAATTTTATGAATCCATTGTTATTAATAGCTGAGTAATACTCCTTTGTGTAAATGTATCACATTTTCTGTATCCTCTGTTGAAGGACATCTGGGTTCTTTCCAGCTTCTGGCTATTATAAATTGGGCTGCTATGAACATAGTAGAGCATGTGTCCTTGTTATATGTTCGAGCATCTTCTGGGTATATGCCTAGTAGTGGTATAGCTGGATCCTCAGGTAATGCTATGTCCAATTTTCTGAGGAACTGTCAGACTGATTTCCAGAGTAGTTGTACCATCTTCCAATCCCACCAACAACGTAGGAGTGTTCCTCTTTCTCCACATCCTCCCCAGCATCTGCTATCACCTGGGTTTTTGATCTTACCCATTCTGACTGGTGTGAGGTGGAATCTCAGGGTTGTTTTGATGACTAAGGATGTTGAACATTTCTTTAGGAGCTCTTCCATCATTCAAGTTTCCTCAGTTGAGAATTGTTTAGCTCTGTGGCCCATTTTTAATAGGGTTATTTGATTGTCTGGAGTCTAATTTCTTGAGTTCTTTGTGTATATTAGCTCTCTATCAGATCCTGTGTGAGGTAACTCAATCACAAAAGAACACACATGGTATGCACTCACTAATAAGTGGATATTAGCCCAAAAGCTCGCAATACCCAAGATACAACTCACAGACCACATGAAGCTCAAGAAGGAAGACCAAAGTGTGGGTGCTTCGGTCCTTCTTAGAAGGAGTAACAAAATACTCACAGGAGCAAATAGGGAGACAAAACGTGGAGCAAAGACTTTAGGAGGGGCCATCCAGAGACTGTCCTACCTGGGGATCCATCTCATGTGCAGTCACCAAACACAGGTGCTGTTGTGGATGCCAGGAAGTGCATGCCAACTGGAACTTGATATAGCTGTCTCCTTAGAGGTCTGCCAGAGCCTGACATACAAAGAGGAAGATGCTCAAAGCTAACCATTGAACTTGTCCCCAATGGATGAGTTAGAGAGAAGACTGAAGGAGCTGGAGGGGCTTGTGGCTGCATGGAGAGAGCAACAATACCAACCAACCAGAGCTCCCAAGGTCTAAACCACCAGCCTGGAAAAACACATGGAGGGACCCAGGGTTCCAGCTGTATATGTAGTGGAGGATGGCTTTGTAGGGCATCAGTGGGAGAGAAGGTCCTTGGTCCAGTGAAGGCTGAATGCCCCAATGAGGGGTAATTCGAGGGTGGGGAGGCAGGAGTGGGTGGATAGGTGAGGGCACACCCTCATAGAAGTAGGAGGAGGGGGATGAAATAGAGGGATTCTGGGGGGTGGGAAGTGGGGAAAGGGGATAACATCTGAAATGTAAATAAATAAAATATCCAATAAAAAATTCTTTCAATGTCCCTTAATATTCTTTTTTCCCATAATTAAAGATGGGAAAGAAGTCGTATCAATACATTTTAGAGAAAAATAAACGACCTCTTATATGAATTCAAACGAACACTTATGCTCATAGCTTTGAAGAATCAATGTTGGAAAGATCCTACTTCTTTCAGTGTTATATGTAATATAGCTTAAAGACAACGTCAACAAAAACCAGCCCAAACAAGAATCATTTCACTTGCAACTATAGGTGGTAATCTGGGGTAGGCCCCACTGGGCATTTCCTGATCTCCCCCCTATCCTTCACACTATACAATAAGTGACTGTGTGGCCTGGATGGCCTCCCTCAACATCTTGTGTTTAGTGATGGCTTTTTATCTGGAGCTCTTGTTTCTGTGTTGTCCCTCACCAATAAAAAGGCTGTGGCATGATGGTTTAGATGCTCTCAGGAAGCTGAGCACAGAAGCTGCAGCCTGTCCTCCCTGCTGTAAAGTCACACGATAGAGGAGCATGGGTACCAAGTATGGGACATGTGTGCAGCTGTTCTGTGAACCGTCACAACCCTGGCTATGGCTACATAGATATCATTTAGAATATGATATCCACCCCAAATTTCATGTATTGAGAGACTGGTCCAGTGTGTGGTAGTGTTGGAGTGATGGAGTCTCTATAATGCAAAGCCTGTTGGAATTTTCCTTATTTTGTGGGAGCTCTACCTTCATAGATCAGTACAGTCTTCTGGAAGTGGGTCAGGTCTTGGATTAAATTAGTTCCCATTACAATTTCTACTAATCTCCTTTCTGCATACATGCTTTCCTGTAGTCAAGGACCTTTGACCAGATAACACGCAGTTTGGACTTTTCAGCAACTAAAATCATAAGCCAAATGAACTTCTCCTGATTGTTTTAAATAAAGCATCCTGATTTATTTTAATTCAGCCATCCCAATAAATTCAAACATTTTAGAAAGCTTGACTTGTCAAGATGACTACACATTTATATACGATATTAAGTGCTGTTGAGCAGCTCCTCCACCTCCTTCCCTTTACACCTGGTGACCACTAATCTGATTCCCATTTCTCTTTGTCTCATTTCATAATGTATGAACACATAAATGTACACCAGATAATATGTGACTTCTGTGTCTGACTTACACTTAGCACAGTGCTTTTATGTTTCAACCCATGTCAACATGTTTGTGTGTGTGTGTGTGTCCACACATGAGCACATGCATGTGGTAAATGTGCACATGTGTACACATTCATGAGGAGGTAAGATCAACCTCTTGCATAATTTACTCAGGAGCTGTCCACCTTTGCATTCGAGACAGGAACTCTCAATGGCCTAGAGTTCATTGAATGGGCAGGCCACCTGCACAGAGGTGTACATCTCTCTACTTCTCCACTGCTCAAATTACAAAATATATTCCTCTCCTTTTGGCTTTTCATGTGGTCTCTGGGGATCAGTCTGGGGTCTTCAGGCTTACAAGGCAAGTCCTTTACTAACTGAGCCATATGACCTGCCCAATTCTTCCTTTTTAAATGTCTAGACTAAATTCAACTGCATAAGAAGAAAAAGAATATACAAACAGCCAACATTAGGTAGGAGGCTTTGTAACAAGCCATAAAGTATGTGATTTCTTCATTACATATCAGAATTAATAGACAGCAGATGGCTATGGTGGTGCATACTTTCGATCCCAGCACTCGGGAGGCAGAGGCAGGTAGATCTCTACGAGTTCAAGGCCAAGCTGATCTACCAAGTGGGTTTTAGGTTACCCAGAGCTTCACAATGAGGCCTTGTTCAAAAAAAAAAAATCCTGAAAAGATAAAATAAATAGCAAAGCTACAGCAGTTTGTAGAGTGGGTTAATTAGCATAAGAATACAAAAATAGGCCGGGCGGTGGTAGCACACGCCTTTAATCCTAGCACTTGGGAGGCAGAGGCAGGCGGATTTCTGAGTTTGAGGCCAGCCTGGTCTACAGAGTGAGTTCCAGGACAGCTAGGGCTACACAGAGAAACCCTGTCTCAACAAAACAAAACAAAACAAAAAAAAAACAAAACAAAAAGAAGAATACAAGAATAGACCAATGGATTGAAAAACTAGGAGGTGTAGACAGCAGCTCCACACGTGTCTAGTTACTTGCCTCTTAGCAGAGCATCGCAGCACAGAATAAGAATAAGAAGGATCACTTTTCAATACACAGTACTGGGACAGAAGATAAAATGAAAATGCTCCCTACTTAATATCACACTTAGAAATCAGAATCATGGGGGCTGGAAAGAGGGTTGTGAAATTAAGAGTGCCCAGTGCTGTGTCAGAGGATCTGAGGTCAGTTCCCAGGACCCACACCAGGGCAGTTTGTAAGGCCTCTAGCTCCCGCTCCACAGGACCCAACTGTCCTTCAGACTTGTACAAGCACCCACACCCATGTACATTCATATCCACAGACAGAAAAAAAATCAATCTTTTTAAAAAATCAGCATCACATAATCGAAATTCTAAATATAAAAGGGAAAATATTACATTATTTTTTAATTAAAAAAATGTATTCCTGAGCCCTGGGCAAGGGCTTTTAAACAACACACACACACACACACACACACACACACACGCTCAGGATATAGCTTAGTGGCAGAGTAATTGTCTAGCATGTACAAGGCACTAGGCTCAAGCATCAGCACAGAAGACAAAAAGAGATACATAAGAGCACTGAGAAACAAAAAATGATAAATTAAGCTGTGGTATTGTTAAAAATCCATTTTCCCCAAGAATACTGTCATGAAAGTGAAAAAAAATAAAGCAAGCATGGAAGTAGAAGAGATTTATTTTTGCACTTGTAAATTTGAAATGGAAGACCCAAAAATCTATGCAGAATGCCAATAGATCAATAAGTAAACTAAAGACAGTCCAACTGAACAAACAATTAGTATGAACCAACACTACACAATGGAGGCTATCCAAATTACCAACACCTCTAAGAAAAAGATGCCTAATCTCTTTAGTCAGGATAACACTAATCAAAATCACATTCAGTAGAATTAACAAAAAAAATCCCTCAGCCAGGAAGGTTGCAGGACCCAAGATTAATGTACAAAAGTAAATTGCTTTTTGATATATCACCCCTGAGCAGACAGAATTGAAATTAGAATAACAAACCCACTTCCATTAATGCCCACCAAAATTAAATGTTTGGGTATAAATCTTAGCAAAATGCATAAATGATCAATGTGAAGAATGGCAAAACTGATGAAAGGCATCAGACTAGAGCCAATTAACTGGAAAGATTGTAAGACATGATTTTACCCAGGTGTCAGTGCTTCCCAACTTGATCTAAGAAGTCAGTATAATCCTAACTAAAACCCTAGGAAGTTGCTTTGGGAATCCCAACAAACTAGCTCTAAGGTTTGTATGGAAAGGTAAAACAAATCCTCACTCTATTGGAGGGAAATGGCCCAGCTGGAGAACCAACCTCAAGACTTATGATAAAGCCACGATGTTCCAGAGTGTACTGTTGCCTAAAGATGAGACAAATAAATCAGAGGAACAAACAACAGAGCCCAGAAACAGACCCAAAGAAGCAATTCTGGCTAAGCATCATTACCAGAACATGGATCCTGCAGGAAAGCAGAACTGAGGCAGCAGCCAGTTATTACACACAAAAGCTATAAGCAATGTCTTGTATAACAAGCTCCGAGACTGCATTAAAGGAAAAGTGCATTAACAAACCCTGTCTGTCTTCTGTGGTCATGCTGTCTTTTCAGACAGGATCCTGATGAACACACAGAGGCTGTTATGTCCCTTGTGTTGGAAACTTTTGGGTTCTTCTCTTGGGAATAGTCACCCCATTGTTCTGGGCTATGAGAAATTAAGGGGTCATGTCCACCTTTTATTCAATTTTCTGTTGGTATACTATCTTTTAAAATAAACATTTTTAGAACTATCTATCATAACATCAAAATAGAACAAAACTGTTCTCATGCTTGATGTTGACAACTGTTGCATGTGGTCAAATTTGCAGAGGTAAACTTTTCTTTTACCTAATGTTAGATCCTGAATTATGAACTATGAGAGAACTACTCACGTTGTTAACTGCAGGTCCTTCTGTGAAAAAGAACACATTTGGGACTGTAATATTTTTTTAAGATGTATAAAGTCAAATTAATTATAACAACCATGGCATTTGCTTCTCTATGTTTGAAATGTTACAGGCACATTGGTGTGCTATTTAAGAATACTGATCAGATGGGTAGAACACAGACATATCGCTAGAACTCTGAGGATGTTCGCTAAATCAAAGTTCCCATTACACAAGCCCTCATTCTATGTATGGAGCAGCTCTCAACCTTTCTTGATCCACCTCCTGCCCTGCCACCAGCGGCCAACTAAGTCCAGCCACTGGTACAGGTGCAAAGGGGTACACTGGATGTTTCAGGGTCATCTATGGCTCCTTAAAACACTAAACCCGCTGTGTGGAAATCCAAAATGCTTCATACAGTATATGAAGTTGTATGAAGTACCACATGTAGCAGAAATAGAACATACATGGACAAGCCCTCTCTATGTAAATAACTACCCTTCAAAAGCTCCTACTGTGTGACACAAAAGCCTTGATCATTTGTGAATCACTACCATTTGAGCCACTAGGGCCTTCCTCCCTCCTGGGAAATGGATCCTTTATTAATAACTCCATTTGCTTTGCTGACTCCATTCCAGGTATCTTCAGTTCTTTGTTCTGGACACAAAAACCAAGAACTTCTCTGGAGGTCCCCATCAAATCCCAACATTAGAGTTGTTGGGTAACCTTGGTTACTCACCACCCAAGGCTTTAACCTTCTCCTTAGTTTCTTTTTCCTATGCTACTGGCCGTCAGACAGTTCCAATATCTTTGAAGCTTGAGGAACTACATCACCTCCATAAAATATCTTCATCTGGATCTGGAGAGATGGCTCAGGGTTTAAGGGCATTCACTGCTCTCCCAGAGGTCCTGAGTTCAATTCCCAGCATCAACAGAGCAGCTCTCATCTGTAACTAATTCCAGAAGATCCAAAACCCTCTTTGGTCTCCATGGACTCTGCACACACATAGTTCACATATATACATATACACATACACATACACATACACACACATACACACACACACACATACACACACACACACACACACACACACACACACACACACACACATATATATATATATATATATATATATATATATATATATATATATGCAGACAGAACACCCACACGCACAACATTAAAAATTCAAAAAGAACAACAACCAAATCCTTTACTTATTCCTGACTCTACCAGCAGTGCGGGCTTTTATCTGTTTGGCTGTCGGGGCAATGTGTTGTTTTCTTAGAATCTCCTTTATGTTGTTTAGCACACTCTCCATGAAATTACAGTTATTTTAGGTGATGATATGTCCTTCCAGATTCTCATGCTTTGAGGGAGTTCTGGGATGGAGAGAGAGTTGGGCATCAGAAGCTGAGTCTTAGGCACACTGGTATCAGGGAATACCAATTAGTTTCAGGGAGAATGCAGAAGGTGATGGGAGCAGAGACAGGATCTTCCCAAATGCCAGCATTAACAGGCTAAGACTTGCTTAGAAAGATGATTAGAAATGGAACTAGAGAGATGCTTAAAAGCACTGGCTGCTCTACCAGAGGACCTAAGTTCAATTCCCAGCACCCACATGGCAGCTCACATAGAGTTTGCCTTAGACCTAAAACAATTCCTCCTCCTCCTCCTCCTCCTCCTCCTCCTCCTCCTCCTCCTCTTCCTCCTCCTCCTCCTCTTCCTCCTCCTCCTCCTCTTCCTCCTCCTCCTCCTCTTCCTCCTCTTCTTCTTCCTCCTCTTTCTCCTCCTCTTCCTCCTCTTCCTCCTACTTCTCCCTCCTCCTCCACCTCTTGCTCCTCCATCCTCCCTCCGCCTCCTCCTCTACAATTCTAGTTCAAAGAGATCTGATACAGACATATACGGAGGCAGAACAGCAATGCACATAAAATAAGTAAATCATTAAAAAAAGAAAGATGCTTGTAATTAAAACAGAGACACAGAAAAAAAATCCAGAGAGAATTATCACATTTTAGAAGCCATGAGTTTCAAAAAAGATTTTCAAGGAAAAAATCATGTGATAATTCAATTCGGTGATAAGATCAAGTCAAATGATAGGAAACCGTTTGGGCCTGGGGGTGTTGTTTTCCTTCAGCTCTTTCATGATTCTGATGATGCTGAGTCATCCAACCTATTTTTCTCTATTAAAAATAACATATTTTGGCTGTGAAAGTAGGAGAGCTAGATATAGACTGGCTAGAGGGTTCTTTTGAGCTGGGAGGGGCTGGGACATGTTGAAAGACTTTGAGAAGTAAATCATGAAAGGGCAGAAAAAAGAACTGAAGTGAGGCATATCTGTGAGAAAGTGATCAAGAGTGCTTGGGAGAAACTGAAGATGGGCAGAGGGAATCTTACAATAGTAAGATTTCATAGAGCAGGGTTTGCCTTAGGCCTGAGGCAATTCCTCCTCCTCCTCCTCCTCCTCCTCCTCCTCCTCCTCCTCCTCCTAGTCCTCCTCTTCTTCCTCCTCCTAATCTTCTTCTTCCTCCTCTTCTTCCTCTCCTCCCTCCTCTGCTTCCTCCTCTTCCTCTTCTGCCTCTTCCTCTTCTTCCTTTTCCCTGCCTTCTCTCTCTCTCTCTACATACATACATACATACATACATACATACATACATACATGAATTACACTCATAGTCACACACATACTGGAAAAATAGTATACTATTGAGTTCCACCCCCAGATGACAGAGGACATTTTTATCTTTCACTGCATTACAGAACAATAAAAATACGTGAACCAATAAAGATGAATTAGTTATGACAGGGGGAAGTTGGACAAAACTTCTGCCACTTTGGCTCAGTTTCCCTGATTAATAATAACTCATGTATTTATTTACATTTATATAAATACTTATAATATTTAAAGTATTATTTATAGGCAGAAAGGGTTTATTTTGACCAAAGTGTTCATTTTCCCAGGCTGTGTTAAGCACTGAGTACACATTTATTCAATGATATTGTTATCTCCATTTGTATACAAGAAAACAGGTTTATGTAAATGTTACTTTTATTTCCCTGATACAATTGTCATCTCCAAGGCTTACTAACTCTGTTTGCTAACCTAGGGCTAGTCCTGGAAGCTTCTAGCCTCCTTATAATCTAATCTAAGCCTAGAATGTTTTGAGCCTCTGAGACTTACTGCTGAATAAGCTCACCCTTTCTAGCTCTTTCTGAACTCTCATTGAATGGTTCAACTCAGCTGTCCTGGCTCAAACTCCTCTCCAAGCTTCTCTTAGCTTCTGACTGAATTGCTCTGCTTGGCCTCAAACTAACTCGAGCGAACTGTTCTTATTTTCTGGTTCCTTCTCATTCTCTGGCTCATTCTGTTTTCCCCTGTGTCAAGCTTGTTCTCTTTACAAACAGTCTCTGTAAATTGTCCCAATAAAAACTGCCTCTGAATTCTGTCAGGGGCAGCCCTGCTTATACACTGAAGGCCTAAAATCAGCCATAGGCCTAAAATCAGCACTAGGCTTGACATACATGCCTGCTAGCACCAAGTCTTGGGTCTCTGTGGAAAAACACTGAAACAGATGCCTAGAAGCTATTATAAACAAACAGCTTTGGTGGAAAATTGCCAGGCTGAATACATAGACCTTGTAGATAGGTAGCCTTGGTGGATAGTACCAACTTAGATAAAGACAAGTGAATCATAGGCGGAGTCATAGTGGTGTGTCCCCTGAACCTTCACCCAGCTGACACTATGTTCTGGAAGATATCTGTACTCCCCCTGAACACCCACATTCCTGTGTCATCCCCTTCCCCACATCCTGCTTTTTTGTGTATATAACCTGTGTGTGCAAATGTAAAAATTACAATCTGATCAGATTATAGACAGGTTGTCACTTCCTTGCGTCTTTGCCTGCTTCCCCTCCCCCCCCCCACTCTCTTTCAGGTGACCTCCCCAGACCCTTGTTTAATGTCCTGCTGGAAAGGACAGAATTCCATGAACTGAACTGCCACAAACTCCAATCCACTGCAATACCTTTCACTGACCTATGAATGCTAGGATTAAAGGCATGTCCCAACACACCTGGACCCAAGCTTTTCTGTACTTGGAAATTGCTCAGTGCCCTGCAGGTCTTGAACTTGGAGATCTTCTCCTGGGATTAAAGGATTGTCTATATTCCAGCCAGAGTAGCCATGTTATTGGAATAAAAATCCTCTACGAATAATTTTCTGCAAAATCCCCTCTAAAAAAAAGCTTCTAGGGAAGACAGTGAATAAAGAATAATATTGACCATTTAGGGTAATGAGTGGCCATGAACTATCTAGGAGAATTGTTTGGGGTGCACTGAAAAGTATGAGGAAAGCTTGAAGCTTGAAGTGGTGGCACATTCCTGGAATCAAGATCATCCTTAAATTCCAAATTCAAGAGAATTTGAAGTCCGCAAAAATGCATAAATTACATGAGTTCCTATTACGAGAGAGAGAGAGAGAGAGAGAGAGAGAGAGAGAGAGAGAGAGAGAGAGGGAGGGAGAGAGAGAGAGAGAATAGTGACATAGTGACTGAGGTTGGGAATTTAAAATAACATGTATTGGGTTCTATCCCAGTTCAAAAGAAGAGGAGGGGGAAGGAAGAAAAGAGGAAGAAAGAAAGAAAGAAAGAAAGAAAGAAAGAAAGGAAGGAAGGAAGAGGGGAGGGAGGGAAGGAAAGGAGGAAGGGAGAGAGGGAGAAAGACAGGAGGGAGAGAGAGAGAGAGAGAGAGAGAGAGAGAGAGAGAGAGAGAGAGAG
>NW_021620862.1:1648834-1649177 GCF_004785775.1 Grammomys surdaster
GAGAGAGAGAGAGAGAGAGAGAGAGAGAGAGAGAGAGAGAGAGAGAGAGAGAGAGAGAGAGAATAGAAGTCCATGGCTCTAATCCCACCACTCAGAAGAAGGTTGGGGCAAGAGGATTACAAATTTGAGGACATAAGAAGAGACTTTGTCGGCCGGGCAGTGGTGGCACACACCTTTAATCCCAGCACTTGGGAGAAAGAGGCAGGTGGATTTCTGAGTTTGAGGCCAGCCTGGTCTACAGAGTGAGTTCTAGGACAGCCAAGGCTATACAGAGAAACCCTCTATAACCAGAAGAAGAAGAAGAGAAAGAGGAAGAGGAAGAGGAAGGGGAAGGGGAAGGGGA
>NW_021620862.1:1649277-1669159 GCF_004785775.1 Grammomys surdaster
GAAGGGGAAGGGGAAGGGGAAGGGGAAGGGGAAGGGGAAGGGGAAGGGGAAGGAGAAGGAGAAGGAGAAGGAGAAGGAGAAGGAGAGACTTTGTCTCAAAAACAACAAATGTGACAGGCTACGGGCAGATTGAGGTCATGAAATTTAAGAGTATAGGAATGAACCAGCTCTAGGTAATTGCAAAGCATGGGCAGTGACCGCAGTGAAATATTTCTAACTCTCTACAGTGATGGTTCCTGAAGTTAAAGTTCATTAAAACTGAGATCAAGGAACTCTAGTGTTCTGATGTCAATTAACTGTCTACAGCATTATACAAGAATACCCTGAGATGTTCACGGCCAATGTGAACAAGCGATAGAGGTTCAGGAAACCGCATAACTAGAAAGAAAAAGCAAGAAAACAGGGCCTCAGAGACCATGTCATATGAGAGTAATAGAGAAAGAACTCTGAAAGGACAAAGAGACAAAACCTGGAATGTGTCTTCATCTACGTCTGACCCACTATGGTGGTTTGTACATGCTTGGCTCAGGGAGTGGCACTATTAGAAGGTGTGGCCCGGTTGGAGTAGGTGTGGCCTTGTTGGAGTAAGTGTGTCACTGTGGACGTGGGCTTTAAGTTCCTCATCCTAGCTCCCTGGAAGTCAGTATGAAGATCTTCATCAGATGAAGATGTAGAACTCCTGCACCATGCCTGCCTGGATGCTGCCATGATCCTGCCTTGATGATAATGGACTGAACTTCTGAATCTGTAAGCCAGCCCTAATTAAATGTTGTCTTTACAAGAGTTGCCTTGGTCATGGTGTTTCTTCACAGCAGTAAAACCCTGACCAATACACCCATGCCTGTCTTAAGAAAAGGGAGCATTTACAGTGGAATGGAAATTCTGACAAGCCTAGTAAAAAGGACTAGAAAATAAGACAGGGTGATAGGACAATTCAAGATGAAGAAAGCTAGGAACAGAGATGAGACAAGAGGATGACATGTAGGGCCTAGCTGAGTAATGCTGATGTCAGTAGGACTCACAGTTGAGTTATAGCACCATGCAAGTGAATTGTAGTGATGCCTCATTGTTCCTCAGCAGAGTCCTACATGGGGCTGAATTGAGGACAGGAAGAAAATATTATAAGGTGATATTTCACCCCTTTTGTCATTTGAATGACCACTGGCTTTTAGGATTGTAGTGAGAATTAGTGTGTTAATTTATATGAGAGTGCTCAATGCCCCATTGCTAGACAACACAACTAAAGGCTTGCTGTTCTTATCACCATCCTTATTAATATTGTTGGCATTCATATTCATATTGTGTCCTCTTGCATCAATAAATAAGAAAAGTATAAAAATTATTTAGATTTTACTTACCAACTAAATACAACATGCTTTAAAAATAACACTATGGGGGATATACAGAATTACTTTCCCAAATATTTCCATACTCACAGTCTATTGATAAGATATATGATGTGAGACTTCTTGGATATGAATAAAAATCTCTGAGATAGGAAAATTATCTAGGTGAGCTCAACTTAACCACAAAGTTTCCTGTGAGAGAAAGACAACTTCTAAGCCAATAGCAAGAGATCTGATCTCAGAAGCAGTGGCTGCAGGGAGATGCTTCAAAGGTGGATGAAGGAGTTGTAAGTCTAAGAGATATGGAGTACCCCTGTGTGGAAATAGGATGAAGAATAGGGGGTGAGAGGTGATGGAGTGGCATAATGAAGACAGGGAATCAAACTCTGGAGACCAGCATTAGAGTGCAGATAAGAGTTTGTTTCACAGTGCATAAACTTATATACAATGTTTGAGCAAATTCCACACCCCTAAATTCTTCCCCAATCGTATCTTCCCACACTGTCACTGTGATTAAATGAAAGCCCTGTCTGATGAGGCAACTGAGAAGGGGTGGGGGCATTGTCACCTGTTAGGACTTCCATGTATACAGGAGAAGCAACCACCACCCTGGCCTTGGTTTCTTTTTTCTCTCTCACTGGTATTCTGGGAGCCATCTTAGATCTAATGCTGTGTATGGCAGATCAGGACATGTCAAGAAGTCACAGGAGCCTGTGGTGCTTCCCTCTCCATCCCCTTTCTTCTTTCACAAGGTTGAACTCTACATCCCCCATACCTCTGAAGTTTGAAAAGCACAAAGGTAGATTCTTCCTGAAACCATTGAGAGGGATGAGCTCTGCTGCCATTTTGCTTTTAGCCCTGTAATATTCACTTCTGGCCTGAAAACCTTTTAAGATAATTAGTCTTTCTTTTCTGTTCTTAAGATTTATTTTGTTTATATGAATACTCTGTAGCTGTCTCCAGACACACGAGAAGAGGGCACCAGATTCCATTAAATATGGTTGTGAACCACTATGTGGTTGTTAGGAACTGAACTTGGGACCTCTGGAAGAGCAGTCAGCGCTCTTAACTGCTGAACCAGCTCTCCAGCCCCAATAATTAGTGTTTTCAACCCTAAGATTCTGTTAACTTGTTAAAGCAGCAGAAGGATGAGGTACATGGAACTACAGTTCAACTGGGA
Organism: Grammomys surdaster; assembly: GCF_004785775.1. Taxonomy (NCBI): domain Eukaryota; kingdom Metazoa; phylum Chordata; class Mammalia; order Rodentia; family Muridae; genus Grammomys; species Grammomys surdaster. The sequence continues at coordinate 1,651,804 of NW_021620862.1, forward strand.
TAAACATGGTTATTCTTACTCTCCTGAGGTAATGATGAGGAAGACCCTTCTACAAAGTAAAACTACTCATCCCAGTGACATCTCAGACACGAGAAAAGCCAAGAGTAAACAATTGCATTGAGCTTCATCACCTTCAGCTCCTGAGTATATTGTTTCTCCTGATGTCACAGTTGCTGACGCCAATACGACCATCCTTTGGTCAGATCAGAACTATCTTATTTGGCTACACAACCTGGACCACAGACATGCTCTGCAACTGTTGGAGTATTCAGCCTCAAGGACTGAGCTGCCAAAAGTTCTCAGCTCCTCAATATGAAGAAGCCATTGTTAGACTAATGATGCCACTCCCTGTGTGCCAAGCATTCAAACACATAAGTCTATGGGAGAGGGGGTAGCATGCCTATTCAGACCGCCACAATGGCCATCCAGCCTTGGTAAATTGGAGAGCTCCAGGTTCAGTGAGAAACACTGTCTGAAAATCAAAGATGGCAGGCAATAGAGGAAGTCACACAACATCAACCTGTGGTCTTACACATACACACTCACACACACACATACACACACACACACACACAGAGAAAGAGAGAGACAGAGAGAGACAGAGATACACAGAAGCACACAGAGACACACACACACACACAGAGAAGGGGGAAGAAATATGTACACATCTATGTACCACACACATATACACACATACACCACACAGAGGTGGGGGTGATAGATGGATGGATGGATGGATGGATGGATGGATGGATAGATAGATAGATAGCAGACAAACTGAGAGGCACTAAGCTACAAACTTTTTGAGGGTAAGGCAATGTTATACTTTATACAGTCTTATTGAATTGAGCTATCAGAATAAACCTAGTGGAGGATACAAATATCAGCCATCATGCTGACTATCTTTATCCTATAGCATCCTGAAATCCCATCTGTGATTCAAATCCTTCCAGTTTCGAGGCCAAACCCACCCACCACCCTCCTCTCAGTGGCCAGGATATTTTTTGCCATATCTTGTCACATTTGAGGACATAATTAAATTTATTCTAGTCTAGCAGATTTTACTCCCACCAAGCTGAGAACACTTCATAATAATTAGCAATGTGATAATAATCACTGATGACTATTTTTACATGAAACAAAAAAATCTAAAATATGTAGGCTACAACATACCCTCAAACACAAGTCTCAAAAGAGAGAGCCATATATTTTGGTCACCATATATGATAGACATTTCCCCCATCGGACATCCTCACTTCCTTTTAGATCTCTGCCCAATAATATGCTTATAAGAGAGTCCCCCCCCCTTCTAAATGACACTCTTCACCTGCCACCTCTGCCCTTGGCTGCCTTTTCTTCTATGGAAGGTCATCAGGGTCAGAGTTGAAACTATGCTTAGATCACACTCAGTATCTTCCAGCTCTAGTTGTTGGGCCTGGCAGAGTGGCATCAGTAAATATTTGCTGGGTGACAGCTTTACAATCAAGCAGTGAAACAAGCAAAGAGATTGGAATTGAATTTCTGAAAAGAGTTCAGCCTGCACTATGGAAGTCAGAATGGAGACTATTCCAAAAGTTAAAATTATGGCCCATCTGCACCATTCCTGGGCATTTACTTAAAAGACTCCATGTCAACATATCACATGTGTAGGGGCGTCAAAGGACAGCATGGTTTCTGGTCAAGTACTGGCTAGAAATCACCGGAGACTCCAAGTAATCCTAAGGAACCTCATGCATTTTGCCATGCTCCCAGACTCCAGGCTCCTGACAGGAGGTCACAAACCTCCATTGATCTGCACCTTTCAGGCACATAGGATAATGTCCACTAGCCCCTCCACAGGTAGAGGGCATAACTATAGGCTACAGAGCTTCAAGATAGATCTCCATATTAATGAGGTACCTAAAGGCCAGAGGGGTGTAGCCAATTAAACATTCCTTCCCAGACCCTCCTCCTTACAAAAGGTATTTAACCTCAGGTCTGCCATGAGAGTACTGGGGTATTCATCCATTTTCTGCCATGACAATAAATATCTTAAAACCATAGCCTATTTCTCTTCTTTGGGACTCACTGTGGGGAACTGTGGAGAAGGTTTTCAACTACAGAGCTGCTGTCTAATCACCGCTGTCAACCTCTCTACATTTCCAACCATGGAGGCCCAGAAACCCAAGCAAGCTGAGCCAGCTGTGACCAAGACTCTCATCCCCACAAGACGCAGCTGGAGCTCATCCCTCCCCTTCTCCTCTTCAGCTATGGGTGATCAAGCCCTTTGGCTGCCTCCCAGCGTCACCTGAGAGCCCAAGGGCCTGAGAACCAATCGATTCCTGGCCACCTTTTGGCCCGGGGACCTCCAACCCAAGAGCTCTGGCTCCACACAGGACCTCTGATTCTGTTCCCTACCCACAAGCAGAATCCTGCGGTTTCACATAACACAATCAAATTCCCTTGCCTCTGCCTCTCTGAGCCCTGGCCCTAGACCCTTGCGGGGGCAGACGTGGGACCCACAATTCAACCCATCAATGGACCCACGCACACACTACAACCCAACACACATGCACATCAATATCAAATATTTCTCTCATGTACCATAAAAGGATATGTAAGCATATATTTCATTATAGTTGAAGCAAAAATAGGGGACAGAGGAGTCTAACAGGGAGGTAAAAGGAGTAGGAGAGGAGAGTATGGTGTATATGGGAGATATACACAATGAAAATATGTATACATGTATGAAAATATCCTTATAGAACACAGTACTATGTTCAGTGAACATATATGAAAACATTTTAGTGATTTATTCATTTTATGAGCATTGATGTTTTGCCTGCACGTATGACTGGGTGAAGGTGTCAGATCCCCTGGAACTGGAGTTACAGTTGTAAGCTGCTATGTGGGTGCTGGGCATTGAACCTCTTGGTAAGCAGCATTACCCTTAACTGCTGAGCCGTCTCTCCAACACTGAAAACAAAAATTCGAGAGTCCATTTTATGGCAAGTTACAAGCTGTCTAACATCAGAGAAGTTACTTAATATCCCAATCCTGGATTTTTTTCTATCTGGAAAATTGGGGTGTCCTTTCCTCTATTTGCCAACCTCATCTATTTGCCTACCTATTTGCATCCCCAAAAGCTATCCAGTGATCGGTTGATGTGATACCCAAGTGCTGTTTTTGTTGGACATGGTATGATGTGGCTACTCAGTAAGAGCTCAGCTAGTTTTGTCTTCTAGCCACCACATGCCAGTGAAAGAAACTAGAGAAGAAAGAATCTGTCTTTCGCTGGATGGCTAATTTCCAATTCCCTGGTGTTGAATAAAAGCGGAAGAAAGCAAAGGACAGACAAGATGGGTTGTAATCTTTCTATTCAGCAACTCAGCCATCTCTAGTAACTGACCTCCAGAACACCTGACTCATCAGGCCTCTTGATTAGGCCAAACAGAAGCAGGACACACTACAGTCAATCCTTCAAGGAGTCTTTTGTTATCAGTAGACAGATGGGTCATCAAATATTAGTGACACATAGAAAAACACAAATTGTGGGGTCTGTAGGGTTTGATGCCTACAGCTACCTCCCTGATATAGAGTGCCTTTGGTAATTATTAGCTCACTGCATCTTTCTTGAAGGAAAGCTTATAACCCAATGCCAGGAGGACAAAATTAAGGTGTTTTATTTTGTACAATATAAAGCAAGTTATTCCTTGCATTTTAAAATCATGCTATGGCTCTCTATAATGCTGCTATTGTAACTTGACTTGTCTCTCTTTTTGTCTATTAGCAGGACAGTTGACAATTTACATCACACACTTTGAAAGCTGGGTACTTGGACTTCCATATTCATAATTCATTGGCCTTGCCTTTGTTGGACCTAACTGAAGGAAGGGTACTGACAAATGGACAAAGAGGACCCAGTGGTGCACTTACTCCAGAGACACAGTGATGGGCAATCATCCCAACACAGAGACTTACAGAGACTCAAGAGAATATGTTCTCTCAAATCTTGGGGGTTAGGAAAAGACATGCTTTTTCCACAAAATCAGTTTTGATCTATTGACATTGTAATACTTCTATCTAGAGAGTGCTCCCTCCTCTTCCTGACACCTAGAATATCTGATTATATTTTCTTCCCCCAGAAACTGTTTGGAATTTTTATTTTTAAGACAGGGTCTTCCTAAGTTGTCTAACCTGGCCTTGAACTCATGATCTCCTGCCTCAGACCCCCTAAATGCTAGGATTGCATGTGTATATCACCTGTAATGGCTCACCTTTATATATTCCCACAAATGTCCTCTTTCCCAGATTTTCAACTTCCTTTTCTTTTAACACTTTTGTGTTATACATATTTTTGTAAGGTTAATGTAGGCCTTTTGTGGCAAAGGTCTGCTGTGGTGTGTGTGTGTGTGTGTGTGTGTGTGTGAAAGCGAGAGAGAGAGAGAGAGAGAGAGAGAGAGAGAGAGAGAGAGAGAGGGAGGGAGGGAGAGGGAGAGGGAGAGAGAGAGTTAGAGTTTGAGTGTATGTGTGTGTGTGTGTGCATGCATACGTGTGTGTGAATATGTACGTGAGAATGTGTTTGTGTGTGATGTGTTGTAAGGATGCATGTGTGTGTGTGTGTGTGTGTGTGATTTTTAGTATTTTTAGATTCACAGCAAAACTGAACAGCAAAGCTGCAGTGTTTTTTTCTGAATTCCACCTGCTCTGGCCCATTAACAGTCTCTCTGCCATCCCTAGAGAATAACTTGTTACAGCCCATGAGTGCATGTGAACTACTGTCACTCACATGTTTAGTGAGACAATTTTTAGGAACTGTTACATCCTTTACTCTTCTACTTCCTATAGCTAAATACCCGATGGGAGAGCTCGAGGAAGGAAGGGTATCTAGGCTCATAGTGTGAGGCTACAGTCCATCACGGTGGGGATGGTGTGATGGCAGGGTCACATCACCACTGGCCACACGAAATATGAGACAGGAAGCAGAGAGCAAGGAACACTGTGGCTCAGCCCCCTCTCTCCTTTTGACCCAGCCCAGGACCTCAGCCCACTATATGATGCCACCTATATTTATGATTGGTCTTCCCATATCCTTAAGCCAATCTTGAAATTCCCTCACCAACATGCCCAGAGGTGTTTCCATGCTGATTCTAAACACCATCAAGCTGACCATGGAGATTAAGTTCCAGTATGGTTGACATTGCCATTAACTCTTACATCGTACGTTCCCTGTATCCATCATTACAGCATCATGTAGAATAGTTTTACCATCCTGAAAAGTCTGTCTACACAAAGTGGCTGCAGCTCAAAAAGGCTCAAAAGCACACACTTTGTTCTCAAACTCCCTTCTTAGTTTCTCTATCATCTTGTCCTGTGATAGCCCTCTGGCCAGTAGGACATTTCTGGTTTTAGAAAAAAATTAAAAAGCCATTTTGATGTCTCCATGTTTAGTGAGACAATTTTCTGGAATTTTTAGTTTATAATTTGTTAAAATTGAAACCCAGGGAAAAGGAAAACTTTTTTATCCTGAATGACAACTCTGTCATTTCCCTTGTGTACTTTATATGATTGCCACGCTGGAACGACTTGGGAGCAGGTTTGTGAATGGATGCCAGTAGGAAAAGAACATGGTTACGCTAGTCCTGAAATTGAAGTTACAGAACCAACTATTACTTAGTACCTACTGTATTCTAGGCATAGTGTGAGGATCACTGACAAATTGTAAAACGTAAGAAAGTGGGCTGTGAAATAAATCCAGGCTGTTAGCATGAGTAACAGTGACCTGAGTGTAAGCCATATCAGGATCATTGACATAAATCTCTGATTCAGAGAAGGACAAACAAAATTAAATCCTGTGGCTTATTGTGAGATCTAGTTCACTCATTTTGTTGCTGTCGTTCAGAATACAATAGGTTCCCAGGCCCAATTGCCTATACGCTGGTTTCACTATTCACAGAAAGAAGCCAAAGCATCCTTATTATTGTAAAGAGACCAAGGTGACCATGATGTGCAGACAAGTTTAAGGTGTTAGTACTGACTCTGGTCATCAATCAGGTTCTGAGTGAGTCAGCATACAGACAACCTTAAAAGAGAAAGTAACATTTTCTCCCTATTTGATTCACCCATTGTACTGAATACAATGGCTTGCTCACTGCGAGTCACCAGTGTTTGCTGACTAATTGAGTATAGTGAGGGAATATCCATCTCTATTTCATCTCTCGCCTATTTGGCTCTGTTTTATTCTGCGCATGACTGAGGAAACCATCTCTGTAATAGTCTTAAGAAATGGAGCAGAGGAAGGTACACATTTTGGGCCAGCAAGCCATCTTCTCAGGTATAAAGATACTTGCTATCTGTCATGTAAACCTGAAGACCGGCAACCCACGTAAAGGTGGAAAGGGAGAACCAACTCCACAAAGTAGTTCTCTGACCTCCACTCATGCGTGCTGTGACATGCACATCCACATGTGTACCTGCCTTCTAATAATAATAAATCACTTTAAAAGAAAACACTGATATAACTAAAGTTTACAAGTTCCTTCCAGAGCAGGCACACCTAGGAAAAGAGAATGAAAGACAGACAGTGGCGGGACACACCCTTAATTCCAGCACTTGGGAGGCAGAGGCAGGCAGATTTCTGAGTTCAAAACCAGTCTGGTCTACAGAGCTATTTCCAGGACAACAAGAGATACCCTATCTCTAAAAACTGGACACACACACACACACACACACACACACACACACACACACACACAGAGAGAGAGAGGGGGAGGGAGGGAGAGACAGAGAGACAGAGAGACAGAGAGAGACAGAGACAGAGAAGGAGAAAACGAGAGAGTGGGAGAGATCTGGTGTTGAGTCCTGCTGGCTTCTTTAAAAGTTGGTAACTGTGAAAATTACTCTGCCTTCTCAAGACTATTTTCTTTTTCCTTAAAATTGTTTAAAGTGTTCTTTTAATTAGGTGTACATTGTACATGTGTGTCTATGTTTGAGCATGTCCTGGAGCTGAGTCCCTGGATCTGGAGTTACAGGCGCTTGTGAGCCGCCTGATGTGGACATTGGGAACCAAACCCAGGTCCTCTGGAACATCTGTACATGAACCCAACTGCTGAGCCATCTCTCTAGGCTGGCTTTCCCACTTATAACTTCAAATAAGAACATCCTTTACAAGTCTGTACAGAAAACTAAATGATCAACTAATATACACAGAGCTCATAGCCAGCTACAGGAATTCCCATTCTTTTTCTTTTCCTGAACAACAACTTTAAAAACCAAAATTTAATTTAAAAAAAGGATTTGATAATAGAATATACTTATTCACCTGGAAACAAGTATGTGAATTGTAATTGAAATTTGCATGAGCACCAACTAAGAGATTTACTTATTATTATTACTACTATTATTATTTATTCATTTATTCATTATTATTTTCATTATTATTTTCATATTTTCATTCCAATCATTTCCCTCTCACAATTCCTCATCCCATCCCTCTTCCCACTTGCCTCCAAGAGTGTGTCCCCCCCCCTTGACCAGGCCTCTCCCTTCCCTGGGGCCTCAGGTCTCTCAACGATTAAGCACATCTTCTCCCAGTGAGGCCTGGCCAGGCAGATCTCTGTTATATTTGAGTTGGGGACCTCTGACCAGCCTATGTATGCTCCTGGTTGGTGGCTCAATCTCTGGGAGCTCCCTGGGGTCTGGGTTAGTTGAGACTGATGGTCTTCCTATGGTGTCACCCTCTCCTTCAGCTTCTTCAATCCTTCCCCCTAATTCAGCAATAAGGGTTCATGAGTTCAGTCCAATGGTTGAACTTCTCTCTCAGTCAGCTGCTGGTAGGGTCTCTCAGAGGACAGCCATGCTAGGCTTCCATCTCTAAGCACATCATAGCATCAGTAAAAGTCTCAGGCCTTTGTGCCCGCCCCCCACCATGAGGTAGATCCCAAGTTGGGCCTGTCATTGGACCATCTTTCCTTCAGTCTCTTCATTTTTACCTTGTAATTTTTTTAAACAGGAATAGTTCTAAGTCAGAAATTTTGACTGTGGGTTAGTAACACTGTCCCTCTGCTTGAGTCCCTGTTTATCTACTGGAGGTGGACTATTTGAGTTCCTTCTCCCCAATGTTGGGCATTCTGGCTAAGGTCACCCCCATTGGGTCTTTAGACTCTCTCACTTCCCAGGTCTCTGGTACTTTCTAGAGGGCCACCCTCCCCCTAATGCTGCTTATCTCCATTCATTCTATTGGCCCTCTGGGCTTCTCTCCTGTCTCCCCCCACCATCCACCCCCACATCTGATCCTGTTCCCCTTCTCTCCTATCCATGTCCCTGCCACCCTTGGCTTCCCATGATTATTTCCTCCCACTACTGAGTGGAATTGAAGCCTCCTCACTTGGGCCTTTCTGTTTGTTACATTTCTTACAGTCTGTGAGTTGTAACCTAGGTATTTTGTACTTTTTGGCTAATATACATTAATCAGTGAGTACACACTATGCATGTCCTTTTGGGTCTGAGTTACCTACCTCACTCAGGATGATAAAATCAATTTTCCTGCAAAATTTATGATGTCCTTGTTTTTAGTAGGTGAATAGCAGTCCATTGTTTAAATGAACCACCTTTTCTGTATCCATTCTGGAGTTGAGAAACATCTGCGTTCCTCATGAATCCTGAGGAACATCAGGATTCATGAGCATACGATCAGCAGGGAGTGAAGTTCCCAATGATGAAATATAAAGCTGTGTGGTCTAATTACAGACTGTCAGGGTTCTGGAATATAGTCATTTGTCAGCCTGTCTGAAACTTCAAAAGTCCGAAAAGACAAGGTAAGATAGGGATGGAAGAGGAAGGAAAAGAAGAGGAGGTGAGGGGAGATAGAGAAATATATTAGAAGGAGAAGCCTGAGAGAGAGAAAGACAGAGAGAGACAGGAAGACAGACAGAGAGAGAGAGAGAGAGAGAGAGAGAGAGAGAGAGAGAGAGAGAGGGAGACAGAGAGACAGACAGAGACAGAGACAAAGAGACAGAGAGAGAGACAGAGACAGAGGGAGACAGAGACAGAGAGAGAGAGATGAGAGAGAGATGAGAGAGAGAGAGAGAGAGAGAGAGAGAGAGACAGAGACAGAGACAGAGAGAGAGAGAACAACTAATAGCTCAATCCCCACACCTGGGAAACTGAAGCAAGAATACAGACTTGAGAGTTGAACCCTGGCCTCAGCTATATAATAAGACCTTTTTTGGAAAAAAAAAAAAAGAAAGTTTTCTGACGCTAAGGAGATAACTCAGAGGTTAAGAGCACTGGCTGCCTTTCCAGAGAACTGGGAGTTGATTCCTAGCACCTGTATGGTGGCTCCGAACAGTCTGTAAATCCAGTTCCAAGGGATTTAAAGACATCCAGTATCTGACACCCTCCTCTAGTTTTTGTGGGCATCAGGCACACACATGGTACAGAGATACAAATGCAGGCAATAACACCCATACACAATTTTTAAAGGTTTTAAGTTCTGGCTGGGGAGATAGCTCAGTTGGTAAGACCATGCAAACATGAGGACCTGAGTTTGGATCACTAGAACCTACATAAAGCCCGATACAATCATGCACATCTGCAATTACATAAGTCAAATGCAGTGGTACACATCTGTAACTACATAAGCCAGATGCGGTGGTGCACATCTGTAACTGCAGCACACCTATGGCAGTATGGGAAGAAAAGACAGGAGAATCCCTGTAAGCTCCTGGGTCAGCTGTCCAAAGCTCACAACAGAACAAGAGGCCTAGTCCCCACATAAGGAAGAAGGTGAGGACCAACAACCAACACTGTCCTCTGACCTCCACAGGCACACCACGATACATCCACACCCACATCCACACACATATACATACACATGCACAAAGAAAAAGTTCTCTAGAAAGATTTGAGTAAAGATAAGAAAGGACAAAAGGAAAATTCCAGTCAGACTGCAATTCACCAAGGTCCCTAGAGCAGTAGAATAGAAAGAGTCTGAGATTCCACCCATGGCTTTTATCTGGCATTGAAATGCATAGTGTGGTATTCTTCGTTGTGCTTTATAAAAAGAAAGGTGGGCGGGATATGTTTGGTGGAGGCACTGTATAGAGTGGGGGAAAGGGATGTCTCTGTGGGCCCATGCTGAGGCATCCCTTCCCCCTGAGGTAGTAGTCACACGATGGTATAGTATAGAATAGAGTTTATTTAGGGCATGGGGAGGGGAGTTGAGAGAGTAGACAGAAAAAGGCAGAGAGAGGAGACAGAGAAAGGAGTAGAAGAGTAGAGGAGTAGAGACTGGGCATGAGCATGTGAAGAGAGAGGGGGAAGGAGAATGGGGAATGGGGAGAGGGGGAAGAGAGTAAGGGGCAAGAGCAAGAGGAGAAAAGAAGAGAGCAAGAGAGTCAGGAGGTGGTAAGCAGCCCCTTTTATAGTGAATCAGACAGACCTGGCTATTGCCAGATAACTGGGACCAAGCCTAGACAAAATGCCAACGTTCTTCATACTGAATGATCCTCCTGAATGTTGTTATAGATTAACACAGAAGAGATATGCTACCCACAACACTTAGACCATCTGTGTACCTGAGGAGAGAATGGCTATAACATTTGTTAGACGACAACAGAAACTTGGCTAGAATTCCATGTACTTTAGGAGGAAAATGTGACCCAAGGTTCAGTCACTTGGGTATCAATCAAACAGGCTCTATTTATGTGGCTAAGTTTTTAATATGTGCAGGATGAGTGTATTCATTTTGTAAAGAAATTGTTGTGAGACAGTATCCAAATTAAAAAAATCAGAACTGAAAAGGAAAACATAACAACAGAAACTGAGGAAATTAAAAAAAAAATCATCAGATCCTACTACAAAAGGCTATACTCAACAAAACTGGAAAATCTGGAAGAAATGGACAACTTTCTAGACAGATAACAGGTACCAAAGGTAAATCAGGAGCAGATAAATCATCTAAACAGTCCCATAACCCCTAAAGAAATACCAGCAGTCATTAACAGTCTTTCCACCAAAAAAAAAAAGCCCAGGATCAGATGGTTTTAGTGCAGAATTCTATCAGACCTTCAAGGAAGATCTACTACCAATTCTCTTCAAACTATTCAACAAAATAGAAACAGAAGGAACACTACCCAATTCGTTCTATGAAGCCACAATTATGCTCATACCTAAACTACACATAGACACAACAAAGAAAGAATACTTCAGACCAATCTCCCTTATGAATATCGATGCAGAAGTACTCATAAAATTTTCGAAAACCGAATCCAAGAACACATCAAAACAATCATCCATCATGATCAAGTAGGCTTTATCCCAGGAATGCAGGGATGGTTCAGTATTTGGAAATCCATCAACGTAATCCACTATATAAACAAACTCAAAGGGAAAAAAAAAACACATGATCATCTTACTAGAGGCTAAGAAAGCATTTGATAAAATTCAACATCCCTTCATGGTAAAAGTCTTGGAAATACCAGGAATTCAAGGCCCATACCAAAAATAGTAAAAGCATTATACACCAGGCCAGTAGTCAATATCAAACTAGATGGAGAGAAACTTGAAGAAATCACACTAAAATCAGGGACTAGACAAGGCTGCCCTCTGTCTCCCTACCTATTCAATATAGTACTGGAAGTCCTAGCCAGAGCAATTAGACAACAAAAGGAAGTCAAAGGGATATAAATAGGAAAGGAAGAAGTCAAAATATCACTATTTGCAAATGATATGATAATATACTTGAGTGACCCCAAAACTTCCACCAGAGAACTCCTAAACCTGATAAACAACTTCAGCAAAGTGGTTGGATATAAAATCAACTCAAACAAATCAGTAGCCATCCTCTACTCTAAGGATAAACAGGCTGAGAAAAAATTAGGGAAATGACAACCTTCACAATAGTCACCAATAATATAAAGTATCTTGGTGTGAATCTAACTAAGCAAGTGACAGATCTGTATGAAAAGAACTTCAAGTCTCTGAAGAAAGAAATTGAAGAAGATCTAAGAAGATGGAAAGAACTTCCATGCTCATGGATTGGCAGGATTAATATATATAAAAATGGCCATCTTGCCAAAAGCAATCTACAGATTCAATGCAATCCCTATCAAAATTCCAACTCAACTCTTCATAGAGATAGAAAAAGCAAATTGCATATTCATTTGGAATAACAAAAAACCCAGGATAGCTAGAATTATTCTCAACAATAAAAGAACTTCTGGGGGAATCACCATCCCTGACCTCAAGCTGTACTACAGAGTAATAGTGATAAAAACTACATGGTATTGGTACAGAGACAGGCAGGAAGATCAATGGAATAGAATTGAAGCCTCAGAAATGAACCCACATACCTATGGTCACTTGATCTTTGACAAAGGAGCTAAAACTGTCCAGTGGAAAAAGGACAGCATTTTTCAACACATGGTGCTGGTTCAATTGGAGGTCAGCATGTAGAAGGAATGCAAATCGATCCATACTTATCTCCTTGTACAAAGCTCAAGTCTAAGTGGATAAAGGACCTCCACATAAAACCAGATACACTGAAACTAATAGAAGAGAAAGTGGGGAAGATCCTCGGATACGTAAGCACAGGGGGAAGTTCCTAAACAGAACACCAATAGCTTATGCTCTAAGATCAAGAATTGACATGCCAGGCGGTGGTGGCACACGCCTTTAATCCCAGCACTTGGGAGGCAGAGGCAGGTGGATTTCTGAGTTCGAGGCCAGCCTGGTCTACAGAATGAGTTCCAGGACAGCCTGGGCTATACAGAGAAACCATGTCTTGAAAAAAACAAACAAACAAACAAACAAAACAAACAAACAAAAAAGAATTGACAAATGGGACCACATAAAATTGCAAAGCTTCTGTAAGGCAAAGGACACCGTCAATAGGACAAAACGCCAACGAACAGACTGGGAAAAGATCTTTAACAATCCTTCATCTGATAGAGGGCTAATATCCAATATATACAAAGAACTCAAGAAATTAGACTCCAGACAACCAAATAACCCTATTTAGAAATGGGATACAGAGCCAAACAAAGAATTTTCAACTGAGGAAACTCGAATGGCCAAGAAGCACCTAAAGAAATGTTCAATATCCTTAGTCATCAGAGAAATGCAAATCAAAACAACCCTGAGATTCCATCTCACACCAGTCACAAAGGCTAAGATCAAAAACTTGGGTGATAGCAGATGCTGGTGAGGATGTGGAGAAAGACGAACATGCCTCCATTGTTGGTGGGATTGCAAGCTGGTACAACTACTCTGGAAATCAGTCTGGGGGTTCCTCAGAAAATTGGACATAGCATTACCTGAGGACCCAGCTATACCACTCCTGGGCATGTACCCAGAAGATGCTCCAACATATAACAAGGACACATGCTCAACTATGTTCATAGCAGCCTTATTTATAACATCCAGAAGCTGGAAAGAACCCAGATGTCCTTCAACAGAGGAATGGATACAGAAAATGTGGTACATTTCCACAATGGAGTATTACTCAGCTATTAAAAACAATGAATTCAAGAAATTCTTAGGCAAATGGATGGAACTAGAAAATACCATCCTGAGTGAGGTAAGCCAATCACAAAAGAACACACATGGTATACACTCACTGATAATTGGATATTAGCCTAAAAGCTTGCAATACACAAGATATAACTCACAGACCACATGAAGCTCATGAAGAAGGAAGACCAAAGTGTAGGTGCTGCTGTCCTTCTTAGAAGGAGTAACAAAATACTCATGGAAGCACTTATGGAGAGGAAGCATGGGACAGAAACTGAAGGAGGGGGCGTCTGGAGGCTGTTCCACCTGGGTATCCTTCCCATGTGCAGTCACCAAAGGTAGATAGATGCTGATGTGGAAGTCAGGAAGTGCATGCTGACAGGAGCCTGATATAGCTGTCTCCTTAGAGGTCTGCCAGAGCCTGGCATATACAGAGGCAGTTGTTCACAGCTAATCATTGAACTGATCATGGTGTTCCCAATGGAGGAGTTAGATAAAAGATTGAAAGAGCCGAAAGGTTTTGTGGCCCCATGGGGACAGCAACAATACCAACCAACCAGAACTCCCAGGATCTAAACCACCAGCCTGAGAGCACATAGGTAGGGACCCATGGCTCCAGCTGTATATGTAGGGGAGGATGACATTTTCAGGCATAGGTGGGTGAGGAAGTTCTTGGTTTCATGAAGGCTGAATGCCCCAGTGTGGGGGAATTCGAGGGTGGGGAGGTAGGACTGGGTGGGTGGGGGCATATCCTCATAGAGCAGGAGGAGGGTAGATGGGATATGAGGTTCCTGGGTGAGCAGGGGAAATGGGGAAAGTGGATTACATCTGAAATGTAAATAAAATATCCAATTTTTTTAAAAAAGAAATTGTTGTGTATTGTGTGAGTTGTATTGTCTTTAATCTAGAAATCCTTCAGAGAAAACATGCTAAAGAATAGCTATCAGTAAAACACTTGCCTAGAATGTACAGTCTAGAGCTCAATCTCCATGGGAGAGGAAGGAAGAAAGGAAAAAAGGAAGGAGGGATGGAAAGAGGGAGGGAGGGAGGAAGAGAGGGAGGGAGGGAGGGAGGGAGGGAAGGAGGGAGGGAGGGAGGGACAGTATGTTTGGCATTCCCTTCCTATCTCTCTGACTATACTTCAGATATTTCTACACTATTCGTATCCCAAAATGTTAGTTGCCTATTCATGAGAGGTCCATATTCATGTATTTATTAGAGACAGCAACTTTTTAACCAGACATATAAAAAACTGGATAAAAGATGAAATGGGATATGAATTTGCTCAAATTACTATTGCAGAAAAATAGAGATTCTCTGGAAATTAAACTGACCTCTGCTCTTTAGTACTATCACCTAGGGGTTGATAAGAGCAACAGAGCATTGGGGGAGCAGCAATGCAGACCAGTGCAGGTAACACAGCATAGAGCCTCTCCCATTCTGACAGGTAAGCACCTCTTCCTGTGAGTTACAGGCATCATGGGCATGGGCCTCAAAGAGAAGGAAGTTGTGCTTGGTGATCTAAGTAAAAGCTATCTCCAACTTTTACAGGAAATGCACACCGTATTCAAAAGCAGGAAGAAAATAGATGTATAAGAGTTGGCAGGATTTAGATGTCCCGAAACAGAGATGAAAGCTAAGAGGGTTCGTGATAATATTACCAGTCCCCACTTTTATATTATTAAATAATAGATGATTGTGTCTCAGTTAAAATAGACTTTATAGCTACATGCCATCTGTATTACTATTTTTACTATGGCAACATCTTTGAAGACTACATTTGATGTTTAAAAAGAATATCTGTCTTTAGATCTGTTTCCTACAAAAAATGAAAAATCATACGGAAGAAGAGAGGTGCTAATAAAAATTCTCATTGGACAGAAATGAGCTACAATTCCCTGATGGTTCTCAAAAAGTCTTGTGATGTCAGGGCACCATGAATGAGTTTCTGGATTGCTCACACACACAAACACACAATGACTCAGGCATATTGCTCAGCTAGGAAATTCAATTTCTGCATTTCTGTTTCTCACTTGGAACAAGCAACACTTACTTAATCACTGATGAATAAAAGACACCAGAGACTCAGAAAGAGACAGATAAAAAAGGTTTTGACCACACGGAACAAAAGATTTTTCTAGTGAGGACAGTTATAAATAGCCAACAAGTCTGAGGAAGCGACCTGCTGGAGTGTCACTTGGAGTTCTGTTGTTTTACTATTTATGCTCCTAAAGGCACCAGCAGCATGATACAGAATACTAAATACTGTCACTTGAAAAACTAAGCCAAAAGTTAGAGTCATAGAAAAAAAAGTCTAAATTTCTGGGCCTTTGGGACAACAGGATGTTGTCTACAAAATAATTCAAGTAACACAGTCCTCTTCTCCCATTCAAATTGCCAGTTAAATTTGGTTCTAAAGCCATTTCAGAGCTGAGATAACGCCGTCAGGATGTATTTGACCCTGGAGATCACATCACACAAGGTGCCCCTGCACACAAACATACCAGATTACTGTCCTTGAGTGGCACCGAATCCTCAAAGAAATTTCTTAAACTCCCATTCTTCACAGCTCAGAGAGCTAAATCTAGACTTTGTGGCAAAGAATACGGGCTGTTCAGTTACCCTCATTGGGTTCAGATCTTGGTTTCACAGATAAATGGTTCAGGAAAAGTTAGTTATGTCTTTGGGCATGAGTTAATTCATTTACAATATAACAATTGCAGAAACACCTACACCATAGAGGTCTGTGAAGATCATGTAGTTCACATCAAGCTACTTAGGAAAATACAAATATTCATGTCATGCCTACTTCCATATACATATTGTTTTATATTTTTCAACTTCTCTTCACCTAGTCAGTCATCCTACCATGTTCTTGTCTTACAGAGCTTGCATCTGACACAACTTTCTGATGTCTCCCTTTCTTTATCTTTCATTCTACTCTGCCCTTTGCCAAATAAACACAAGGAGCCTAACCAGGAAGGCAAACAGCTCCCAGCTTAGATGTTGTCAGGGTTTCCCTTATGTCAGCTGTGACATTTCAGCTGCTGTTTACACTAACAAAAAGGGAAAGAAAAACTCGCTCGGCAATTGATAATGTGAGTTTTCCGTCACCACTTGGAATTCTGGGGCTTTAGGGAATGGCCGGAGCAGCTTCAGGTGTGTTTCAGAAGGCAGAAGCAAAACTCACCCAGGTAGCTGTCTGCCTGGAGAGAGCATCCTTTCTCGGGGGTCCTGGCTTACTTCCAAGCAAACCGAAATGAATCTAAAACAGGTAAAGTTCCTTAGAGGAGAGCTAAGTGTAGGACTGGGCAGGAGAGGAGACCATCCTACAGAAATCTTACTCCCCATTATATTCCAGCATCTCCTTAGGAAATAATTGTGACTTCTTTGTCTAAGCTGAAGAAATGCATAACCAGTCACTAAGTTGAATGGGGAAAGTCAAAATGGAGTTGGGTGGGGTGGTGCATGCCTGCTATTACACCTGTTGAGGCTGAGATTTTAAAAGGGTCACTAGTTCAAGGCCAGCCTGAGCTACATAGTAAGTGCTAGGTGGCTTGGATTATAGTGAGATGGTGTCTTAGTTAAGGTTTCTATTGCTGTGAAGAGACACCATGATCATGTCAGATCTAATAAAGGAAAATATTTAATTGGGGTTTACTACATTACTGTCATGGCAGGAAGCATGGCGGCTTGCAGGCAGACATTGTATGGAAGAAGAAGCTGAGACTTCTCCATCCAGGTCAGCAGGCAGCAAAAGAAAGACACTGGGCCTTGAGCATTTGAAACCTCAAAGCCCATCCCTAGTGACACGCTTTCTCCAACAAGAACACACCTACTCCAACAAGAACACACCTACTCCAAC